>NW_022437017.1:3980802-4025469 GCF_009761245.1 Sapajus apella
AGAGACGGGGTTTCACCATGTTGGTCAGGCTGGTCTTGAACTCCTGACCTCGTGATCCACCCGCCTCGGCCTCCCAAGTGCTGGGATTACAGGTGTGAGCCACCGTGCCCGGCCAAGACTTTGTTTCAAAAAAAAAAAAAAAAAAAAGAAAAAACTTTCATTGGGGTTCTGCGAACTGGGTGTCTCCTCTTTATTGCCCCATTCCACTGATAAGGAAGCAAAGAACCTTCTAGATCATCCATCATCTGCCACACTTTGGGGGCAGAGTGTGGGCTTCCACTTTCCTCCTCTTCCTCTTACCCTGGGGTTTCCTTTCAGCTGGTGGTTGGGTCACTAACTCTTGATGGGCCTCAGTTTCCCTATGTGGACAGTGCACAGACTGGTGGGATACATTTTCCTATGCTTCCTGGGTGCCGCCAGGAGGCCCTGAAACCCCACCCCCAGGGCTGGTTCATGGCCTTCCAGGGCCAGATGGCGATTTGTAGCCATTTATTGAGCCTTTATCCTGGCAGGGGTCAGGGTGAGAAGCAGACACGCTAGCGAATACTGCAGGATCAGAAGTTCAGAAAACAGAATGACAGGAAGAACCAGGGCAGGTGGGAGAGCTCTACGAGTTGGGGTCCTAGGGCCAAAGGTTCAGGGGTAACAGGTGAAGGGTTGACAGGTCCAGAGGACATGGGGTAGGGTTAGGGGTGGTGGTCATAGAATCCAAGGGTTACAGGTTGGAAATGATAGGATGAGAGGGGTCTGCTTCTACAGGGAAAGGTGCAGGTCTTACAGTCACAGGGCAGGGATCAGAGGTCACAGAAATCAGAGGGAACACTCTCAGGTGGCATGGTTAGAGGTCAGGCGTCAGCCTCACCTGGTCGCCCTGGCGGGCAATGATAGTGCCGGCTTTGGCGTGGTGCAGCAAGACTCGGCTGTTCAGGAGGGAGGGGTCCTAGGGAGGGAGGGAGGGGGTTGAGATGGGCACAGCCAGGCCTCCCTTGCGCCCCATGCCCAGCTCCCCTTGGCGGCCCACCTCGATCCGCATCAGCTTGGCCAGCTCCCGCTTTGCAGCCTCGAAGATGCTGCTGGTCTGGCGGCCCTGGTAGGGCCCGAAGGGGCAGCCACCGGTGGCTGATTCATCCTCACAGTAGCTGTATTCGCAGGCACCTGCCGGCTGCTCACGCGGCTCCTGAGTGGGGGTCTGAGTGGGACAAGCTTGTGACCTCCTGCTGCTCCTTCCTGGCCACCTTGCCCCAGCAGGCTCCACCACTGGCCAGGGTCCCAGGCCTTACCCTAGCGGGGGCTGCCTGACATGCCCCAGAGGCCTCTTCCTGCAGGGACACGGAGATCCGGCCACGCTCATAGGCCATGTCGAAGTCAGAGCGGGGACCGCCCTGCAAGCCTGCGGGTGGGTAGGGGGGCAACAAAAGCCATAAAGATGAGAGTAAGATTTTTAAAAAATGAGCCAGATGTGGTGGTGCAGGCCTGTAGCTCCAGCTATTTGGGAGGCTGGGGCTGGAGGATCACTTGAGCACAAGAGTTCAAAGAGTTCAAGGCTGCAATGAGCTACGATGGCACCACTGCACTCCAGTCTGGGAGACAGGTCTCAAAATGAGCAAAGAAAAAGATGAGAGTGACCACAGTTGCAGTCTGAGACCAATGGATACCAATGTGCCAAAGGCCACCTGCTATAGCAGACATGACTAATTGATGCCTGCACTCTCCCTCTGAATCCTGCTCAACACAGATGGGAGAAGCACGATCTCAATAAATGTCTACAAAAAAGTGCCCGAGGAAGTATTGGCAGTATTCCTATCTTGCAGATAAAAAAAATCAAGATGGGCAGGCAGTGGCACCTGGATTCAAACCTGGAAGCTCCATGGCCCTCCCCCCAGACCTGGTGCTCCAAACCTGAGATGTCCCCTGGCATGGAGATGCAGCGGCTCAGCAGAGGGGCCGAGGGGGTTTCCAGGGATGTGGGCTTCACAGGGTCCCCTGGGGGAGACACGTGTTCAGGCTACTGCCCCTCAGATCCACTGGGCGGATTAACAGGTTGGGAGATAAGAAGCCGCTGGGGACTGGTTAAAGCATTTCCAATGGGTCCTTGGGGTTGAGGCCAGAGCTTCCGGGGGACCAGAGAGGAGTCAGACCTGGGTACCCAGCTATGGGGTCCCTGGGGGGCTAGACAGGGTCAGGATGAATCTCTGCAGAACTGAAAAAGGGATTGGGTGCTGAGACGGGGCTTCCTGGGAGATTGGGCTCTGCCAGCCCCAGGTCCCTGGGTACCTGTAGGTCCAGGCAGCGGAGCCCCGGTGGGGTCAGGTGGCCGGCCAGGGGTCTCCCTGGGCTCGTCTGTAGCTGAGGTGCTGACCATCCGCTTGGAGCCCCGCACAGGGCTGGTGCGCGTTGGGAGGCCTGGGCTGGGGAACAGGCGCAGGGGCTGGATCTCCTGGGGACAGAGAACGGCTTGTGGCCTGTCCTGGGAGCCCCATCCTGACCTCGCCCCCATCCCCCTATGCTCGCTCTCCGTCACCCACTCACGTGGCTGAAGAGCTCATTGGTCAGACCCAGGTAGTTGTGCAGCGCCAGGAAGGTGACTCGCTGCAGCCGCACCATGATGATCTGCAGGGCTCGAGGGGCGTGGCCATTAGACGGGGCGGGGTCAGGGGCAGGGCCAGATGGTGGGCCGGGCTAGTTCACAGCATGAGGGGTGGGGCCGGGAACCAGGGAGAGACCCACAATCTGGGGAAATGGGGCGAGGCAGTTAAGGGAGGAGTCAGCAGCTGCGGATGTCTAGCTGCTCTGGGCCGATAACCACAGCTCCAGCGCCTGATGGTTGCTGGGCCCCGGCCCAATGAAGCCTGGAATGGGTGGGGGCCAGGGTGGGGTCCCTGGGTGAGTGGCGGGAGACGAAGGCCAGCTGACCTGCACAACCCGCACCAAGCTCTCAGGGTACTTGGTGAAGACAGCAGAGAACGCCTCCACCGGCAGGCGCAGTACCGTGGAGTCCCGGGCCGCCCGGGCAGACACGGTCCGCTGGGGATGCTGGTGACCCTGGGGGAGGGGAGGGTGTGAAGAGAGACCAGGGCAGGGGCTGTGAGTCCCCCTTGCTACTCCCCCAATCCTTCCCGGCGCCAGTCCAATGAGGGGCTATCGGCAGCATCAGGGATGAATCAGAGAATGGGGACGCGGTGATTTCCTTCAATGCAGTCCCTTGGGTAGGTCCTTGTACCCCCTCATCCCGCCTCATCTAATGGCCACGCCCCTCAACCCCTGCTGCCCTAGGAACTGGTCACTCACGGTGATGACATCCAGGATGCTGAGAAGGCTGTTGACGCTGTCCCCGGGAACCACTTCCTTCACCACACACTCCTTCCCATCCTGAGACACAGGGGACAGTGGACCCTCAGTGGGCCTTGCCCTGGTGACTAGCATTTCACCCCCTCACCCATGATCACTATGATCACTGACGCCTCCCATCCCTTCACAGGGGAACCCGCCAAGCCTTCCAGAGAGCAGGTATCTCCTGTCGTTCAATACCTATATCTAATGAGCAACCATGCAGACCACCCCAAATGTCCTTGGTCACCCTTTCCCCTGACTTCCGATGATACATCTCCGATGATGCATCTACAGACCAACACTGCAGCTTATCCCTACTGGTGCCACCCACCCTCCTGCAGGAGCCCCTGTGGCAGCCCACTCACAGGCCCTGGCAGACAGAGTTCCAGTAGCCCGTCCTGCACCACGTAGATGCTGGCGTCCGGCTGGCCTGGCCGGAAGACATAGTCACCCTGGCCCAGCCGCTGGAAGACCATGTGGCGGCAAAGCTCCAGGAAGAGTGGCTTCTCGAAGTGGCCCAGCACCCTGTTGGACAGGTAGTGGGGGACAGAGGCAGGAGGTCAGGGAGACCCCAGGTCTGCAGCCCTCCGCCCCTGCCCGCACCCCTGACACTGACCGGACATTCTTGAGCATATAAAGCACTTCAGAGGGCAGATGGGAGTTAGCCAGGTCACCCTCGGTCAGGTCGGCCTCCAGAACTGCGGGTGGGGGTTCCTTCCGCTGCAGCGTGGGTGTCTCTTTCTGGATGCGCAGAATCCTGGTGGGATGAGGGGTGTGGGGGATGAGGGGGACAGGGAGAAGGCTCAGACAAACCTAAGACCCTCACATACCCCTTTCCCTAGGGCTCACGTACAGCAAACTCTGACTCGATAGTCAAATCAGGCCGGCCACCTATTTTTTTTTTGAGACAGAGTCTCGCTCTTTTACGCAGACTGGAGTGCAGTGGTGAAATTTCGGCCCACTGCAACCTCCACCTCCTAGCTGAAGCTATTCTCCTGCCTCAGCCTCCTGAGGAGCTAGGACTACAGGCGGGCGTGACCATGCCCAGCTAATATTTTGTATTTTTACTAGAGACGGGGTTTCCCCATGTTGGCCAGGCTAGTTTAAACTCCTAATCTCAGGTGATCCGCCTGCCTCTGCCTCCCAAAGTGCTGGGATTAAGGCATGAGCCATGGCACCCAGGCGGCCACCTATTTTTGTAAATAAAGTTTTATTGGTGCAAAGCCATATTCATGTATTTGCATATCATTATGGCTGCTCCCTTGCAGCAGAGTTGAAGAGCTGCAATGGAGATGGTATGTGGCTGGCCTGAAACGTTTACTATCTGGTCCTTTATGGAAAAACCCTATGACCCAGACCTAAAGTTCTCTGAGATGGCCCCTCCACTAGGCATAGGCCCCTGAGCTGAACCCTTTAGGGAGACAGACCCCTGACATAGCTTCCAAGATAAAGGTAGGCCTGGAAATGGTACCTGTGCTTGTCACGGGGGCCCAAAAAAGGTCCTCCCAGTAGTCACAGAGTAGATTCCTGAGACAGCCCTCTTAACATGGGTGTGCCTTTGACATAGCTTCCAATATATGAGAAGACCCCACATACAGCCACTCTGCTCTATGTAAACGTTCCTGAGATAGACCTTCCTCCCAGGTCTCAGAAAACCTTGAGACGGCCCCTCTGATGGCCAGAGATCCCTGAAGTAGCCCTCATCATAAGTGGAGAATCCAGGCTGGGTGCAGTGGCTCATGCCTGTAATCCCAGCACTTTAGAAGGCCGAGACAGGCAGATCAAGAGGTCATGAGATCAAGACCATCCTGGCCATGGTGAAACTCCATCTATAAAAAAATGCAAAAATTAGCTGGGCATGGTGGCACGCACCTGTAGTCCCAGCTACTCGGGAGGCTGAGGCAGGAGAATCACTTGAACCCGGGAGGTGCAGGTTGCAGTGAGCCAAGATTGCACCACTGCGCTCCAGCCTGGCTAGAGTGAGACTCCATCTCAAAAACAAAATAAAATAAGTGGAGAATTCAGAGATAGCCCCTCTGCTAATCATGGACCTGCGTGACACCCTCCCCACAAATCACAGTGATTGCTGAGACAGACCCTCCACTGGCAGAAGATCCCTGAGATAGACCTTAGAGGATGGGACCCTGAATTAAATTCAGTGATATCAAGAAGTTCAGATATAATTCTTTTTTGGCTGGGCGTGGTGGCTCATGCCTGTAATACCAGCATTTTGTGTGGGTGAGGCGGTAGGATTGCTTGAGGCCAGGAGTTCAAGACCAGCCTAGGCAACACAGTGAGCACCCCCCTCTGCCTCCACCGATCTCTACAAAATATTAAAAAATTAGCCAGGCATAGTTGTGCGTGCCTGTGGTCCCAGCTACTTAAAAGGCTGAGGCAGGAGAGGATCTCCTGAGCCCAGGAGGTCGAGGCTGCAGTGAGCTGTGATCATGCCACTGTACTTTTGCCTGAGCAACAGATTGTGATCCTATCTCCAAAATAATAATAACAATAATAACAATTATTATTCTTTTTCTGATCAGAGAGATCTTGAGCTATCACCTCCCTAGATCAAAGAAAGCTGAGATAGCCCTCTGACAATCATGAAGCTATCAGAATAGTCCCTTAAGAGTAACACTGGCTGGGCGCAGTGGCTCAAGCCAATAATCCCAGCACTTTGGGAGCCCAAGGTGGGTGGATCATGAGGTCAGGAGTTCGAGATCAGCCTGGCCAACATGGTGAAACCCCATCTCTACTAAAAACATGAAAATTAGGCTGGGCATGGTGGCCCACGCCTGTAATCCCAGCCCTTTGGGAGGCTGAGGCAGGAGGATTACGAGGTCAGGAGATTGAGTCCATCCTGGCTAACATGATGAAACCCGGTCTCTAAAACAAATAAATAAAATTAAAAATAAAACAAACAAACAAACAAAAACACGAAAATTAGCCAGGTGTGGAGGTGCGCACCTGTATTCCCAGCTACTCGGGAGGCTGAGGCAGGAGAATCACTTGAACCCAGGAGGCAGAGGTTGCAGTAAGCCGAGATCGTGCCAGTGCACTCCAGCCTGGGCTACAGAGTGAGACTCCCTCTCAAGAAAAAAAAAGACGATGCAAACACTGAAGACAGGTCCTGTGATGTGGAAAAACCTGAGATATAGATCCTCAACTGATCACGGGGAACTTTGAGATAGCACCCCCCTTTTATTTTTGAGATGGAGTTTTGCCCTGTCACCCAGGCTGGAGTGCAATGGCGTGGTCTCAGCTCACTGCAACCTCTGCCTCCCTCATTCAATCGATTCTCCTGCCTCAGCCTCCTGAGTAGCTGGGACTATAGGCGCATGCCACTACACCCAGCTAATTTTTAAATTTTTCTTTCTTTTTTTTTTTCTTTCTTTCTTTCAGGCATATTCCAGCAAGCATAATTTTTGTATTTTTAGTAGAGACAGAGTTTTACTATGTTGGCCAGGTGGGTCTTGAACTCCTGACCTCAGGTGATCCGCCCACCTCAGCCTCCCTAAGTGCTGGGATTATAGGCATGAGCCACCACATCGGCCAAAACAGCCGTTCTACTCAACTCATAGAAAGCCCTGACACTGCAGGACTACTGATCATGGAGAGCCCTGGGATGATGCCCTAGTGTGAATAAACCCTCGAGACAGACCTTCAGGTAGGCTCCATGGTGCAAGGAGATCCCAGGGCCAGCACCCGCCTTGCAAAGAGAGTTGGAGAGCCTTTCTCGCAGACCCTGAGATAGCTCCTTGCCACCAATAGGAATCTCTGAGGTATCCTTCCTATGTTTCTAGTGCAACAAGTTTCCTGAGATAGCCCCTAGGGATTAGAAACTCTTGAGACAGCTGCCTTAGTATGGGAAGAACTCTAAGGTCTATGACACAGGAGAGTTGCCTTCTTCTTCATGCCATTTCTTTCTAGCTTGAGAGAGAGTGTTTTTCTGTTTTGCCGATGCTGGAGTGCAGTGGCATGATCTCAGCTCTCTCTATCCTCTGCCTCCTGGGTTCAAGTGATTCTCCTGCCTCAGCCTCCCGAGTAGCTGGGATTACAGGCATCTGCCACTGTGCCTGGCTAATTTTTTTTTTTTTTTTTTTGTATTTTAGTAGAGACTGGGTTTCACCATTTTGGCCAGGCTGGTCTTGAAATCCTGACCTCATGATCCACCTTCCTCGGCCTCCCAAAGTGCTGGGATTACAGGCATGAGGCACCATGCCTGGCCAAGAAAGATGCTTCTGATGTAGAGAGATGGCTGAGATAACCCCTGGAGAAGAGAGGCTGGAGGCTGGAAATAGTCCCTTTAGGAAATCATAAAAACACTTAGAATGACCTCAGTGAGGTACCCTGGAATAAAACCACTCATGTGAGGAGACCCATGAAATAACCTATATGGAGACCCCTGATGTAGACCCCCAAATATATGGCAAAACCTCTGAGATAATGACTTGGGAACAAGTAGCTCAGATACCCCAGTGGAAAGAGACCATCACTGAGCTGGCTCTCATGGGACAGAGACCCCTAGAGACAAAGTGTCTGGTGTGGAAGAGCTCTGAGATATCCCCTCAGACCAGAGTCCAGAGATATCCCTCTGATACCAGAAGACTTTTTTTTTTTGAGACAGAGTGTCGCTCTGTAACCCAGGCTGGAGTGCAGTGGTGTGATCTCAGCTCACTGCAACCTCCACCTCTGGGTTCAAGTGATTCTTCTGTCTCAACCTCCTGAGTAGCTGGGATTAGAGGCGCCCGCCACCACACCCAGCTAATTTTTGCATTTGTAGTAGAGACAGGGTTTCTCCATGTTGGCCAGGCTGGTCTCGAACTCCTGACCTCAAGTGATTTACCTGCCTCCGCCTCACAAAGTGCTGGGATTACAAGCGTGAGCCACCGCACCTGGCCGATATGGGAAGGTTTTCACAACACTTTGGTGTGCATTGATGACTCAAAAGGCCCCTGAGATAACCCCCAATACCAGGTCACACCCAGCACAGACTTACTTCTTGGCGATGTTGAGCATCTTCAGTTTCTTCTTCATGCGTGGCCGGGAAGTGGTGGAGACAGAGGTATCCACGAGGGAGGAAGTGGACTGTGACACCTGGGAGAATGAAGGAGGGGATGGGTTTATTAATTCAGACCCTAGGGGAGAGGGGGATGGATCCAGGGGCTCTCCATCAAGGAGGTGTTAGTGGTGGACTCTTAAGAAGTGCAAATAGGGAAGGGGCGGGGCCTCAGTGTGGTCAGAGCGGACCCGGACTCACCTTCCGCATAATCTTCCGGCCATAGAACAGCACTTTGTCCCTCTTCCGGAACCGATACCGGGGGCCATCCGGGGCTGGGGTTTCTGAGGATACGTGGGGACAGGGGCACTAGGAGCTCTGAGCAGACTCCACGTTGCCAGAGCTGGGGGACTGCGTGCAGACGCCAGCAAATCCCCATCTCTACCGCCTCAGGACCCGGGGATTTGGGCCCCCCACCCCACAGCCTCCCAAGAGGGGCCCCTCGGTTGCTCACTCGGCACTCGCAGCCTCCTCACCACCAGGAGGATGAGCACGGCCGTGACCACGACGGCCACTCCGGCCCCGATCATCACGCCCAGCACCTGAGGGACGAACGGCACTGGCTGCGGACCACAAATCCGTCCCGCCCGGCCCTCCCCGGGGGCCGGGACGTCCTGGACCCCATCCCTCTCCGTCACCTTCGCTCCCGAGGAGTTTGTAATCAACTCGTGACTCGATAACCCCATCTGCAGAATGGGCCAGCGCCGCTAGCTCCTCGGGGGCGCGACTATTCCCGGAGGCCCAGCAGTCCGAAGTGCATGCCGGGAAACGTAGTTCCGCCGGAGCGGACGCAAAGTGTTCTCGCCAGAACGCGTAATGCGCGCTGAGCACTCCGGGAGTTGTAGTCCCCGTGGCACCCCACGCCCTCATCCCTCCCCCGCGCCGCCCTGCCCCTTACCATTCCTGTTTGCAGCGGAGCCTCCATCGGTGGATTCCAGCTGGACAGCAGATCTGCTAGCCCGGGGTCCTGGGAAGTCAAGGAGTCTAAGGAATCCGTGCAAGTTGTCAATCTGGGCCCGACCCTCCCCTGCCTCAAGCCCTGCCCCCAGCTCGAACCCCGCCCCCTGGGGGGGTAGCTTCGCCAACTGTCAGGGGCGCGGCTACAGGGACGCGGTAGGACTAAGGGATGGGGCAAACCGACCTCCCGGCCCCGGCCAGGAGGTGAGGCAGGTCCCGGGCTTCCTGCCTGGCTCCCTTCGCCTACTCCTAGGGCCTACCAGACGCCCCGCCCGTCCAACCCCACCCTGGGGCCAAAGGCCGACCTGGCACCCACTGTCAGCAGCCTGCAGGCAGGTACCCGCAGGGCACAGTTCCTTGCAGCTGGTGACTTCCTTCTGGGTCACTGCCCTCTGCGGGATTGATCAAGCCTGACCACCCGAGCCCCTAGACTGCACCCCTTATTCCGTCGAAGACTCAATGCCCCACCCCAGGAAAACTGGGGCCTGCAAGCCGTGGGGTCCGGGGGTGGCACCTAGATACCCGGTTCCCAACCCAAGCCTGCCCCCGGTTAGACCCAGGGGCTGGGGAGCACAGGAGTGCTCTCAGGGGCACCGCAGGAGATGTCTGATACCCACGTTTCAGAAGAGTCCTGGGATGCTTGGGGTGGCGTGGATTTGCAAGGCGCTGCCAGGTTTTGCTGGAGATTTACTACCACGTAGTAGTGAAGTTACGGGGGCTTTATGGCACGGAGCATCACTGGGACTCCGGGACCGATGCTGGCGCCATTGCTGGGAGGCGTAACCAGGGACGCTGGGATTACTGGGGTGGGGGTGGGAGGGTACTGGAAAGTTACTGAGAGATTCTGAAGATTACAGGACTACTGCTGGGAAAACCAGGAGGTGGGTGGGTACATTCCTGGGGTGCTTATGAGTGCGGGCCTGGGGAGGGCGTCCTGTCTCCTTGGAAGATACTGAGACATGCTGGAATATTACTGGGATTTTTTTGGGAAGCTGAGGATGTTTCGGACACCGCTTGAGTATTAATGGAAATTCGGGGGTCGGGGGAAGGAATCCTGGAGGCTTCGTTTCTTGGAAAATTCCTGGGTGGCAGGTCCTCTTCCACCCCAGGGCACACCTGGCTACCGGTGCGGAAACACCTGCCGGGTAGTCGGGGGATGGGACCATCAGAATATCGAAAGTTAACATGAATCGGAGGACAGATCTTGGGAAAGCGGAAGCTCGCTAATAACCCTCGAAGGGACACGCCTGCGAGGCCGACGGAAACCCAGACTTACCCAAGGGCCGCAGCCGGGGTCCACTCCGCACCAACACCGTTAGCATTCAGGCCGACTCTGCAGGCGCGGCCCCTTTAAATTATTCACGGAAAGGCGAGCCACAGCCCCGCCCCGCCCCACCAAGCTTAGAAGGCAGACTAAGGCTGCCATGCTGAGTGTGGCCGCGCCTTAAAGGGCCACACACAGATTAATGCAAGGACTGCTCCTCCGGCTAAAAATGAGAACGACGCATTTATTTTCCCTTTTATTGAACACCCTCCCCACCCTGTCTCCCAGCCCCCAAGAGTCCGACTCGAAAGGTCCAGGCCCTCCTTGGGCGCGGCAGGGAGCCGATCCTTAAAAGCAAACCCTAAGAATAAATAAGCGGGGCGTGGGGGCGGGGGGGGGTCTCCTAAGTCCAGGGGTTAAGGTCCAATGGCAGTCGAGGTCGAATCAATTCACCAGCAGCGAATGCTCCTCCGAGGGGTCCCTGGAGGAGGGAAGCAGGGAAGAGGGGCATCAGATTTCTCTGGCTCGCTCCCTTTTCCCCAGCCCCCAACTCCCAATCTGAATGGGCCAGACCCAGGACTCGAACCTTCCGCAGCAGCAGAGAAGGCTGCAGGCCGAGCCGCTCCCGCGGCGGAACTTTCCAGAGGTCGGGGTGTCCTGGCACTGCGCGATGTAGGCCTGGAGCTCACTCTCCTCTGCACCTGCACCACCGGGATGCTGGGAAGAGAAGCCAGGAGACTCAGCCTGAAAGCGGCCCCCAACCTCTAAGACCCTTGAAGTCTGCCCTCCCCTCCAGCCATCTGCATCACTTCCCCCCCCCCACCCCCACTGCCTTTGCTCTTGCTGTGCCTGCTGACCCGTGGTTTCATAGTTTCCTTGCACAGAGACCCCGGAACCTAGACACAAGTTGTATCTTTGCCAGTCTGGTGCCCTTTGCTGTGGGCCCAGCACCTAGAGACCTAGAGCTAGACCTGACACAACCTCGGTGCTCAGAAACCATTTACTGAGTGAGCCGGATGCACACTGAGCCCGGCTGTGGCAGCAGGGCCTGAGTTTGCCCACCAGAGTGGATGCATGTGTGTGGCGTGTAAGTGCTAGGGCGAGACAGGAAGTAGCTCCCAGGGATGTCTATAGGACAGCTGAATCCATGCATGGGGAAAAGGGGTGGACTCATCTGACGGTGACACTGGATGTGGCAGGGTCCTAGCCAAGATTTCCTTCTTCTTGCTCAGCCTCATGGAGGGACTATCTTTTCTCCAAGTATTTTCCAGCTACTAGGCCTTTGCTTTAGCTATTCCTTCCCCTCAATGCACTGCCCCTCCAGCTCCATCTCTTAGGTCTAGAGACGATGGAAAGGTTCAATGTCTATGCTGTCCAATATGGCAGCCACCAGCCACACTGGCTTTTGGGCAGTGGATACAGGATGGTGCCAGTCAGGAACTGAATTTGCAATTCTACTTCATTTGAATTAATTTTTTTTTTTTTTGAGACAGAGTCTTGTTCTGTTGCCCAGGCTCGAATGCAGTGGTGCAATCTTGGCTCACTGCAACCTCCGGGTTCAAGCAATTCTCCTGCCTCAGCCTCCCAAGTAGCTGGGATTACAGGCACCGGCCACCACACATGGCTAATATGTACTTTTAGTAGAGATGGGGTTTCACCATCTTGGCCAGGCTGGTCTGGAACTCCTGACCTCATTATCCACCCACCTCGGCCTCCTAAAATGCTGGGATTACAGGCGTGAACCACCACCTCGCCCAGCCTGAATTAAAATTAAAAAAAAAATTTTCTTTCCCCACAGGCAGAGTTTTACTCCATCACCCAGGATGGAGTGCAGTGGTTCAATTTCAGCTCACTGCAACCTCTTCCTCCCAGGTTCAAGCAATTCTACTGCCTCAGCCTCTGAAGTAGCTGGGATTACAGGTGTGTGCCACCACGTCTGGCTAATTTTTTATATTTTTAGTAGACACGGGGTTTTACCATGTTGGCCAGGCTGGTCTCTAACTCCTGACCTCAGGTGATCTGCCCACCTCGGCCTCCCAAAGTGCTAAGATTTCAGGCATGAGTCACTGTGCCCAGCCAGAATCAAAATCAAAATTTAAATAGCTGCATGGCACTACAGACTAGTAATAGAACATTCTAGAAGTTCTCCTGGACCTATTCTCATACAAATCTAAAGCAGGAGTCCCTCTATGATCTTTCACTCTTCCTTCATACCTGTTACAAGTAGGTCACTGGTCATGGGTTGTCTGCTCCTGTCTCATGCATCTTGCCCAGAGGCCTTGGACAGATCACGTACACCTGATTCTCCTCGATGCCCAGAATCCGACACAGATCTTGGCCCTTACATATGTCTACCTGCCACTTCCACATCCTGCTCTGTCCCCTGATCCTTGCAGCTTTCTGGGAAACCACTGTTCCCAGCCACCGCACTAGACAGAGGACAGGGGGATTAGGAGCATGGCTTCTGGAATCAGACAGTCCTGAGTTGAGCCCAGTTTTACTGCTTAGAAGTTAACCTTGGGTGGGGTCAGAGGGAACTGGGGGCATGGCTGGGGGCCGAGGACAGGGTGGAGTCCCTAGGGGTCAGCCTTAGGAATGGGGCCAGCTGAGGGTCACCATGTGAATGGCAACGTCCCAGGGTCAGTGACAAGGTGGTTGAAACTCTGTGACTTTGCTGGGCACGGTGGCTCATGCCTGTAATCCCAGCACCTTGGGAGGCCAAGGGGGGTGGATCACTTGAAGTCAGGAGTTCCAGACCCGCCTGGCCAATGTGGTGAAACCCCATCTCTAGTAAAAATACAAAAATTAGCCAGGTGTGGTGGCACATGCCGGTAATCCCAGCTACTCAGGAGGCTGAGGCAGAAGAATCGCTTGACTTCGGGAAGCGGAGGCTGCAGTGAGCCAAGATCACAGCACTGTACTGCAGCCTGGACCACAGAGCAAGATTCCATTTCGAAAAAAACAAATAATGGGCTGGGTGTGGTGGCTCACGCCTGTAATCCCAGCACTTTAGGAGGCCGAGGCGGGTGGATCAGGAGGTCAGGAGCTGGATGGAGACCAGCCTGGCCAACATGGCAAAACCCCATCTCTACTAAAAATATAAAAATTAGCTGGGCATGGTGGCGCAGGCCTGTAGTTCCAGCTACTCAGGAGACTGAAGCAGGCGAACTGCTTGAACCGGGGAGGCAAAGGTTGCAGAGAGCCAAAATGGCACCACTGCATTCCAGCCTAAGCGACAGAGAGAAAATCCATCTTAAATAAACAAACAAATAAATAAACTATGACTTGGTTACCCTGTAAAGGTAAAGGCAGACTTAGGCACCCTCCTGGCCCAAACCCACCTTGCCAAGGCTGAGATGCCATCAGTTTCCCCTGCGGCCCCCAATTTCGAACCACCCACTTTTTGGTTTCACAGAGTTACCCATATTCTTTCCCGGGGTCTTCTCTGTTCACCTGTGGTGTCCCCAAAACCCCTGCATGGCAGACTCCAGGCACCCAGAGCCTGGGCTTGGGGCTAGGCACGTGGCTGAGCACGCATGACTGACCTTGATGGTGTCATAGGCACCGGTGATGAGCGCAATGAAGAGGCTGAGCACCATGTAGATGAAGAGGCTGATGAAGGAGTACAGGTAGAGCTGCGAGAAGAGCCACACCAGGCTGCTGCGGCCCTGCTGGGCCTGCATGGCGGCGAACGTCACGAACATGTCGTCCCCATTGATGAGCGAGAACAGGCACTCAGACACCATGGACAGTGAGCGGAACTGTGGAGGGGTGGAGGGTCAGAGGGAGCCAGGCATGGCCGGAGCTGGGGGCTGGCATCAGGCTAGGGTCACCACGTGAGTGGCTGGGTTCCGGGCTGGGGTCACCACGTGAGTGGCCGGGTGCCGGGATGGCGTCACCACATGAGTGGCCGGGTCCCGGGCTGGGGTCACCATGTGAGTGGCTGGGTCCCGGGTGGGGGTCATCATGTGAGTGGCTGGGTCCCAGGGTCAAAGTCAGGATCACAGGGCTGACCTAGGTTCTGGGCAGATAGAGCAGGAAGGGGAGTAACCCAGGTTGAAATAGGGTCCCCAGCAACTGTGACAATAATGGCACAGGGTCAGTGTCAGGGTCACCAGAGGCCACAGAGGACAGTGGACAGACTCCCAGAAGTCACCAAGGGGTCATCTGGGGGTCAGAATGTCAATGACAAGGTCATAGGGTCAATGTCAGGGTCACTGAAGTTAAAAGGAACAGTGCATGGAATACTAGCAGTCACAACGGGCTCATCTGGGAGTCATGGTGTCAATAACCAGGTCACAGGGTCAATGTCAGGGTCACCAGGGGTTAGAAGAGACAGATCAGAGTACCTGCAGTCACTATGGGGCTAACTGGGAGTCACGGTGTCAATGACCGGGTCACAGGGTCAATGTTAAGGTCATCAGGGGTTAGAGGGGACAGTGCATGCAGTACTAGCAGTCATGATGGGGTCATGGTGTCAGTGACCAGGCCATAGACTCAATGTCAAGGTTACCAGGGTTTTAAAAAGGACAGTACATGGAGTACTAGCAGTCAGATGGGGTCATCTGGGAGTCATGGTGCCCGTGACCAGGTTACAGGGTCAATGTCAGGGTCCCCAGGGGTCAGACCTGCTGGTAAGGCCCTGGGGTCCAGCTGAGTCATGCAATGTCACTGGATCTGGGGAGTCCAGGGGTAAGGGTGCTTAGGGGAGGGGGCCAGGGATCCTTCGACTGCAGGCTACACACACCCCAGCCACGGTGGCCCCTACCTTCACGTGATAGGGCCCCAGCACAATCCAGCCACAGAAGCAGTAGCCCAGGTAGATGACGGCCACACAGCAGCAGAAGCGCATGACGCTGGGCAGGGCCACCCGCAGCGTGGCGATGAGGATCTGGGTTGGGTCAGAGGGAGCCTCGTTGAGTTTGTGGCCACAACCCAGGTCAGCTGTGGGCACCCAGATGGGGGTGAGGGGCTGGGGCCTCACCAAGGGCACAGCACGTGTGGCCACAGGAGCTGGTGGGTGCCTGGGGGGAGCAGGGCCGTGTCTGAGGGGGTCCAAGGGCACCCCACGGCTGGACTCAGTTGGGTGGGCACGAAGGATCAGGCTCCCAGGGCCCCGCCCAGGTGCAACAATGACACCGTGTGTATGGGCAGGTAGGAGGAGGAGGCTTGCAAGAGGCCACTGGCCAGGGCTGGTAAGTGCTGTGTGTGCAGGGATTTCTTTGGAGGGTATGGGGTAACCACATGGAAGGCCCAGCCTTGTGCACAAAGCTCACATTGTAGTTGTGGAAGAAGGTCAGGTAGCGGATCACGCCCACCCACACCAGCAGCGTCGAGGTACCCAAGAGGATGCTGCACACGTCGTAGGTCGCCAAGTTCTGTGGGTGGGAGCAGCATCAACCTCTCTGGCCCGGCCCTTCCCTTGGGGGGTGCCTGGGGGAGGACGTGGCCCCAAATGGGTACTGACGGCAGGGATGGGACCTGGGGCCCAGGGCGTGAGCGGGACGCACCTTGGCCTCAATGCCGATCTTCATGATGGTGCCTGAGATGGTGAGCACGTCGCTGGTGACCAGCAGGATGTACCAGCCATTGACAAATTCCAGCCGCTCCCACAGGCTGATGACCCGTCCCCGCTGCCGCCACATGAACCCCACAAACTCCTGCAGAAGGCAGGCAGGGTGAGGGCCTGTCCAGGCCCAGGACCCTTGAAGGCCTGGCTTTTCTCACCCCAGGGCCAGCCCACACGACACAGGGGCCTCACATTCTGCAGCAAGAAGCCTCGAAGCAGCGAGCGGGCACAGAGGAGGAAGGACAGGGAGCAGGTGAGGATGACGACCACGTCAAACAGGAGCCGGAAGCTGTTGTCTCCTGTGGGAAGAGCACAGTGGGTAGGGCCAAGACGGCATGGAGCCTTGGGAGGCTAGCGCTGGTGCCAGGCCAGGCTGGGGACCTAGGGGACTGCAAGGTTGGTTTTGGCAGGTCAGTGGGCTCAGGGCTTGCTTGGGTGACTCAAGAACCCCGGTCAGCACTGGTCTGGGGCTTGGGGGATCCCAGGACAGGACACGGTCCCCGGTTCCTTATGATCTGAGGCTCAGGGTATTCCTGGGCAGGTCAGGGCCCCCAGGCAGCACTGGTCTGGGGCTCAGAGGCTCACCGTGCCGGAAGACACTGGGGTGCTTACACTCCTGGATGTGGGTCTGGGTCTCTAGGCTGATGGGGATCCGCCCGCTGTGTGCCTTGTTGTCAAATGTGATCTGTGGGGGCCAGTTGGGGCAGAGTAAACCTTGGCACCCCCAAGCCCCAAGGTCCATTTGACAGGTGGCCTGACAGACCCCAGGCTCCCTCCCTCATCAACTGCATGCTTGCCCTTGACCAACGCTCCTGAAACATTCCCAAGAGACTCCCTGACCATGTCCCTGCCCTGGAACTCAGGAGCCCTGTGGGTCCTCCAGGGGCCTCACCAGGACGCTGAAGGTATAACAGTCTGGGATCTCGTTGTTGATGAGGCTCTGGAGGTTAATGGTCTTCAGCCGGAAGTGGATGGTGACATTGATCAGCCTAGGCAGGAGGCTCGGGTGAGGGGCAGGGGCGTCTTCAGGTCCCTTCCGGCCTGAGCGCCAGCAACCCTGCCCCATGCTGATTCTGCAGCTGGCAGGGGAAGTGCTCACCGAGCAGTGCCAGTGCCAGGGGGGCGGGCCTGTTTCCATCTTAGGGAAGTGGCTGCTGGGGTGAGAGTGTCTGGTGTGGTGCCTCCCCCACCCTGGGCCCCCCTTGAGCGAGCAGGCAGTACTTGTGGAATTTAAGCGTGAGGTTCTTGTAACTGGAGCTGCCTTCCAAGAGGGCGAGATCGTCGCTGGGCGGCGGAGGGGGCCGCTCAGGGGGATCCACCTGGATGCAATCTGAGGACAGCGAGGCAGGGAAGGGCCTCAGGGGGCAGGGGAGGCCAGGCTGGTCTCCCCAGAGCTCCCTGTAGCTTCTTCCCTGGGTTTCCCAGGGCTGGGTCACTCCTACAGGCCTGGCACTCTCTGGGCCAGAAGAAGTTCAGTGAACGAACCGTAATAAAAAATGACACCTGGTACTTTCTACGTGGCAAGAGTCACACTCACACTAACCATACTTTTTTTTTTTTGAGATGGAGTCTTGCTCTTGTTGCCCAGGCTGGAGTGCAGTGCCACAATTTCAGCTCACTGCGACCTCTGCCTCCCAGGTTCTAACGATTCTCTGGCTGCAGCCTCCAGAGTAGCTGGGATTACAGGCGCCTGCCACCACACCTGACTAATTTTGTATTTTTAGTAGAGACAGGGTTTCTCCATGTTGGTCAGGCTAGTCTCAAACTCCCAACCTCAGGTGATCCACCTGCCTCAGCCTCCCAAAGTGCTGGGATTACAGGTGTGAGTCACTGTGCACGGCTGAATTTTTTTTTTTTTTTTTTTTTTTTTTTGAGATAGGGTCTCACTGTGTCACCCAGGCTGAAGTGCAGTGGTGTGATCATAGCTTACTGCGGCCTCAACCTTCCAGACGCAAGTGATCCTCCTGTCTCAGCCTCCTGAGTAGCTGGGACCACAGGGGCACGCCACCACATCCAGCTAATTTTTTTGTGTATAGAGACAAGGTCTTCCTACATTGCCCAGGCTGGTCTCAAACTCCTGGCCTCAAGCAATCCTCCCTCCTCAGCCTCCCAAAGTGCTGGTATTACAGGCATGAGCCACGTCGCCCAGCCACAGCTGTTGATTTTAATCCCGAAGCTCGGACTCCAAACAGCAAAGCCCCGCTGTGCCCACTCACCAGTGACCACCATCGGATCAATGTCAAATGTGTCATTGGCTGGGTCCACATGGCCTCGGTGGTAGTACCGCTGGCAGAGAGCAAGCCCTGAGCCATTGGCCCAAGGGTCACCCCTGCCATGGACATACGCGTACCGGCCCAGTGACACGTCTGGCAACGCCAGGTACTGTGGACAGAGAACGGGAGGGCCTGTGAGCCCAGCCCCCTCTCTGCAGCCCACCCACCTGCACCTGCCCACCCACCAGCACCTGGTCCACTGCATGGAAGATGGCCTGGTACAGCTGCTCCCGCGTGTAGGCTGCGAAGGTGTCATCTGCCCCGTCTGAGTAGCCCAGCAGGAAGAGGTGTCGGAAGGCGATGGTGTTCTCTTCCCGGAATGTCACAGCCAGCTGATTACTGAGCCCAAACAGGATGAGCTGGGAAGAGGGTAGCAGAGGTTGGCATGGCTAGGATGGAGGTCAGGGGGTAACTCCCTTGGGGCACAGGCAAGAGAAAGAGGACAGAGAGGGCACTAGAGGTGTCCATTGGGGTGGGGCAGGCCCTGCTAACTCAGGCACCTGTGCATTTCTTTGCTCTGATTAATTTCACCCCACCTCTTGGCAAAAGCTCCAAGCCACTCCCACGACTGTGTCCTCCCTGCTACAACACAGGGTGGGCACTCGTATATCTCACAGCAGGGACTAACGTTCATCAAAATTTTTTTTCTTTTTTGAGACGGAGTCCCGCTCTGTCGCCCAGGCTGGAGTGCAGTGGCGTGATCTCAGCTCACTGCAACCTCTGCCTCCCGGGTTCAAGCAATTCTCTGCCTCAGCCTCCTGAGTAGCTGGGATTATAGGTGGCCGCCACAACGCCCATCTAATTTTTGTATTTTTAGTAGAGCCAGGGTTTCACCATGTTGGCCAGGCTGGTCTCTAACTCCTGACCTCACATGATCCACCCACTTTGGTCTCCCAAAGTGCTGGGACTACAGGCATGAACCACCATGCCTGGCCCTCAGTGGCTTCTTCTATACAATGGGAACAACAACAGTCATCAGGACCTTGAAGGACATGCTGGTAAGCTTAAACGGAGTGGCTGCAGGCTGTGCCGTGTGGCTCACGCTTGTAATCTCAGCACTTTGGGAGACCAAAGTGGCAGATCACGTGAGGTCAGGAGTTGAAGATCAGCCTGGCCAACATGGCGAAACCCGGTCTCTACTGAAAAAAAAAAAAAAAAAAAAAAAATTAGCAGGGCATGGTAGTAGGCACCTATAATCCCTGCTACACAGGAAGCTGAGGCAGGAGAATCTCTTGAACCCAGTAGACAGAGGTTGCAATGAGCCAAGATTGAACCACTACAGTCCAGCCTGGGCGAAAGAGTGAAACTCTGTCTCAAAAAATAAATTAATTAAATAAAAATAAATAAATAAATATAAAAGGAGCTGCTACGCACACAGATTTCACATGGCTTCCTACTTGTCATTACGCTGCTTTAAGACTGTTCTTTCAAGGGCTGGGCACGGTGGCTCACACCTATAATCCCAGTACTTTGAGAGGCCGAAGCAGGCGAATCATTAGGTCAAGCAAGCGAATCATGAGGTCAAGCAGGCGAATCATGAGGTCAAGCAAGCGAATCATGAGGTCAAGCAGGCGAATCATGAGGTCAAGAGTTCGAGACCAGCCTGGCTAACAAGGTGAAACCTCGTCTCTGCTAAAAATACAAAAAATTAGCTGCATGTGGTGGTGTGCACCTGTAATCCCAGCTACTCAGGATGCTGAGGCAGGAGAATCACTTGAACCCGGGAGGTGGGGGTTGCAGTGAGCCAAGATTGCACCACTGCACTCCAGCCCAGGAGACGGTGCGAGACTTCGTCTCAAAAAAAAATTGAAAAATAAAAAATAAAGATTCTTCCTCAAGGAGAACAGTGGCCACAGGTGGCCTCCGGTGGGGGCCCCTGCTTGGCAGGTCTCACCTGCACAGTGACCACGAGGATCTTGACCACTTGCAGCATCAGCTTGCAGGGCTTGCGGCCCTTGGCTCGAAACTTGTCGCACGGACTCATGAAGAAGTATTTCAGACGACGTCGAAGGTCTTCCTCTTCTGGGGGTGTCGGAGGGGCCGGCAAAGGCCCCGCCTGGGTCCCATACCCAGGGTTGGGGGTCAGAAGCCGCTCGGTCTCTGTGGGAATAGGAGAGGGCATTGGGGGTAAGGCCTGGGCAACTCCCCTTTACCCATTTCTGAACAAGGAAGGCAGCACATGCCCTATCTTCATGGCCCCACATTCCTGCCAAGGAAGAGCTCAGAGGGGTCTAAAGAAAATCAGAAAACCAGGGCTGAGTGCTCACACCTATAATCGCAGCATTTTGGGAGGCCAAGGTCAGTGGATCACAGGGTCAGGAGATCGAGACCATCCTGGCTAACATGGTGAAATCTCATCTCTACTAAAAATACAAAAATTAGCTGGGCATGGTGGCATGCACCTGTAGTCCCAGCTACTTGGGAGACTGAGGCAGGAGAATTGCTTGAACTTGGGAGGCAGAGGTTACAGTGAGCCAAGATGGTACCACTGAACTCCAGCCTGGGTGACAGAGCGAGATTCCATCTCAAAAAAAAAAAAACAACAACCAGAAAACCTGCAACATTTTATGTTTCTATGCACCAGTCCTGTGCAGAGGTTACGATCTGGGTTTCAGGAGGTACAGGGCCTGGGCTGATTCCTGTCCCTCCTGCTCACCAGCTTTCTGAGCCTCAGTTTCCTCATCTGCAAAATGGGGCAATAATCATCTCTCATGGGAACACTTAGGACTGGATGCTTATAAAGCATTAATCACAGAGACTGGTCCATGGTGAATGTCAGAACATTTCATCAACGTTCCTGTTACTGATCTGCGGGAAGAGAATTAACTGCTCCCACTGGCTTTTCACTGGACGTTCAAGGCTCCTGGGCTCATCCCAACTCCTGCTTCCAGATATGAGCATAACACTCAGCCTGTATTCCAGGTTTGTCTGGACAAATACCCAAAAGATGACTTCTGCATTCATTATAACCTGGCCCATCAGCTGACACTCTCAGAAGCCAAAGACCTGGAGAAGGGGTAATTGACAATATAAATAATAATAACGGAACATATTTGCTAAAGACTTTTTTTTTTTTTTTTTTTTTTGAGACAGAGTCTCGCTCTCACTCTGGTGCCCAGGCTGGAGGGCAATGGCGTGATCTCAGCTCACTGCAACCTCCACCTCCCAGGTTCAAGAGATTCTCCTGCCTCAGCCTCCCAAGTAGCTAGGACTGTAGGTATGCTACCACACCCAGCTAATTTTTTGTATTTTTAGTAGAGACGGGGTTTCACCGTGTTAGCCAGGATGGTCTCCGTCTCCTCAACTCATGACCTGCCCACCTTGGCCTCCCAAAGTGCTGGGATTGCAGGCATAAGCCACCCTGTGCCCAGCCACTAAAGACTCATTTTTTTTCTCCCTGAAGAGCAGCAGCTCCTAGAAATCATGAAGCCCTAAGATCAAATCCCAGACCTGCCACTTTCCAGTCAGGTGACTCCAGGTACCTCCCTGAGCCTCCATCTCCTCATCTGAAGAGTGGAAATGTTAAAAAGGCTACCCCTTGGCTGGGCTCAGTGGCTCACGCCTGTTATTCCAATGGTTTGGGAGGCCAAGGTGGGAAGGTTGCTTGAGTCCAGGGGTTTGGGACCAGCCTAGATAATACAACGAGATCCCCTCTCCACCAAAAAAAAAAAAAAAAAAAAAAATTGTTTTTAATTATCTGTGGTGATGGCTCATGCCTGTAGTTAGTAGCTGGGACTCCAGCTACTCAGGAGGCCGAGGTGGGAGGATCACTTGAGCCCAGGAGTTGGATGTTACAGTGAGCCACTGCACTACAGCCCTGGGGAACAGAAAAAAGTTTCTTTAAAAAAAAAAAAAAAAAAAAAAAAAAAAAAAAAAAGCCTACCGTCTCCCAGAGCCCTGAGGCTGAGATCCTGAAGCTGCTCTGAGAATTCAATGAGACACAGCAGATAAAGACCTCTTCAGCAAACACAAGCTGTTCTACTCACTGTTTATTTTTTTCCAGCTTAAGGAGAAAATCTAAGGTTTCAGCAACTGCTGGAGTCAAAGCTGGTCACGGTAGCCCAGGACTGTCCCTGTCACACCCCCACGGGGATATGCTTTCTAGGGCCTGGCCCCCTGCCTAGCAAAGCTGTCAGGATAAATGTGGGCAGTGTCAGAACCTGCTGAGCAGAGAGGGACAAGTTCCCGGCCCCTCCCTTTGGAATTGGATGCTGCTGTGGCTGTTTATAACAAAGCCAGAGGGCAGGGCCCGCATACCGGGCTGAGATTACAGACGACCCACCTCAGACCCTACCAGCTGGGACACCAGGATGCCTAGCAGGTAGGGGTCCCCAGCTAGCTCCAGAAAGGGAAGCTAACACAAGGGGTCTTCCTGCTGCCTCCTTGGGGGACGACGGGGGGGGGGGGGGGAGGGGGGGGGGGGGGGGGGGGGATGCGCTTCAGAACTGGCTTGAAGCCCGAGTTTAAGAAGGCTGCACTTCCACGGGTTTGGAGAGCTAAAATTCAGTTAATCGACTTGGGGCAATCCCTCCAGCTCTTCGAGCTTGATTTGTTGTTGTTGTTTTTGAGACAGGGTCTCACTGCTGCCCAGGCTGGAGTGCAGTGGCGCCATCCTGGCTCACTGCAACCTCCGCGTCCCGGGTTCAAGCAATTCTCCTGTTTCAGCCTCCCAAGTAGCTGGGATTACAGACACTCGCCACCACACCCGGCTGATTTTTGTATTTTTAGTAGAGACAGGATTTCACCATGTTGGCCAGGCTGGTCTCGAACTCCTAAGCATGTAATCCGCCCGCCTCAGCCTCCCAAAGCGCTGGGGTTACAGGCGTGAGCCACCGCGCCCGGCCCACGCTGGAATTTAGGGAAGCTTAGCATTTGACTCCAGGAATCAGGAGGGGAAGCCGGGGAGTCTCACGTGCGGGTTGGAGTTGCTGGTGCCCGCTGCCTGAGTTCCAGCCAAAGTTGTGCCATCAGGACCTAGGCTCCCCGTGGAAATCCCGGGAACCTCGCCGTCCCGAAGGGGAGAAGCTGGCGGCCCGGCGCGCTCGCTGCCTGAGTTTGGGAACCCGGCATAGCCTGGGCTCAGGAGGAAGAATCGGAGAGTCTGGTGCCCACCCGCCGCCCAAGTTCTAGGAGCCGTCTGCCCATTTCTCCACCGTGGGGAGACTGAGAAGTCAGCGCTGGAGTTTAGAAAAAAGGAGACTGGGAGCTCCGCCGCCCCAGGTCGGAGAAGCAGCCAGCCCGCCTGGGTTCGGGGCCCCACGGTGCCGCCCACACCCTCACCTGAGCCGCGCGGACCCGCCGGGGCTGTCATGCTGGGGCGGGAGCGCGGGACGCGGGAGGGTGCGGCGGGACAGCAGCCTGGGTCCGAGCGCCCGTCGCTGTCACTGCGACCTCCCTCCCTCGCGGCGCGGCTTCAAATCCTCCCGCATCAGCTGATCCGCGCCGCGGTCACGTGACCCGGTAGCCGAGAGCCCTTCACGTGACCGCATCTGGTCCCGCCCCCTGCGCCACGACAACCTGTGCCGGAACAGCGCGCTTGCGTGCCTCAGCCGGCGCTCTCCACCCTGGGTCGAAGGCGGTCGCGAGGTCCTATCGCCGACGGGCTCTGCGTTGCGGGGGATGGGCTGGCCCTGAGCTTGGCAACGACGATCTCCGCCCTGGCTCCCTGCGGTGCCCCGAATCCGGTGCCAGCCTCGTGACTTCCATGTCCAGAACTTGACCCTTTATCCTCGTTGGTGCCTGGTGATGACCCTGCCTACTCTTTCAACGCTGTCTTCCTCTTTCCTGCAGAAACTCCTTTTACCCCTCTCATGCGGACCTTCAGCAAACACGATTTCCTTATTATGTGCCAAATAGAACCACTTATCCCCACCCCTATGGCCCCCAGCCCAGAGTTCTCCAACATTCCTGGCCCGGATCTTTGCAGCAACCTCCTCCCGGATTGCCTCCCTCCACTCCACTTTCTACCCAGCAGCCACAAGCGTCTTCAAAGAATAATTCCTATCAGTCCTGCGAGAACCTGCCCTTGGCTTCCCATTGCTCTGGACTGACAAGCAAAGTCCCCGCTCTGGTTTATTAGAGCCCTCTGATCTGGCCCCTACTTCCACCCCAGCTCATCCTTCTATAACCCCAGGGTTTTTGCCTATTTTTGCCCTGGAAAGAAATGGTTAAGAATTTAGACTCTGAAGGGCAATTGCGGTTTAAATCTAGGCACTGACAACTGCCACTGGTACATCTTCTACAGTCTTTTCAATTCCAAGCTGAGCAGAGTGAGTGGCGGCCTAAAATCCCAGCTACTCAGGAGGCTGAGGTGGGAGGATCGCTTGAGCCTGGGAGGTCCAGGCTACAGTGAGCTATGATCACACCACTTCACTCCAGCCTGGGCAGCAGAGCAAGAAAAAAAGTCCACATGCCTCCATTTTTCTCATTTGCAAAATGGACATATTCAATCAGTCATCTATGTCCTGGGGCCATTGAGAGAAAAATAAATTAGTGACTATTGGGATTATAAAATCCTTCATTGAGAAAGCTGCCCACCGTTTATATCAGGTCTTCTTATGCTTCTCCTAGAAGGTACCATACCTTGTAGTTGTTTTTTAAGTATTCTGAATTTAATATCTATGAGCTCTGTGCAGGTCGACACCACACTTATCTTGTTTCCTGCTGAGTCCCCAGCAATCCAGAGATGTTTGTTGATTGCATAAATGAGCAACCTCTTTTTGTCCACTTGTGTGCCTACTGTATGGGCTTTGAAAAACAAGGGGTTTCAGGTGTGATGGCTCACTCCTGTAATCCCAGCACTTTGGGAGATTGAGGAAGGCAGATCATGAGATCAGGAGTTTGAGACCAACCTGACTAACATGGTGAAACCCATCTCTACTAAAAATACAAAAATTAGCTGGGTGTGGTGATGCCTGTCTGTAATCCCAGCTATTCAAGAGTCTGAGGAAGGAGAATCACTTGAACCCAGGAGGCAGAGGTTGCAGTGAGCCGAGATCATGCCACTGCACTCCAGCCCGGGCGACAAAGTGAGACTAAAAAAGAAAGAGGAAGGAGGAGGAGGAGGAGGAGGAGGAGGAGGAGGAGGAAAAGGGCAGCAAGGGGTAAGTGAGCAGAACAGAGAGTGGTGACTAGTGGTGTGGACCAGGGTGAGATATTGTGGGTTAAGCTGGGAAGTCTAGCTGGAAGGAAGCCAGGACACCGGAGCTCCAGATTGTGGCTGGCCCTGGCCACACCATCCCATCTCCGGAGCAAGGGGCTGTGCTCAGAAAGAAAGCACAAACGGTAAACCACGACACAGAGCCCGGAGGCAGTGGGAGGATTTTACTAACTGCACAACACACAATTTCCCCAGGCCCCCAAGGATGCTGGCGTCCCCTTCAGCCATCAGGCCCCAGCAGTGCCCCTTGCTCCTGTATCCCCTCTGGACTCTCGCCGGTAGGGAGTGCTGGGCTGACAGTGCCACCAGAGGGAGAGCAGGGGTCACTGTGGGACACAGTGTCGGGGTCAGGGCTGGGCACAGGATCAGGGTCTGGGCTGGGCACAAGGTCAGGACCAGCATCCTGCCCAGGCTTGGGATCAGACGATTCCACAGGAGTAGGGCTGGGGGTGGATCTGGAGCCTGGGAGGGGTTTGGAGCTGGGATCGGGTGGAGTGCCCGGCCCAGAGCCGGGGTCAGGGCTGCGGCCAGAGCTGGTGCCAGGGCTGAGGCCCAAGCCAGAGCCAAGCACAGAAACAGCATCAGGATCCCGGAGGGAGACCTGCCCCGGCCTCATCATGGATACAGTGCTGAGGCCAGGCGCGAGGCCCAGGCCTGCGGCAGCTGCTGCCGCTGCAGCAGCCGCCGCAGCGGCAGCAGCGGCCGCGCCCTCATGCACCCGTTTGTGCTTGGTGAGGCTGGAGGCCTGGCCGAAGGCCTTCCCGCAGAGCTGACAGCGATAGGGACGCTCGCCCGAATGCACGTGCAGGTGCTGGAGCAGCGCTGAGCTCTGCCCGAAGGCCTTAGAGCAGTGCGGGCAGGCGTAGGGCCGCTCACCCGTGTGGATGCGCAGGTGGTGTTGCAAGTTGGAGCTCTGCCCGAAGGCCTTGCCGCAGTGCGGACAGCGGTAGGGGCGCTCGGCGGTGTGCGTGCGCTGGTGCTGCAGCAGAGCCGAGCTCTGCCCGAAGGCCTTGCCGCACTGCGGGCACGGGTAGGGCCGCTCGCCTGTGTGTGTGCGCAGGTGTTTCAGCAGCGCCGAGCCCTGGCCAAAGCCCTTGGCGCACACCGGACACTTGTGGGGCCGCGGGCCGCCGTGCGTGCGCAGGTGCTGCGCCAGGAGCGAGCCATGCCCGAAGGCCTTGCCGCACACGGGGCAGTGGTGCGGCTTCTCCCCGCTGTGGCTGCTGCGATGTTTCAGCAGCGTGGAGCGCCAGCCGAAGGCCTTCCCGCAGGCCGCGCACTGGTACGGCCGCGCCCCAGTGTGGATGCCACGATGCTGCGCCAGGGTGGCACCGTGGCTGAAGGACTTCCCGCAGTCGGGGCAGCGGTACGGCTTCTCGCCGCTGTGGGTGCGGCGATGCTGGCTCAGCCCCGAGCTGCGGCGGAAGGCTCGCCCGCAATCCGGGCAGGAGAAGGGCCGGGGAGGGCTGGCGGGGGCGGGGAGCACCGCGGGGCTGGTGGCCAAGACCTGGGGGGTGGCAGTGAGGTCAGAGGAGATGGGGTCCACGTTTGGATCGCCGGGGCTGAGGGTGTCGCTGTTAGGATCGAGAACCAGGGGTACCGGGCCAATCACATCTGGATCGAGGTCGAAACTCGAAGACATGGGGTCGGGATCTTGGGGTTCCGAGCCCAGAGCTTCGGCGTCAGGGTCCAGATCCTCGGAGATGGGCTCCAGATCTTCATAGTTGGGGTCCACGTCTTCCGAGACAGTGTTGAGGTCTTCTGGATCAGGCTCTGGGTCTTCAGAAACTGGGTCCAGATCCTCGGGATTGGGGTCCTGGTCCTCAGAGTCAGAGTCGAGCTCTTCATAAACCGGTCTCAGGCCTTTGTGGCCTGGGTTCCTGACCAGGACTGAGCGCCGCATTTCAGGCGTGGATGTGCCGGCTGCTTCTAGGGTAGGACCTGCAAGGGCAAGGACAGAGGGTGGGTGGAGGTGGGTTCTGGGGAAGCAGGGATGTCTTTTGGAAGCATCGTTAGCGATGGGAGAGGGGACCCAGTTGTGCCCCCAGAACACATTATTTTTCTTTCTTTCTTCTTCTTCTTTTTTTTTGAGAGAGACTCTGTTATGTCGCCAAGGCTGGAGTGCAATCCGCGGATCTCGGCTCACTGCAACCTCAGCCTCCCTGGTTCTTCTGCCTCAGCCTCCCGAATAGCTGAAATTACAGGTGTCCACCACCACACCCGGCTAATTTTTGTATTTTTAATAGAGACGGGGTGTCACCATGTTGGCCAGGCTGGTCTCCAACTCCTGACCTCAGGTGTTCCGCCTGCCCCAGCCTCCCACAGTGCTGCTATTACAGGTGTGAGCCACGGCGCCCGACCCTACTTCTTTATTTTTATTTTTTTTAGATGGGGTGTCACTCTGTCACCCTTGCTAGAGTGCAATGATGTGATCATAGCTCACTGCAACCTCAAACTCCAGGGCTCAAGCGATCCTCCCCTCGGCCTCCAGAGTAGCTAGAACTACAGGTGCATCACCACACTCAGCTAACTTCAGCTTCCTTCCCTCCCTTCCTTCTTTCCTTCCTCCTTTCCTCTCTTCTCTTCTTTCTCTTTCTCTTCTTTTCTTCTCTTTAGCGATGGAGAGTCACTATGCTGCCCAGGCTGGTCTCAAATTCCTGGCCTCTAGTAAGCTTCTAGCCTCAGCCTCATGAAGGGCTGGGATTACAGGCGCAAGCCACTGTGCCTGGCCAAACCCTACCCACTTCTGAGCCTACAGGTGGATCTTTTCCTTGTCTCTGACTGCAGGGAGATTTCTGACTCACTCCAGTCCAGGCAGGGAGTTGAGGGACCCCAGTAAGACATGGTGGGACATGGTAGGACCCTCCCCTCTCAGCCCTGAACCTGAATGGAGGGCATGGGACTTGGCACTAGAGCTTTCTAGTCCCCAACTCCATGGCTCTGCCCTCCCTCCATCCTGGACTCCTTTTGTGGGAAGCTTGGGTCCTGTGGAGGAGAGAGTCCCAGATTCTGACCCCCTTGCTGAGGGTCCCCACATGGGGAACAGTATGGGTGTCAGGGTTCCTGTGCTCCTGAGCACATGGCCTGAATTCTTTTCCCATACTTGGGGGTGGCAGATTAATTTGCAGGGCTTCTGGTAGGGAGGCCCCCCTCCAGAGGCAGCATTCTGAGCTCTAGAACTCATGTCTGGGGGATAAGAATTTGCAATAAATGACCAGGCACGGGGGCTCACGCCTGTAATCCCAGCACTTTGGGAGGCCGAGGTGGGTGGATCACCTGAGGTCAGGAGTTCGAGACCATCCTGGCCAACACGGAGAGACCTCATCTCTACTAAAAATACAAAATTAGCTGGGCGTGGTGGTGCATGCTTGTAATCCCATCTACTCGGGAGGCTGAGGCAGGAGAATTGCTTGAACCGGGGAGGTGGAGGTTGCAGTGAGCCGAGATCGCACCATTGCACTACAGCCTGGGCAACAAGAGTGAAACTCCATCTCAAAAAAAAAAAAAAAAATGAATATGCAACAAATAACATCTGGTATCCTGCCTGGGTCACTGAGGAGAGACAAGAAGACCCTGGCTTTCCCTCTGGGGAGAAGACAACCTGAATTCCAGACCTCACAGCTCCAGGTGGGAGTAAGTGTCAAATCCTCTGCGTTCGCTCTTAGATCGGGAATGCCCTTTCCTACAGCTAGATGGTGAGAGTGGTAGAGTGATATTTGGGACCCCTCCTGGTGAGGAGGGGTGGGCAGGGAGACTCATGAACCCCATAGGCTGGAGGGTGGGGACAGTTGTTAGTATACCTGTTTTATTTATTTATTTATTTATTTATTTATTTATTTATTGATGGGGTCTTGCTATGTTGCCCAGGCTGAACTCAAACTCCTGGGCTCAAGCTATCCTCCCACCTCAGCCTCCCAAAGTATGGAAATTACAGGCATGAGCCACCATGCTAGGCTATTGTATCTGTTTTCTCAATTGACTAGAAAGTCCTGAATTTTTACTTCTAGCTGGAGGATGTGCAAAAATAATACCTGGGGACCCTCTGGAGTTATTGGGGGAATGCCTGCACCATTTCCTCCCATGGCTGGGACATGGGGAGAAGTGTCAGCACACTGTGGCCCTTCCTGCAGCACGATTCTGAACTGAGTTCCAGGCTTGTGGCTGGGAAGTAGAGGAACAAGAGCTGGAACCACTTCTGGGGAACAAGGGAGCCCAGGAGGACCTGCCGAGGGGAGATGCCTTGAGCTCCCCACCCCATGGCTGGGTGTTGAGGTGCAAACAATGAATCCATCTGTTCCTGGCAGAAGGTGTGGGGGACCTGTGGCTCCCCTCTGAGGAAGGGAATACACAGCCACAACCCCATAGCTAGGAGTGTGCAGGCAAACAGAGCAGGATCCTGGACCCGGGTCCTCAATCCAGACCCCATAGCTGGAGAGTGGAGGAAACAATACCTGGGACCCCTCCTGCATTCCTGGGGAGGGGGCAGAGAAGCCCTTACATTGCCTCCAGGGGAAGGGGCCCCTGAATTTCTATCTCTCAGCTGGAAGGTGGGAGAAGTCACTGAAGTCTTTCCTGAGTTCCCAGGGGTGAGGGCAGGTGGACCCCTGGATCACCTCCTGAGGAAGGAGCTTCTAGAATTCCAGACCCCAAGACTGGAGGGGGAGGGGAACAATCGCTGGGTCCCTTCCTAGGGTTCTAGCGGAAGAGGGACCCCCGAGGTCCCCCTCTTGAGAACAGGGCCTCTGAACTCCCGACCCCAGGCAGGAGGTGGAAACAATACTCGAGCCCCTCCTCGAATCAGGAGGGGAGGGGTCCTGGATCGCCTCCTGGAGAGGGGGCGTCCTGAGCTCCAGACCCCAGAGCTGGCGGGCGCCCCCCACCCAGCCCGATTGAACGCTCCCAATCTCCCGGGCCCTCCCCCCAGGGCCTCAGCTGCAGGATGGGCGCGCTAGGCCGGCGCGGGCCGCGGGGTCCCCTCCCCATCGCGCCCGCGACCCCCGCTCTCCCTGGCCGGGGCCGGTGGCGCGCAGGGCGCGGGACGAATAGAGGTCGCTCCGGGCTGTGCCCCGCGCCTGGAGCCCCCAGCCCGCCCGCCCCCCACCTAGCCCCCCGCCCCGGCCCCAGCCCACTCGGGGGGACACTCACCCGGCGCCCCTCGCCCCTGCCCGGCCCGCCGTGCCCGCGCCGGCCGCCGGCGCCCCCCGGGCCCGCAGGAAGCCCCCCGCCCGCCAGCCCCGCCGGCGGCCCCCTCGGCCCAGCGGCCCCGCCAGGCGCTCCCGGGGAGCGAGAGGGGCCGGCCGAGGGCCGCAGCGGGAGCTGCTGGGACTTGTAGTTCGCCCGCGCCCGCCGTGGCCGTCGCCATCGCTGCCCCCGCCCCCCGGGCAGGCCTTTGTCCCCGGCCCGGCCACCCCGGCCGCACGGCCTCGCCTTTGTCTGCACCGCGCCCCGCCTGCACGCAGCCCTGGCCAGGTCCCTAGGCTCTTCTTGGGCCTGTCTCAGCCCCTACGTGGCCCTGGCCCTGTCTCTTTCTCTCTATCTCTGTCCCTCTCGGTCTCTCTCAGTCCCTATCTATCTCTCGATCTCTGTTCATTCTGTCTGTCTCTGTCCCTGTCTTCCCATCTCTGTTCCTTTCGCTGTCTCTTTGTCCCCATTTCTTTCTCTCGGTGTTCCAATCTCTTTGCCTCTGTTGCTTTCTCTGCCTCAATCTCTCTATGTCTCTGTCTCTCTCTCCGTCTCTCCTGCCCATGTCTCTGACTGTATCTTTGTTCATAAAACTCCAAACATGTTCTTGCAGACTTGCAATGCACATAGGCACAGCCAAGCCTCTCCGATCTGCGATCTGAAACCATGTCTATTTTTGCTTAACCTGGCCTTCCTCCAATTTTTCCTTTTTGCGTTGGGGAGCCCGACACCCTTTCTAAGTGACACCTGCCAAGGCACAGATTTGGGATATTTTTCCCCTAATGTTTTCAGCCTCCTACCCAGATGGTGGGGTGGCCGCTGTCCCTGGAGGCCTTCAAGTGCTAGCTGTGAGTGATGGTTTCCAGAGAACCTTACCCAGGGCTGGGAAAGGCTTGGGGCAAACTTTCCGTGGAGACACAGATACCCGCCACCAGCCAGAAGAAACAGTGGAAATCAGCTCCTGGCGGCTGGACCGTGATGTTCTTCACTAAACATAAACAATCGTCACAGAATATAAACAATGGTGAGGCAGGGCCACTCTGTGATCATGTCGGAACCAAGATAGAGACAAGGGCCCTCAAAAATGAAAACTCACAAAATGAATACTCATCCCCCTCTCCCAATGAACACAAGTGACTGCCACTTCTCACCAATGACAATTCCAACCTGACTTCTATCCTCCCACCTCTGAAATAAAAATCAGCAAAATATCTAGTCAGCAAAGTGCTCCCAGCTTCCCAACAATAGCACCCAAGTAATTCTCTTTAAAACCACCCAGTATAGGCTGGGCATGGTAGCTCATGCCTGTAATCCTAGCACTTTGGGAGGCCAAGGCAGGAGGATCATGAGGTCAGGAGTTCAAGACCAGCCTAGCCAGTATGGTAAAATCCCGTCTCTACTAAAAATACAAAAATAAGCCGAGCGTGGTGGCACGTGCTTGTAGTCCCAGCTACTCAGGAGGCTGAGGCAGGATAATTGCTAGAACCAGGAGAATCGCTTGAACCAGGAGGCAGAGGTTGCAGCAACCTCGGTTCACGGCACTACAGCCTGGGCCACAGAGCAAGACTCTGTCTCAAAAACAACAAAAAAACCCCAAAACACTCAATACAAGCCCAGATCCTATAAGATGCTCCTCTGCCCTCATGTCCTACTTACGGAGACACTCTGTGGTTCCTTCTTCCTTCCTGAACTTTCTGGATGTGTGTTGGACTCGTAGCCTGAGACCTGCTTTCCATCTTCCTGCAGAGCCCACAGCAGATCTGAGAGACGGGAGAAAACTTCAATGGGATGATGTCCGTGGTTCCTCATCCTGCCACTACGTGGATGATCCCATTACAAATAATACTCGTGATGGCATCTGTTGTTTCTGTGGCTCAGAATCTAACAGCACTTTCTTTTCCTTTGTGGCCTCCCAAGTAGCTGGGACTACAGTTGCACACCCAGCTAATTTTCTAAATTATTTTTAGTAGAGATGAGATCTCGCTATGTTGCCCAGGCTGGTCTGGAACTTCTGAGTTCAAGTGATCTTCCCACCCCAGCCTCCCAAAGTGCTGAAACTGCAGGCATGAGCCACCAAGTCTGGCCTGTCTTTTTCGTTTTTTTAAAAAAATTAATTATTTATTTACTTAATTTTTTTACTTTTTACAATTTTTTTATTTTTTTAAGAGACAGGGTCTTGGTATGTTGCCCAGGCTGGAGTGCAGTGGGTGTTCACAGGCACAATCCTACTACTGATCAGCTCGGGAGTTTTGACCTGCTTCGTTTCCGACCTGGGCCAGTTCACCCCTCCTTAGGCAACCTAGTGGTCCCTGGCTCCCAGGAGGTCACCATATTGATGCCGAACTTAGTGCAGACACCCGATCAGCATAGCGCACTCCAGCCCAGAACTCCTGGACTCAAGCGATCCTCCAGCCTCAGCCTCCCCAGTAGCTGGGACTACAGGCATGCACCACCACGCCTGGCCTGTCTTTTTCTTTTTTTTTTTTTTGAGACGGAGTTTCACTCTTGTTACCCAGGCTGGAGTGCAATGGCACGATCTCGGCTCACCGCAACCTCCGCCTCCTAGGTTCAGGCAATTCTCCTGCCTCAGCCTCCTGAGTAGCTGGGATTACAGGCACGCGCCACCATGCCAAGCTAATTTTTTGTATTTTTAGTAGAGATGGGGTTTCACCATGTTGACCAGGATGGTCTCGATCTCTTGACCTCGTGATCCACCCGCCTCGGCCTCCCAAAGTGCTGGGATTACAGGCTTGAGCCACCGCGCCTGGCTGTCTTTTTCTTAATAAAATTCCTTTTTTGACTTGAGCCAGATAGTGCTTGGTTTCTGTCACTTGCAACAAAATGACTTAAGACATTAACACATTTAGTCACCATTCATTGAGCTGCAGCCAAGTGCCACGTCCTTTTCTGAACATGGTACATGCACCTTTATTTAACCGTTGTAACCACTCTAAGAAGTAGGAACTATTGACACTTCCATTTTACAGGTAAGGAAAGTGAGGGTCAGAATGTATTCTTGCCTAAAGGCAGAAAGTCACGTCTGAATTCTGCTGCTGGGTGATACTTACCACTGAGAAAGTTGTTGTCCTTTAAAAATTAATCCTGGTGGTCAGGTGTGGTGGCTCATGCCTGTAATCCCAGCACTTTGGGAGGCTGAGGAGGGCAGATCACCTGAGGTCAGGAGTTCAAGACCAGCCTGGCCAAAATGGTGAAACCCTGTCTCTGCTAAAAGTACACAAATAAGCCAGGTGTGGTGGCAGGCACCTGTCATCCCAGTTATTTGGGAGGCTGGGGCAGGAGAATCTCTTGAACCCAGGAGGCGGAGGTTGCAGTGAGCTGAGATTGCACCATTGCACACCAGGCTGGGTGACAAAAGGAAGACTTGTTTCAAAAAAAAGAAATTAATCTTGGTTACTCACATTCAATCCTATATTATTCATCTTGATCCCTAGGCTTTTATGGGGAGTAAGGGGGTGAGTGGCATATAGGAGGGTTAGTCATAAATCCATAAAAATACATCCAGAATCATCCTGATGTAGTGTCCTTCCCCACGGATTAAACCTTTCCAGTACAGTTTCTGTTCTTCCCTGGCAAGCCATCCTGGGGCTGGTCATTTTCATTGTTAGAAAATGCTTCAAGTTGTGCTGAAATCCAGCTCTTTGTAACTGCTATGCACTGTTTTCATCTAATGCCTAAGGCTATTTTAAACCATTCCTGGGATGAGGCAGGAGGATAATCCTGCAGCTAGAGCTACATGGAACTTAAGAACAAAGTAAACATTCTGAGCTTCCTGGCAGGCAAGGCAAAAAGGGAAAGCCTTTCTGTTCTCGGAGTCTGGTCACTAGGCAGACCAGCTTCATCAGAAGAGGCTGAGCTTACTGCAGTGGTTTTCAACCAGGGCGATTCTCTCCCATTCAGAAGACATTTGGCAGTGTTTGAGACATTTTGTTACAGGTGGGAGGGAGAGGTACTACTGGCATCTACTGAGTAGAGGACAAGGATGGCACCAAATATCCTACAATGCAGAGGACAGCCTCCAATAAAGAATGATCTGATCTAAGACGTCGATCAATGACAAGCCCTGGTTTAACCTGAAGTAACTCAGAGGAGCATGATACTGAATATCTTTAGAGGACATATTCTGCAGCTGGCAGAATCGTGCGTGGTGGATGTGGATACCATATGTGGTCAAAGAGTCATTTTGCTCCCACAAGATGCAAAGCTGTCAATCAGGAAATGGCTCCTGGCCAGGGCTGAGATTGGCTCAACTTCATGATTCACTGGATTGGGGTCCTTGGTTTTTGGAGGTTTGATTTTTGGTTCAGGAAAGCCATGTTCACTCCTTGAAGCTGGATGTTCAACAGCCTACAGAGGCAGGACCTGGGCATGGCCACCAAGGCCCACCTTATCCCAGACAGACCTTTCTCCTTGCCACATCCCGGACCGCAAAGGTCAGGCGCTGTCCAAGGTACTGGTTCTTGTTAGGCCCTGTTTGTCACTCACTTGCTATAGGGCGCCATCACATCATCCTCCTTTTGACCCTTTACATTTTGTCCCTGGCAGAACATTTACCCTCCTAGACTTCATAATGTCTTGATGGCTTTTGTCAATTTGCTCCTGAATTCTGCTCTGACTTGGGGGCCAGTTGACCAGACAGCCAGTGCACCATTCGGCCTCTAGTCTCTGCCCATGATGGAAAAACCTGCTGGGTCATTATTCTCAGCTGTGTCCACCCCTCCATGTCCTCTACAGGTCACACCCAGTGTCCCCACCATTGAAAGCTTTTTCCCTACACCCTGGCTTTCGCCACTTTCATCCTCAGAAGTGAAGCTTCTCCTCCACGACCCCAGCCCCATGCACTCAAAAGTGTGTAAATTTCTCATGTATAACAGCCTCATGGAAGAGTTACTACTTATCCCCATTTCATAGATGAGCAAATTGAGGCTCAGAGGGGTTAAATGACTTGCCCAAACTACTATCCAGGACATGGAGGAGTCTGGGTTTGGACTATGTCCATCCAGCCTCTCCTGCTCCCTGGGATCTATGTTCTCAAACCAGCCACACCAATATCTCTGTTCAGCACTATGACTTCATGCTTTTTGTTTGTTGGAGTTTTTGCTCTGTTGCCTTGACTGGATGCAGTGGTGCAATCATATAGCTCACTGCAGGATCAAATTTCTGGACTTAAGTGATTCTCCCACCTCAGCCTCCTAAGTAGCTGAGACTACAAGCACATAGCACCATGCCTGCCTTTTTTTTTTTTTTTTGAGATGGAGTCTCACTCTGCCTCCCAGGCTGGCGTACAGTGGTATGATCTTGGCTCACTGAAACCTCTGACTCCCAGGTTCAAGTGAGTCTCCTGCCTCACCCTCCCGAATAGCTGGAATTACAGGCTCCCACCACCACATCCTGCTAATTTTTTGTATTTTAGTAGAGATAGGGTTTCACCATGTTGGCCAGGTTGGTCTCAAACTCCTGACCTCAGGTGATCTGCTTGCCTCGGCCTCCCAAAGTGCTGGGATTACAGGTGTGAGCCACTGCACCGGGCCAATTATCTTATTTTTTGTAGAAACAGGATCTCCCTATGTTGCCCAGGCTGATCTCAAACTCTTGGCCTCCCATAGAGCTGGAGTTACAGGTGTGAGTCACTGCGCCCAGTTTTGACTCCATACTCTTCATGGCAACGCAGCAACAATAGAGTCATCCTCTCCAATGCAGTCCCTGCCTCCAACCTCCACCCACCCAAGCATCCTCTGGAGACTGGCTGACTGATGGGAAGGAGTGGGATGTTGCCAAGGTGGCATTTATTGCCGGCTAGGGCACGGGTATATAGGGAGCTGGGGGGCCCGAGGGTCCATCTTCTCCCTGAAACCGCGCTGGCGAGGCGTGCCCAGGGGCACGAAGCTCTCCTGAGGATTGTTCAGCCTCTGGACTGCTGGGCCCGGGTACTTGAAAGGAAACTCGTCCTTGTATTGGGTTGAGAAGAAGCGCAGTTCACCCAGAGGGGGCTCCATGTGGCTGTATTTGCACTGTGGAGTCAGGGTGAACAGCTTGGCAAGGCAGCTTCGGATGTGGCTGACCCACCCGGGGTACCCCAGGATCCCCAGCCCTCTTGTCGGGGGGAGGAGGCGGCAGGCAGGGCAGGCTAGCTGGTCGGGGGCGGAGCCAGAGTCTCACAAAGGAGGAGGGGTTAAGACTGGGAAAGAGAAGGTAGGGAAAGGGCGGGGCTATGGCCAGAAGGGTGGAGTTACGTAGGGGCGGGGTATGGCCATGAAGGGGCGGGATTGTCCAGAGGTGGAGTTGGGGTTCTGGTCAATTACTGGTGAGATTTAGCCCTTAAGGAGGTGAAGCTAGGGGTAGCGTGGGGCCAGTTAGGGCAGAGCCAGAGCATCAAAGGCTGGGGAGGTTGAATCCTGGGAGGAAGTGAACAGAAGGTGAACATGAAGAGCTCATGAGAGAAACCAGGGGTGTCCCTGGAAGGAGTCCAGGGCTGGGGTGATCCTAGGTGACTCTGAATTAACCCTCGTCTTGGGAATAACAGTGGTGGTGGTGCAAAGATGCCCCTGGGCTGACCTTGACATGACCCTGGGGGGTGAGGTAGGGGTGATCTCTTTTTTTTTTTTTTTCTTTTTTTGAGGCAAAGTCTTGCTCTGTTGCCCCGGCTGGAGTGCAATGGCACGGTCTCGGCTCACTGCAACCTCCACCTCCTCGGTTCAAGAAGTTCTACCTCAGCCTCCCGAGTAGCTGGGATTACGGGCGCAGGCCACCACACCCGGCTAATTTTTGTAGTTTTAGTAGAGGAGGGGTTTCGCCATGTTGGCCAGGCTGGTCTTGAACTCCTGACCTCAGGTGATCCGCCCGCCTCGGCCTCCCAAAGTGCTGGGATAACAGGCGTGAACCACTGCACTCGGCCAAGCTAGGGATGATCTTGAGGCTGAAGGGGTATTAAGATACCCCCGAGCCAGGGTGATCACTAACTCAGGCTGGGTGACAGCATAGTCGACCTGAGATAAATCTATACCCATGTGGGGGTTACATAACGAAGGGTGGCTGCCTTCCTCCTCCCTCACCCGCTGTAGCATCTCTTCAGTCACCGGGGCCGGAGTTGTTCTGTGTGGCTTCAGCATCTTCTGGTTCATGGTTAAAAAATCGAATTCTGGAGATTCGGGTGGGGAAGGCTGAGTTGAGGGCTGTGGGCCGAGGCGGGGCTGAGGATGTGGGGAAGTTCAAGGGAAGGGTTCAAGAGCCAAGCCCAGGCCAGCGCTGATGTTGACCAGGAGAGAAGAATGGATTAGAAGAGGGAGAAGGGAGCCAAAGGAGGAGGGAGGAGCCAGAGAAAGGGGGAAGAGCTGGGGAAGAGGGAGGAGCTGGGAGAAGGGAGGAGTCAGGGGAGAAGGGAGGAGCCAGAGGAAGGGGGAGGAGCTGGGGAAGAGAGAGGAGCAGGGGGAGGAGGGAGAAGCTAGGGGAGGAACCCGGAGCTAGGGCATAAGGCTAAGAAGGTCGGGGGCGGGGCCAGGGCAGACGAGCCTGGGGCCGGGCTAGGCAGGGCAGGCTGGCCAGTCAGGGGCGGAGCCAGAGTCTGACAACGGAGGAGGGGTTAAGAATGGGCGAGAAAGGATGGGGAAGGGGCGGGGCTATGGCCATAGGGTGGAGTTATGAAGGGGCGGGGCATGGCCACGAAGGGGCGAGATTATTCAGGGGCGGAGTTGGGGTTCTGGTCAATTGGAAGTGGGATTTAGCCTTGCAGGAGTTGAAGCCAGGGTTAGGGTGGGGCTCGTTAGAGGCGGGGCCAGAGCAGTGGCAGGTGAGAAGTTTCCAGGACTGGGCTTCCTGGGGCGGAGCTTCTGGGGGTCGTGGCTTCCAGAGGCGGGGCTTCAAGGGGCGGGGCTCATGGGGCGGGAATCCCCGGGGTGGGGCTTTCAGAGGCGGGGCTCCACGGGGCGGGCTCCATAAGGTGGGGGGCTTCCCACGAGCGCTCACCGCCAGTGCCCTGCGGCAGGTTGCTCCGCTGCAAGTGGAGGTTGGGTGCTTTCTTCACCTGCCTCCACTCTGAGGGGCAGTAGTGCGAGCCCATGGTGGTCTTGAAGAAGCATCTGAGCAGCTTTGGCTCCCCTAGGGTCACGTGACTCTGCAGTTTCTCGTGAGGCACGTGGCGGCTGGGTGGCTGGGTCGGGGGTGGCGGCTGTAGGACCACACGGCATTTGAAAGCTCTGGTGTCCGAGAGGTCCCCGGGTCCGGGGGCGGGGGGAGGGAGGAGGTGGGCTCTGTGTGACCTTGGATAGCTCTCTCACCCTTTCTGGGCCCCACGTGGTAGCTCTGGGAGTTGGTACTCTTATCACATTTTACGGAAAGACCCACCGAGGCTCAGAGTGGTGAAGTGACTCGCCCTAGATCACTCAAGTACATCCAGGAGATTCCTGCATACACATATCAAGTTCGCTCCCACATTGGGACTTTTGCACCTGCTATTTGCTCTGTCTGGGAAGCCCTTTTTCCTGCTGCCTCTTTGCTCTTTCGGCTGACCTGGCCATAGAAGTACTGCATGAAGGTGTCCAGACTGCCAGGGCCGGGGCACCAATTTCCTTTCAGGATGTGCGACTCCGGAGTCTGATCGTGGTGAAGAACAAAAGGCTCTGCCAGGAGCACAACGGGTGCAGAGCTGCCCTGGGAGGCTGAGGTGGGAGGCGGGGTGGGGCGGGCCGCAGGCTCTCACCTGTCTCCCGGGCATAGAAGTGCTCGGTCTTGGTGGTCCTGTCGTGGAAGAGGCCATCTCCAGGACGGATATTTACATAGTGGATGTGGGCTGCGGCCTGGGTCTTGTCATACCTGCACATAATGTATTATTTTATCAAGAATAAAGTAAAGTGGGCTGGTCGCGGTGGCTCATGCCTGTAATCTCAGCACTTTGGGAGGCTGAGGTGGGTGGGTCACCTGAGGTCAGGAGTTCAAGACCAGCCTGGCCAACATGGTGAAACCCCCATCTCTGCTAAAATTACAAAATTAGCCGGGTATGGTGGTGCATGCCTGTAATCCCAGTTACTCGGAAGGCTGAGGCAAGAGAATCACTAAAACCTGGGAGACAGAGATTGCAGTGAGCTGAGATGCTGCCACTGCAATCCAGCCTGGGCAACAGAGCAAGACTCCATCTCAAAAAAAAAAAATTATATACAAGAGGCTGGGCGCAGTGGCTCATGCCTGTAATCCCAGCACTTTGGGAGGCCAGAGTGGGTGGATCACAATGTCAGGAGTTCAAAACCAGCCTGGCCAATATGGTGAAACCCCGTCTCTACCGAAAATACAAAAAATTAGCCGGGTGTGGTGGCACGAGCCTGTAGTCCCAGCTACTTGGGAGGCTGAGGTGGGAGAATTGCTTGAACCCAGGAGGTGGAGGTTGCAGTGAGCCCAGGTCATGCCACTGCACCACTGCAGCCTGGGCAACAGAGTGAGACTGCATCTGAAAGAAAGAAAAAGAAAGAGAAAGAAAGAAAGAGAGAGAGAGATGAGACAGAGAGAAAGAAAGAAAAGAAAGAAAAGAAAAGAAAATAAAAGAAAGAAAGAAAAGAAAAGAAAAGAAGAGAAAAGTGGATCCATCTGGGCAATTCCCAGAAAAGGGGATGGGAGAGCAGGGTTGCCTAATACCAAGCCTGATAATGGGAGATCAGCCTTGGCTACCAGTGACAGAGACCTCAAAGGCGGAGTACTGGCCCTAAAGCCCTAAGGGGCACACACCGCTGCTGAAGGCCAATTGTCTCATCTGGGTGGGAAGGCAGTGGCCCCTTTGTTTTTTTGTTTTGTTTCGTTTTGTTTTTTGAGACGGAGCCTCGCTCTGTTGCCCAGGCTGGAGTGCAGTGGTGCCATCTCAGCTCACTGTAACCTCCACCTCATGGGTTCAAGCGATTCTCCCACCTCAGCCTCCTGAGTAGCTGGGATTACAGACACCCACCATCATGCCTGGCTAATTTTGGTAATTTTACTAGAGATGGGGTTTCACCGTATAGGCCAGGCTGGTGTCAAACTCCTGACCTCAGGCAACCCACCCACCTTGGCCTCCCAAAGTGCTGGTATTACAGGTGTGAGCCACTGTACCTGGACGACAGTGGCCCCTTTATACCTATCTTCAGGCAGACCCTGGGGCCTGTAGGCCTGTTTCTGCTCTGAACACGTTGATCCATAGCTCATCTTGCAGTCTCCTAGCTGCACTCTGGAGGAGGCCTGTGGGCAGATAGGGATAGGAAGGCCCAAACCGCCCAGCCCCAAATTCTGCCCCCACCTGCAGCCCCAACACAGCCTTGATTTACCCTCTTACACATCAAGGCAGGTGGGCCTGGCGGGGCCTGGAACTGTCTCTGGTAGGAAGTCCCATCTTGTCTCTTGTAGTCCCACTTGAGGGTGTGGGGGCCCCCTTAGGATAGGAATGAGAGGGGAGGAAAGAGAGAGAGCGAGAGAGAGACAGAGAGAGAGACAGAGAGAGAGAGACTGAAATTCCCTGCCATGTCAAGCCCTCTGGAATTCCGTTTCTTGCCTGGGTAGGGGAACTGGGCCATTCTGAACAGTGTAGACTGACAGCTGTCTGGCAAACACCACAAGATAAAAATAAATTGTACTAAAAGCCAGATGTAATGGCTCATGCCTATAATCCCAGCTATTCAGGAGGCTGAACTGGGAAGATGGCTTGAGCCCTGGAGCTTAAGACCAGGCTGGGCAACACAGCGAGACCCTCATCTCTATAATAATCAATTTAAAAATATGGCTGGGTACAGTGGTTCCTGCCTGTAATCTCAGCACTTTGGGAGGCCAAGGCAGGTGGATCACCTGAGGTCATGAGAGCAAGACCAGCCTGACCAATATGGTGAAATCCCAATCTCTACTAAAAATATAAAAATTGGCCAGGCGTGTTGTTATGCGCATGTAGTCCCAGCTACTCAGGAGACTGAGACAGGAGAATCGTTTGAACCCAGGAGGCAGAGGTTTCAGTTAGCCAAGATGGTGCCACTGCACTCCAGCCTGGGCCACAGAGCAAGACTCCATCTCAAAAAAACAAAACAAAACAAAAAAAGTAAAAGCATATCTACCAAGGACTGTATTGAGCCACACATAGGTTAAGTGCATCACATCTTCTTATTGGACCTGGTCTCCCTCTCTCTCTCTCTCTCTCTCTCTCTCTCTCTTTGGAAACGGAGTCTCGCTGAGTGGCCCAGGCTGGAGTGCAGTGGCACAATCTTGGATTATTGCTATCTCCACCTCCCAGGTTCAAGCAATTCTCCTGCCTCAGCCTCCAGAGTAGCTGGGATTACAGGTGCCCACCACCACGCCCTAATTTCTGTATTTTTAGTAGAGATGGGATTTCACCAGGTTGGCCAGGCTGGTCTCCAACTCCTGGCCTCAAGTGATCCACCTGCCTTGGCCTCCCAAAGTGCTGGGATTACAGGTGTGAGCCACCGTGCCCAGTTGCATCTTCTTCTCTTGGACCTGGTAACATTTCTCTTATGTTACAGCCTCCTTGAGGCTCAGAGAGGTTAAGGAACTTGCCAGAAATCACAGAAACTAGGAACCACAACTAAATGTCAGATCAGGCTTTGACAATCCCTGAGCCCATCTTAGAGGGGCCTCTGAGCAGTAATGCTCACCCAAAGGGTCCCTGGAGTGACAGAATTGGAAAAATCACACAAATGGCAGCTACTCTTTGTTGGGTGCTCTCTGCATCAGACACACCATGCACATTCAGTTTTACCAGAGCCTATGAACTGGGCCCTATGATTGCACCCATTTTGCAGATGGGGAAACAGGCTTGGAGAGGTCAACTTGCTCAGACTCCCACAGCTACTAAGGTGATAAGGCTGGGGGATGTGGGGAGGAGGGTGTGCACTTGGAGAACTTAGCTGATTTGTCTGACCCCCAACTTACATTCATGACTTCTGCCAACTGCACACCACTGTGGACAGATTCGGAGGATATACCCACTCTACTCATGCTGAAACTGAGGCGAAAGGTGGTTCCGGGGTTTCTGAGCCTTGGTGTAATTGACATTTGGGGCTGGCCAATTCTCTGCTGTGGGGGCTCCCCTGTCTGTGGTAGGATACTTGACAGCATCTCTGGCCTCTACCTGCTGTCTGCTGGTAGCACCTCTGTCGTCTTTTTTTTTTTTTTAATTTTTATTTTGTAAGGGCTGGGCTCAGTGGCTCATGCCTGTAATCCCAGCACTTTGGAGACCAAGGCAGGTGGATCACTTGAGCCCAGGAGTTCAAGACCTGCCAGAGCAACATAGTAGGACTGCAGCTCTGCAAATAAGTACAAAAAATTAGCTGGGTTTGGTGGCATGCATGTCTGCAGTCCCAGCTACCTGGAAGGCTGAGGTGGGAGAATCACCTTGAGCTGGGCAGATCCAGTCTGCTTGAGCCGAGATGGTGCCACTGCATTCCAGCCTGGGTGACAGAGTGAGACACTTTCTTAAAAAAAAAAAAATTGTATATAATAAAAAATAACAGATTTTTATTTTGTAGAGATGAGTCTCCCTATGTTGCCCAGGCTGGTCTCTAATTCTTGGCCTCAAGAGATCCTCCTGCTTAGGGCTCCCAAAGCATTGGGATTATAGGTGTGAGCCTGGCCTCGCCCCTCCAGTCTTTTTTTCTTTTTGAGATGGAGTCTTGCTCTGTCTCCCAGGCTGGAGTGCAGCGGCACAACCTCGGCTCACTGCAACTTCCGCCTCCTGGGTTCAAGCGATTCTCCTGCCCCAGCCTCCCGAGTAGCTGGGATTACAGACACCCGGCACTGCACCCGACTAATTTTTGTATTTTAGTAGAGACGGGGTTACATATTGGCCAAGCCGGTCTCGAACTCCTGACCTCAAGCGATTCACCCGCCTCGGACTCCCAAAGTGCTGGGATTACAGGTTTAAGCCACCGCGCCCGGCCACCCCGCAAGTCCTGAACCACCAAAAGCGTTTCTAGACATTGCCAAATGTTCCCTCGGGCGCGCGCTCACCGAGGTGGCAACTGGGCGCTCGGGGCTGCGGGCGCGCGTCGTGGGGTGGAAAGAGCGCCTGGTGCGTGGTGGGCGGGATGCGCAGCTTGTCGCGGTCGCCGGTCGGCAGGGAGTCGCGGTCGAAGATGAGGCGAGCGCCGCGGATCTGCTCTCCGGCGCGCGCCGGCAGCTCCGGCCAGTCGTAGGCGGCGTGCGCGCTGGAGAGGCCGATCCCGGCGTGCGCGTCCTCGCGCAGGTGCAGGTTGCTGGCCTGCATGGCGAGCGTGCGTTCCCGCGCCTGCGCCCGCTGCAGCTCCCACGGCGGCGTGGACCGAGGCGGGAATGCGCGGCGCGCCTCTGACACGCGCTCTTCCTGGTCCCAGCGCTGGTCCAACTGGAAGAGCAGCGCGGGCGGCGGCTGCAGGCTGGGCGGCTCCCGGGTGGCACCCGGGTAGGCGAAGTCCCGGTGCGTCGTGGTGAGCATGGTGCCCTCGTGAAGCCGCAGGTCGGGCCCCAGCGAGAAGTGCGACGCCTTGAGGAAGTCCAGCTGGGACATGGGGCACCGGCGCGGGCACGGCAGGAGGGCGTCTGCGGCCATCGCGGGACACCAGCCACCTGCGAGAGGGTGGAGACGAGGGGCTGAGCAAGTGCCCACCCAGGACAATGCTGCCTTTCACTCCTTTCTGTGCGCCAAGCACTGAGCTGGGGGCTGGAGACATCACGGGAAACTGGCACAGCCTCTGTGCCCGCCCCCAGGGAGAGCAGAGATAGAAATAATCATTCATGGCCGGGCGCGGTGGCTCACGCCTGTAATCCCAGCACTTTGGGAGATCCAGGCAGGTAGATTACCTGACGTCAGGAGTTCAAGACCAGCCTGGGCAACATGGTGAAACCCCATCTCTACTAAAAATTAAAAAA
>NW_022437017.1:4025569-4049253 GCF_009761245.1 Sapajus apella
TGACAGAGTGAGACTGTCTCAAAAAAAAAAAAAAAAAAAAAAAAGAATTAGAAGAAAATAAATATTCATGTGGTGCCTACTGTAGGCCTGGCATACAGTAGGCACCACATAAATGATTATTTCTGTCCCTGGGCCTGGAGGCCAGTGAGGGTGGGGAACTAATGTTAGTTCACAGAACAGACCTAGATCCCTGCCTCTGTGGAATTGATAATGGGGCAGGAGATGACAGACAATAATTAAAAAATAAAACAACAAAAATTGAAGAGTAGGTGAGAAAGTAATAGCTGGGTACTGTGGCTCACACCTGTAATCCAGGCACATTGAGAGGCCAAAGCGAGAGGGTTGCTTGAGTCCAAGACCAGCTTGGGCATAGTGGCACCCCGTCTACACACACACACACACACACACACACACACGCACACTAGCCAAGTGTGGTGGACTCAACCTCTTGGGCTCAAGCAATCCTCCCACCTCAGTCTGCTGAGCATCTGGAACTATAGGTGTGCACCACTGTGCACGGCTAATTCTTTCTTTTTCTTTTCTTTTTTTCTTTTTTTTTTTTTTTTGAGACAGGGATCTCGTTTTGTTGCTCAGGCTGGTCTCAAACTCCTGGGATCAAGCAATCCTTCTGTGTCAGCCTCCCAAAGTGCTGGGATTACAGGTGTGAGCCACTGTGCTTGGCCCGGGGAGGTTTTAACTACTGCTTCACAGAAGACATTGAGGCTCAGGGGGGTGGCCATTTGCTTGAGATTTGAACACAGGGCGACTCTGATTCTAGAACTTGGAGAATTAACCACTGCATTCTATTGTATGTCTGATATGAGATCCCCGTCTTCTCACCCTCAGTCAGTTATCAAGGCCACGGTTTTCTCCTTCTTCCCCTCTGGGGACTCATTTTTGTTCCCTGCCCAACTCCAGCCCTGCACCCCAGCCACTGCCACGCACTTCCTCCCCTTCCTTCCTTCCTTCTTTCCTCTATTTCCTTCTTTCTTTCTCTTTCTTTCTTTCCTTCCTTTCCTTCCCTTCCCTCCCCCCCTCCCTCCCCCCTCCCTCCCTTCCTTCCTTCCTTCCTTTTCTTTCTTTCTCTCTTTCTCTCTTTCTTTCTTTTTCTTTCTTTCTTTTCTTTCTTTCAGACACAGTCTTACTCTGTTGCCCAGGCTGGAGTGCAATGGCGTGATCTTGGCTCACTGCGACTTTCACCTCCCAGATTCAAGCGATTCTCCTGCCTCAGCCTCCCAAGTAGCTGGGATAACAGGTGCCCACCACCATGTCCAGCTGATTTTTGTATTTTTAGTAGAGATGGGGTTTTACCACATCGGTCAGGCTGGACTCAAACTCCTGACCTTAAGTGATCTGCCCACCTCGGTCTCCCAAAGTGTTGGGATTACAGGCGTCAGCCACTGAGCCCAGCCTGTCACGCGCTTTCTTACTGGTTTTCCCGTCCTCTGCAAGTGTCCTAGGTTTTGCCTAGTCTTCTCAGTCTCTTCCTGTCTTCACACTTTCTGAGAGTTCTTCTTCACACTCTCTGACCTTCAGCTTCAGACTCTAAGCCTCTCCCTACCCTCCGCCTCTGCTCAGCCGCCTGGGACCTTCTTGCCTTTGCTTAGATCACAAGTGTCTCCCCTGCTCTCCTCTCTGTCTCCCTTGGAGACCAGCATTCCAGGTTCTCAGGATCACCTCCTGCAGAACACCTCCCAGATCACTTCAACCCACAAAATCTGCTCACCTCTACCTATTTAGAAAACATGACTCAGACAGGCTCAGTGGCTCAGGCCGGTAATCCCAGCACTTTGGGTGGCTGAAGTGGGTGGATCACTTGAGGCCAGGAGTTTGAGACCAGCCTGGGCAACATGGTGAAACTTCATCTCTACTAAAAATACAAAAATTAGCCGGGCATGGTGGCATGCGAGTCTCCTTCCTCAGCCTCCCAAGTAGCTGGGACTACAGGTTCGTGCCACCGCACCTGGCTAATAGTTTGTATTTTCAGAAGAGATGGGGTTTCACCGTGTTAGCCAAGATGGTCTTGATCTCCTGACCTAGTGATCTGCCTGCCTTGCCCTCCCAAAGTGCTGGGGTTAGAGATGTGAGCCACCATGCCTGGCCTGCCTCTGGGGTTTTGTCTGGTTGTTTTTTTTGAGGTAGGGTCTTGCTATGTTGCCCAGGCTGCAGTGCAATCGCGTGATCTCAGCTCACTGAGATCTCAGCTCACTCCTGCTTTAGCCTCCTGAGTAGCTGGGATTATAGAGGCTTGTCACCATGTCTGGCTAATTTTTGTGTTTTTAGTAGCGATGGGGCTTAGCTATGTTGGCCATGCTAGTCTCGAACTCCTGACCTCAGGTGATCTGCCCATCTTGGCCTCCCAAGGTGTTGGGATTACAGGCGTGAGCCACTGCGCCCAGCCTCCCTCTACCTTCTACACACGCCACACAGAATGGACCCACTTCCCTGAGTCACTGCACCCCTTAATATTATTCGAGGGCTCACAGGTCTCCAAGGGGTCTTTTAAAGGGGTCAGTCACCCCTCCTCCTGCAGCCACAGACCACCAGGAATGTACCTGTGATTGAAAACATTCAAGCTTATTACTCATTAAAGAGAGAGAAAAAAAGGGAGAGCTCATACATGCCATAGGCACTATGGGGGTTTAAGTAGGAAGGTGTTAGAAGGCACTTATCATGGGGCCAGGCGTGGTGGCTCACGCCTGTAGTCCCAACACTTGGGAGGCTGAGGCGGATGGATCATGAGGTCAGGAGTTTGAGACAAGCTTGGCCAACATAGTGAAACCCCGTTTCAACTAAAAATACAAAAATTAGCCAAGTGTGGTGGGCGCCTGTAATCCCAGCTATTCAGGAGGCTGAGGCAGGAGAATCGCTTGTACCCAGGAGGCGGAGGTTGCAGTGAGCTGACACCATGCCATTGCACTCCAGCCTGGGTGACAGAGTGAGACTCTATCTCAAAAGAAAGAAAGCAGTTATTATGGGATTTGCAATTCTGTTAGGTGTTTTTGGGGCATGGTTTAAGGAAGGGGGGATTTGGGTGGGATGAATTTATTGGTTGGAATTTTTACTTTCTTTTCTGAGATGAGCAGATAAACACACAAGTGAGGCATGATGGCTTACATTTGTAATCTCAGCCTCCCAAAGCACTGTCCAGAAAAGGGCTGTTGTGGCTAGATGAGGTGGCTCACACCTGTAATCCCAGCACTTTGGGAGGCCAAGGTGGGCAGATCACTTGAGGCCAGGAGTTTGAGACCAGTCTGGCAAATGTAGTGAAACCCCGTCTCTACTGAAAGTACAAAAATTATTTTTGTATTTTCAAGGCGGGCTTGGTGGCAGGCGCTTGTAATCCTAGCTACTCAGGAGGCTGAGGCAGGAGAATCGCTTGAACCCAGGAGGTAGAGGTTGCAGTGGGCCGAGATTGGGCCACTGCACTCCAGCTTGGGCGACAGAGCAAAACTCCGTTTTCAAAGAAGAAGAAGAAGAAAAAAAAGCAGCAAAAGAGGCCAAGTGCAGTGGCTCAGACCTGTAATCCCAATACTTTGAGAGGCTAAAGTCGGAGAACTGCTTGAGCCCAGGAGTTTGAGACCAGCCTGGGCAACACTGGAAGACCCATCTCTACAAAAATTTAAAAATAAGCCAGGTGTAGTGGTGTGTGCCTATAGTCTCAGGGACTTAGGAGGCTAAGGTGGGATGATTGCTTAAACCCAGGAGGTTGAGGCTGTAGTGAGCTGTGATTGTACCACTGCACTCCAGCCTGGGTGACAGAGTGAGATTCTATCTCAAAACAACACAAAAGACCAGCTAGGGAGAGAGGTAATTCTATCTCATTTTTTTTTTTTTTTTTTTTTTTTTTTTTTTTAGATAGAGTCTCTCTCTGTTGCCCAGGTTGGAGTGCAGTGGCACAATCTTGGCTCACTGCAACCTCTGCCTCCCCGGTTCAAGAGATTCTCATGCCTCAGCCTCTTGAGTAGCTGGGACTACAGGAGCCTGCCACCATGCCTGGCTAATTTTTGGTATTTTTAGTAGAGATGGAGTTTCACTGTGTTAGTCAGGATGGTCTTGATTTCCTGACCTTGTGATCTGCCCACCTTGGCCTCCCAAAGTGCTGGGATTACAGGCGTGAGCCACCATACCCCAGCTTATTATTCAGCATCTGAATCATCTGGATGAAGAAGTCAGAAGAAATGAAGGAAGGAAGGAAAAAAGGAAGGAAAGAAGAAAGGAAGGAGGGAGGAAGGAGGGAGGGAGGAAGGGAGAGAAGGAAGGAAGGAAAGAAGGACAATTGTACAAAAATATGTACAATTAAGAATGTTCAGTTGTCAAAAGATAAGGGTCATAGGGAGTTTTGATGTCTTGTCAATCTATTTAACATTCAGAACCATTCAGAAGACTAAAGCTCTGCTGGTAAGGAGCAGCTGTCGCTGGGATTAGCTAGCCATGGAGGAGGTCCGATTACTTTCACGGCGTGGGCAGTGTTTGTGTTCTGCCTGTGTTCAGACATGATTATGGAGGCGGGCTTGTTTTGTCTTGCTCTGCCACGGTCACAGAGTGGCCGTGTCTGATGCCGGTGCCCTGTGAGAGTGTTTATGTCCAGCAGGAGGACATTGGGGCCCAGCTGTGACTACCAGGCCAGCTCCTAGCAAAACCAAGGCCAGCTGTGAACACTGGCCAGCTCCTATGTCTGTCTCAAAGGTCGTGCTCAGACCTAACCAGATGGGACGCTGGGAGGGTTGGGCTGTGTCTGCAAAGCTCACTGCTCTATCTCTGTTGCCTAGAACAGGGCCCAGCACGGGCTCCAGAGGAGGGATCTGCTTATTCACGCAGCAGCACGTTTTGCAGCCAGAGGCCTCTTTTCCTCTGCCTGTCTGGACCTTGGCTTTGGATTTTTTTTTTTTTTTTTTTTTTTTTTTTACCTTTTTTAGAGATGGGTCTTGCTCTGACGCACAGGCTGAGTGCAATGGCGCGATCTTGGTTCACTGCAGCTTCCCCCTACTGGGTTCAAGCAATTCTTCTGCCTCAGCCTCCTGAGTAGCTGGGATTACAGGTGCAGGCCACTGCAGCCGGCTTGGCGTGGGCTTTTTTCTACTGCAGAAACAGTGACCCCTGGCTGGGCGCAATGGCTCACTCCTGTAATCCTAGCACTTTGGGAGGCTGAGGTGGGTGGATCCCCTGAGGTCAGGAGTTCAAGAGCAGCCTGGCCAACATGGTGAAACCCTATCTCTACTAAAAATACAAAATTAGCCAGGCCTGGTGGTGCGTGCCTGTAATCCCAGCTGCTGGAGAAGCTGAGGCAGGAGAATCGGTTGAGCCTGGGAGGCGGAGGTTGCAGTGAGCAGAGATCGTGCCACTGCATTCCAGCCTGGGTGACAGAGTGAGACTCTGTCTCAAAAAAAAAAAAAAAAAAAAAGTGACCCCAATTGTGGGGGAGGAGAGTGCATAAAGACCCGTGGACCCAAAGTTATTTTTTTTTTTTGAGTCAGAGTTTCACCATGTTGGCCAGGCTGGTCTTGAACTCCTGACCTCAAGTGATTTGCCTGCCTCAGCCTCCCAAAGTGCTGGTATTACAGGCATGAGTCACCGAGCCCAGCCAGTGGACCCAAGTCTTAACAGAGGCAGGTGCTGGCTGGATTTGGGAGTTAAAGAGTCTCTTGGGGCCAGGTGTGGTGGCACACACCTGTAATCCCAGTGCTATGGGAAGCTGAGGATGGAGGATCACTTGAGCCCAGGAGTTCGAGGCTGTAGTGGTGCTATGATCAAGCCACTGCACTCCAGGCAGGCAGCAGAGCGAGATCTTGTCTCAAAAAAATAAGAAAAAAAAAAGAGGCCAGGCATGGTGGCTCACGCCTGTAATCCCAGCAGTTAGGGAGGCTGAGGCAAGCGGATCACTTGAGCCCAGGAGTTTGAGACCAGCCTGGCCAACATGGTGAGACCCTGTCTCTACTAAAAACTGCGAAAATTAGTGGGGCTTGGTGGCAAGTGCCTGTAATCCCAGCTGCTTGGAGGCTGAGGCAGGAGAATTGCTTGAACCCGGGAGGTGGAGGTGGCAGTGAGCCGAGATCTCGATCACTGATCTAGATCAAGATTGCCAGTGCACTCCAGCCTGGCAATCACTGAGGCTGTGTCTCAAAAAAAAAAAAAAAAAAAAAATCAATCAAACAAGCAAACAAAAAAACTAGTTAATATCATTAGTCATTAGGAAAAAGGAAAAGAAAACCACAGTGGAATAGCACTTCACACCCACTATGATGGCTATCGTAATCAAAACGGATGTTGCAAGGGTGTGGAGATTTGGAGACCTTGTACAATGCTGGTGGGTATGAAAATGGTACTGCTGCTGTGGAAACTGTTGGGCAGTTCCTCAAAAAGCTCAACACAGCCGGGCGCCGTGGTTCATGCTTGTAATCCCAGCACTTTGGGAGGCAGAGGTGGGCGGATCACCTGAGATCAGGAGTTCAAGACCAGCCTGGCCAACATTGTAAAGCTCTCTACCAAAAATACAAACATTACCCGGGCTTGGTGGCGGGCACCTGTAATCCCAGCTACTCGGGAGGCTGAGGCAGGAGAATCACTTGAACCTGGGAGGTGGAGGTTTCGGTGAGTTGAAATCATGCCATTGCACTCCAGCCGGGGGGACAAGAGCGAGACTTTGTCTCAAAAAAAAAAAAAGTTAAATATAAAGTTACCATATGACCCAGCAATCCTACTTCTAGCTATAGCCCCAAAGGAAATGAATATACAGGGACTCCAACCACATATTCACGAATGTTTATAGCTGTTCTTATTCACGATCCCCAAAAGGCAGAAACAGCCCAAATGACCATCAGCTGATGCGTGGATAAACAAAATGTGATCCACCTATACAGTGCAATGTCATTCAGCTGCAAGTGGAATGAAATTCTGACACATGCTGCAACTTAGATGAACCTTAACAAACATGCTCAGTGGTGGCTCATGCCTGTAATCCCGGCCCTTTGAGAGGCCAAGGCAGGAGGATCCCTTGAGTCCAGGAGGTCGAAACCAGCCTGGTGAACATAGAGAGACCCCACCTCTGCAAAAGAAAAATTTAAAAATAGGCCAGATATGGTGGTGTGCACCTGTAGTCCCTAGCAATGTGGAGGCTGAGGCAGGAGGATGTCTCATGCCCAGGATTTCAGGCCGAAATGAGCTATGAACGCACCACTGCACTCCAGTCTGGTGACAGAGCCAGACCCTGTCTCAAAAACAAAAAGCAAAAACCGAAACAACCCATAATGCTTGGTGGAAGAGGCCAACACAAATGGTCACATATTGTGTGATTCCATTTATACAACATATCAAGAAGGGCGTGCATAGTGGCTTGTGCCTATAATCCCAGCATTTTGGGAGGGTGAGGCGGGTGAATCCCATGAGGTCAAGAGTTCAAGATCAGACTGGCCAACATGGTGAAATCCTGTCTTTACTAAAAATGCAAAAATTAGGCTGGGTACGGTGGCTCACGCCTGTAATCTCAGCACTTTGGGAGGGTGAGACAGGTGGATTACCTGAGGTTGGGAGTTCAAGACCAACCCAACCAACATGGAGAAACCCCGTCTCTACTAAAAATACAAAATTAGTCAGGGGTGTGGTGGCACATGCCTGTAATCCCAGGTACTTGGGAAGCTGAGGCAGAAGAATCGCTTGAACCTGGGAGGTGGAGGTTGCAGTGAACGGAGATCGCACCACTGAAGTCCAGCCAGGGCAACAAGAGCGAAACTCTGTCTCAAAAAAAAACAAAACAAAAATTAGCCCAGTGTGGTGGCACGCACCTGTACTCTTAGCCATTCAGGACGCTGAGTAGGAGAATTGCTTGAACCTGGGAGGCGGAGGTTGTAGTGAGCTAAGATGGAGCCACTGCATTCCAGCCTGGGCGACAGAGTGAGACTCTGTCTAAAAAAAAAGGAGATATCAAGAAGAGGTAAAAATATAGAGAGACAGCAGAGAATGCAGATTAGTGGTTGCCAGGGACTGGGAGGAGGGAGGACTTGAGGAATTGCTTTATAGCAGGCTGTAGGGGAGGAAAAATATGTTTTCCTCTATTCCTAGATCTTACCTGTGATGGACTCTTGCAATGAAAGAATTAACAAGAGCAGGTGTGGTGGCTCATGCCTGTAATCCCAGCACTTTGGAAGGTTGAGGCAGGAGGATCGCGTAAGGCCAGCCTGGACAACACGGAGACTCCATTTCTACAAAAAATAAAAAATAAAATTAGCCAATTGTGGTGGTGGGTACCTGTGGTCCCAGCTACTCAGGAGGCTGAGGTGGGAGGATTGCTTGATCCCAGGAGTTCGAGGCTGCAGTAAGTTATGATCATGCTGCTGTACCCTTTTTTGTGGTAGTTGCTCAAGCTACCGTGCGGCAGAATGTAGCAAGCTCTGAGGATCATCCTAGGTCTTCAGGCCCAAAGAGCACACATGTGTTCCCTCATCTCTGCAAATTTGGTTCCTCCCAGAGTGAGACCCTGTCTCAAAAAAAAAAAAAAATTAACAAGGGGAAAACAAATTTATTAACATGTGTATGCCTTATGTATACATGGAGATGCCAGGAGAAATGAGGTGGTTTATAAAGCTTATATAACTCCTGCTTATATAGCACCTTCAACATAGAACAGCACATTTTTGGAGAAGTGACAAGACAGAGGAAAAGGACATTGAGGCTGGGTACGGTGGCTCACGCCTGTAATCCCAGCACTTTGGGAGGCCACGGCGGGCAGATTATTTGAGGTCAGGAATTCGAGACCAGCCTGGCCAACATGGTGAAATCCCATCTCTTCCAAAATATAAAAATTAGCGAGCCGGGCGCGGTGGCTCAAGCCTGTAATCCCAGCACTTTGGGAGGCCGAGGCGGGTGGATCACGAGGTCAAGAGATCGAGACCATCCTGGTCAACATGGTGAAACCCCGTCTCTACTAAAAATACAAAAAATTAGCTGGGCATGGTGGCACGTGCCTGTAATCCCAACTACTCAGGAGGCTGAGGCAGGAGAATTGCCTGAACCCAGGAGGCGGAGGTTGCGGTGAGCCGAGATCGCGCCATTGCCCTCCAGCCTGGGTAACAAGAGCAAGAAAAAAAAAAAAAAAAAAAAATTAGCTGGGCACAGTGGTGCACACCTGTGATCCCAGATACTTGGGAGACAGAGGCACAAGAATCACTTGAACCAGGGAAGCAGAGGGTGCAGTGGGCAGAGATGGCACCACTGCACTCTAGCTTTGGGAATAGAGCAAGACTGTCTCAGAAAAAAAAAAAAAAAAAAAAAGACGTTTCCAGACAAGGGTCTAAAGGTGTCGCTGGTGATCAACCTTTGTCCTTCCTGATAGGAGAGGAGGGCACCTTTGTACATTTAGTTCCTGCTTTGAGGCAAATGAGGAAGAGCAGAGAGCTCTTCCTGTATCAGCTCCATTGATCTCAGCTCAAAATAATCCTATACCAAGGTCGCATATTTCAGAAAGGCATATGTGGTCTCCTATGGGGGTCTCTTTTCTGGGTGATAACAATAGTTTGAAACTAGCAAGGGGTGTTGGTTGTACAACATGTGCATGTACTAAATGCCATTGAATTGCGCATTTTTATTTTTTATTTTATTTTTTGAGATGGGAGTCTGGCTCTGCCGTCCAGGCTGGAGTGCAATGGCACGATCTCCATTCACTGCAACCTCCGCCTCCCGTTCAAGTGATTCTCCTGCCTCAACCTCCCGAATAGCTGGGATTACAGGCGCCCGCCATCATGCCTGGCAAATTTTTAAAATTATTTTTGTAGAGACGGGGTTTCACCATGTTGGCCAGGTTCGTCTGGAACTCCTGACCTCAGATGATCCACCCACCTCGGCCTCCCAAAGTGCTGGGATTACAGGCGTAAGCCATGGCACCCGGCCAAGATTTTGCATTTTTAAATGGTTAATTTTATCTTGTTCGAATTTCACTCCAATAATAGACAAAAACGGATGACAAGTGGTATCTGACTTTTTTTTTTGGATGAGATGATACATGCACATTGCACAAAATTTAACAGCTACAAAATGGCATAAAGGTGAAAATGTAATATTTTCCCCATTACCCCGGTTACCCTTTCTGGAGCAAGTCTAGTTACGATTCTTTTCTATTCTAGAACCATTTATGCATTTCCTTAACGTCGAAAGATGCCTTGTGATACCACAGCAGTCATTCATGCTCTCTACAGGCCAGCAGACAGTGCAGAAAAGGTGAAGTACAAAAATTAAACAGGAAAATCTCTCCTTGCACCATTGCCAGCAGGTTAGTGGTTTTGCTTGGAATATTTTTTGAGTGTGTGGGTAGTTGGTTAAACTTAGAAATATCTTTTTCTGTGCGTGGGTAGTTGGCCAAGCCGCCGTGGGGCAGAATGCAGCAAGCTCCGAGGATCATGCAGGGTCTGCAGGCCTGGAGAGCACACCTGTGTCGGCCCCACCTCTGCAAACTCCGTCCCTCCCCTGCAGCGAACAATAGGCCACTCCGTGGGACAAAGGCCCGCGGCCGCGCCTGCGCAGAGCGCTCAAGGGCTTCCGGGGCGCTCCCGGGACCCCGGCCTGGCCCCGCCCCCTGGCGCGGCGCGGTGTCGTCACGGAGTTGCCATGGCGTCGCTGAGCGGCCTGGCGTCGGCGCTGGAGTCGTACAGGGGCCGAGACCGCCTGGTGAGGCAGGGGCGGACTGGGGCCGAAGGTCCTAGAGCTTGGTCCGAGCTCAGAGACGGGGTAACTGAGGCCAGAGAAGGGACGGGGTCGCCCAGAATACCCCGTCGCACTGGCCCCCTCCGTGCTAGGCTCAAACGCTGTGCCCTAGCGTTGGACATTGATTGATTAATTGATTGAGACAGAGTCTCGCCCTGTAGCGCATGCTGGAGTGCAATGGCGCGATGTCAGCTCACTGCAACCTCCGCCTTCCGGGTTCCAGCGATTCTTCTGCCCCAGCCTCCCTGGGACTGCAGGCGGGTGGCACCATGCCCGACTAATTTTTAAAAATAATTTTTTGTATTTTTAGTAAAGACGGGGTTTCACCATGTTAGCCAGGATGGTCTCCATCTCCTGACCTCGTGATCTGCCCGCCTTGGCCTCCCAAAGTGCTGGGATTACTGGCATGAACCACCGTGCTCCACTAGCGTTGGACACTTAGATCGTTTCTGCCAACCCAACCTGGCTAGACATTGACCCACTGGCCAGATTCCCGTGTTTGGACGTTTTGGATCTGACAAGGCCACTGAAGTCAGTCCCTGCGACATCCTGAACAATCTCATGTTGGGATCTGGGATGTTGCAGGGCCCCCCAGTGGCTGGACATTCATTTCCAACCAGATCCCCTATAGTTGGGCATTTAGGTTCTTTCAGCCAACCTAGACCAAAGAACCCACCATTGCCATGCCCTGCCATGCCTGAGCAGTGATGGGTTCCAACAAAATCCCTTGTAGTTGGTCATGGCAGATCGTTTCTGCCAACTCAGCCTGGCTGGATACTTACATACCAGCCAGATTCCGATTCCCATGTTTGGACATTTAGGATCTGACCAGGCCACTGTAGTTGGTCCCTGGGTTGTCCCAAACAATCTCATGTGGGGATTTAGGATATTGTCAGGCTTTTCCTATGGCTGGACAGTTTTTTTTTTTTTTTTTTTTTGAGATGAACTCTCGCTCTTGTCCCCCAGGCTGGAGTGCAATAATGGTGTGATCTTGGCTCATTGCAACTTCCGCCTCGCGGGTTCAAGTGATTCTCCTGCCTTAGACTCCCGAGTGGCTTGGATTGCAGGTGCCTCACACCATGCCTGGCTAGTTTTTATATTTGTAGTAGAGATGGCGTTTTATCATGTGGGCCAGGCTGGTCTTGAACTCCTGACCTCGGGTGGTCCACCTGCCTCGGCATCCCAAAGTGCTGGGATTACAGGCATGAGCTGCCACGCCTGGCTGGCTGAACAGTTTTAAGTTCCAATCAAGTCTCATATGATTGGGCATTTAGGTTATGCCATCCATGCCTCTGAGTTTGGACTCTTAGCTTGTCCCCACCAGTCTCTTATAGATAGACATTTAGGTTGTACCAGGGAGTGTACTGGTGGCTAGGCATTTAGATTCCATTCAAATCTCTTATGACTGGGGGGGTTTTAACAAATCCCCTCCGAGTTGGACATTCAAATTGCAGCGTTTTGCCATTATAACAGGGCTGGAAAGGAATTACTTATTTTTACTTATTATTTTTACTTTCCAGACTGGAAAGTAAAAATAATAAGTAAAAATAATAAAGGAACAAACAATTTCTGAAAAGCAAGTAAACTAAAGATATAAGGGAGGCCGGGTGTGGTGGCTCACGCATATGATCCTAGCACTTTGGGAGGCTAAGGTGGGTGGATTGCCTGAGCTCAGGAGTTTGAGACCAGCCTGGGTAATGTGGTGAAACCCCGTCTCTACTAAAATACAAAAAATCAGTTGGGCATGGTGGCGCGAGCCTGTAGTCCCAGCTACTCAGGAGGCTGAGGCATGAGAATTGCTTGAACCTGGGAGGCAAAGCAGTGAGCTGAGATCATGCCCTTGTACTCCAGCCTGGACAAGACTCTGTCTCCAAACATAATATGTATGTATGTATATACATATATAGTGTGGAGATGACCTAGTTCACATGGCTCCAAATCACCTACTGAGTGGGTTCTTTCTCTCTAAAGTAATTCAAGCAAATTATCCTGTTGTTCATTGGGTTGAGGGTTCATTGGGTTGAGGGCTGATCACCTGTGCCCAGTGGCCAGCACAGCCAAAGGCTTTGGTCCAGGCAGGTAGATGTAAATATACACTTTAGCTGCAGCTTCCTGCCACCTGGGAAAAGAAGGACCTGGGAGGTGGGAAGTAAGAAGTTTTGTTTTCTTTGTTCCTGTCACATCTGTCCCCAAAGTCTGAGCCCTTCAATTACATGAGCAGGCACTCTGTTCCCCACAGTGTCTTCGGACAGTGATGTCATGTTTCTTCATTTGTCCACCTACAAGGATGTTTTTTTATTTTTTTCTTTTTTTTTTTTTTTGAGACAGGGACTCACTCTGTTGCTCAGGCTGGAGCACAGTAGTGAGATTATAGCTTGCTACAGTCTGGAGCTCCTGGGTTCAAGTGATCCTCCAGCATCATCCTCCCAAATAGCCATGATGCCCTGTTAATTTTTTAAAAAGTTTGGTGAGCTGGGCGCGGTGGCTCACGCCTGTAATCCCAGCACTTTGGGAGGCCAAGGCGGGTGGATCTCTTGAGGTCATGAGTTCTAGACCAGCCTGGCCAACATGGCAAAACCCTGTCTCTACTAAAAATACAAAAATTAGCCTGGCGTGTGGCACACTCCTGTAATTCCAGCCACTTGAGAGGCTGAGGCACAAGAATCGCTTGAACACAGGAGGTGGAGGGACTGCAGGGAGCTCAGATCATGCCACTGCACTCCAGCCTGTGTGATAGATCGAGACTGTCTCAAAAAAAAAAAAAAACAACAACAAAAGAATCTTCAACACTCTTAATCCATGGGGTCCCAGGGCCAGGTGGGGGGTGATGCAGCTCAGGTCTGCTGAGCAGGAGGGGCATGCTGACTGCTTCTGATTTCCCACAGATACGAGTACTGGGGTACTGCTGCCAGCTGGTTGGTGGGGTCCTGGTGGAACAATGTCCCGCCAGGTCCGAAGTGGGGACACGTCTCTTGGTGGTGTCCACCCAGCTCAGCCACTGCAGGACCATCTTGCGACTGTTTGATGACCTGGCCATGTTTGTCTACACTAAGCAGTACGGCCTGGGGGCGCAGGTAACAGGGTTTGTGGGGCTGTAGGGAGTGGGGTGCAGACCTCAGTGGACATTTAAAAAAATTTTTTTAGAGACAGGGTCTTGCTCTCTTGTCCAGGCTGGAGTGCAGTGGAGTGATCATAGCTCGCTGCAGCCTCGAACTCCTGGGCTCAAGTGGTCCTCCTGCCTTAGCCTCCCTGAGTGCTGGGATTACAGGCATGAGCCACTGTGAACGTTTTAGAGTCTTGTCCCAAAACGCTCCCTGCGTGGGTAGTTTATTACTTTTTGTAATTTCACTTTCTTCTTTGAGAGGATCAGATGTCCTCATTTTGATTTAAAATTTTTAAAAATAGCAAACATGTTCACACGTTCCAAAGGGGGATATAATTTTAAAAAACCTCCCTCCTTCCTGATCTTCCAGGCCTCCAGTTTTTCCCCATAGAGGCAGCCACTGTGGTCAGCTTCTTTTTTTGGAGACAAGGTGTCACTCTGTGACTTAGGCTGGAGTGCAATGGCATGATCTCAGCTGACTGCAACCGCCACCTCTGGGGTACAAGTGATTCTCTTGCTTCAGCCCCTCATGTAGCTGGGAATACAGGCAGCCCCCACCACGCCAGGCTAATTTTTGTATTTTTAGTAGAGACAAGGTTTAGCCATGTTGACCAGGCTGGTCTCGAACTCCTGACCTCAAGTGATCCACCTGCCTCGGCCCCCAAAGTGCTGGGATTACAGGTGTGAGCCACTGAACCAGGCGATCATTTCTTACCAGTCTAAAAAAGAGCTCCTTTCTCAGGACCACACAGTGCTCTGCTCGGCAGATCCTGATTTATTTAACCTGTCTCCGGTTGACACACAGGGGCATGATTTCTAAGGTTCTGCTATTGCAACAGTGCTGCAGAGAGTAGCCTTGTCCCTGCGGCATCCCCCAAGCGTGCCAGCTTAGCTAGAGGGCCATCTTTCCCCCCATGGGATGATCTCAGAGGCTGCATGGGCCAGCCTCTCAGCATCATGCCCCTCCCTGGGCTACTCTGTCTGTTCTCTCAGTCCTCCCAGGGATCACTCCTCTGAGGCAGTTGCTACTCAGATGCTCCCCACCCCGAACCCCCAGCCCTACCCCATTCAGCGCCACATCCTTGGCCTGATCATCCCACATCACGAGGGTTGCTCTTGGCCGCCTTCCTGTTTTGCCACCTATGGCATCCTCCTCCTCCATGTCTGGTGACTCCCGGAGACTCCTCTCTCCTCTATCCCCTTGGTGGAAGAGCCCTCAAGCAAGGGGTGGGGGCCCCTACACCTCGAGTATCCCTTGGCCAGAACAAAAGCCCCTTTTGTTGGGTTCCGGGTTTATATGTCTGTGTCCCTCCCTGCCCTGTTGAGCCTCTGCCCCTCACCAGAGTCTAGCCTGGATCCTCTGCTTCTCAGGAAACCCGGGTGGAATGAGCACATTGGGGCCGAGTCTGCTATCCTCAGCGAGGTGGGAAATGTGCCACGCAGATGAGGGAAGCTGGAGTGAGGTTCGGAGCCCGGAGGCAGGCAGGATCATGACTGGCCAGAAAGAAGAGGAATCAGAAGGAAGCAGCATCAGGATCAGTGGTGGGGTGGGGAGGAGCTTCCTGGGAAGTCTAGAGGAGGGGAGGGTGTGGCAGGCAACAAGGACAGTAAGGGTAGAGGGGGCGGGGTTCCGAGGGGCAGGGTCCCCAGTCGGCAGCGGAGCTCCAGTCCCAGAAACCAGGCCTCAGCGCTGTGCACCTACAGCCTCTACTGGTCCTGCCTCCCTGGCTCTAGGCGGTCATTAAGAATTTGGGGCAGAGGGTATGGGTACCGTGCAGGACCGAGAGCCTGCATGTGCATTGCAATTCGAGGGTCTGGAGGACCATCCCTGCCAGAACTGGGGCCGGTGACTTTCCCTGAGAGCCTACGTGTGGCCGTCTGTATCATAGGACGGTAACTCGCTTGGGGTTGAGGGAGGCGATGTGAGCCTTTCAGCTCTGTGCCTGTCTTGTGGTCAGCACTGGGCGTGCGCTGGCCCACTCTGCCATCTCAGCCTGCTCAGGGTTCCCTGCGAGCCACCTCTCGTGTTCCCTGCCTAGTCTGGTATCAGAGGTCCTCGCCCATGCAGGAACTGAAAGCCTTTGGGGAGGAAGGCTCTGATGCAGGGTTCCCAACTTGGCCGAACATGGGAATCCCCTGGGAACTTGAGAATTCCCGGTGCTGGGGCCTGCCCCAGGCTGAGTGACATAGAATCCTCACGGCTGGCATCGGGCATGGGGTTTTGGAAGCTCCGCAGAGGACTGCACTGCTCAGCTGAGTTGAGACCCTCCCTCCAAGGGGCACTGAACACTGTGCTGCCGAGACGCAGGAATCAGGCCTGTGTGGGGACCCCAGCCCCAGAGCCTTTCTCCTGCGGGCGGGCCACAGACAGCCTGCTGGCCCGGGATGCTGCCCAGGGCCCGGAGTCAGGAAACAGCTCAGTGCTACCTGGCATGGCTACAGTGTTAAAATGGGCAGTGGGTAAGTCTGACTCCAGGACCCCTCTGCTCCTGGTCCTACAGGAGGAGGATGCCTTTGTCCGCTTGGTGTCCGTCCTAGGGAACCTGGCTGACCAGCTCTACTACCCCTGTGAGCACGTCGCCTGGGCGGCTGATACCCGGGTCCTCCATGTGGACTCTTCCCGGTGGTGGACGCTGAGCACAGCCTTATGGGCCCTCTCTCTGCTTCTGGGGATTGCCAGGTAAGTGGCATGGGCCAGAAGGGAGCACCCAAGGTCCCTGAGTGGGCCTCCTTACCAGAGTGGCAGCTGCCCCAGCAACAGCGCTGGCTTCAGACTGAGGGATCCTTGCCTCTTAGAGTTTTCCTTGGAGTTTTTGTTGTTTCTTCCTTTTGTTGGTGTATTTTTTTGGAATAACTGCCGGAACGATTTACCATAACTGTAGTGCTGAGCAAGAGAAACTTACTATCTTAGGATTCTGAAGGTAGCAGTCGGAACCCTCCTGGGCTAGTGTCAGCAGGGGCTGGTGCCTTCTGGAGGCCCCAGGGGAGGTTTTGGATTTTCCAGCTTCTAGAGGCCACCTGCATTCCTTGATTCATGGCACCTTCCTTCCTCTTCCAAGCATGACCTCTGGGCCATGCCTCTCAGGGTCACACCTCCTTCCCTGATTCTCATTCTCCTTCCTCCCTCCTGTAAGGACCTTGTGATGACATCCTGACCACCTGGATGATCCAGGGTAATACTTCTTAAGATCCTTAGCATAGGTCTGGTGTGGTGGCTCACGCCTATAATCCCAGCACTTTGGGAGGCCAAGGCCGGCAGATCACTTGAGCCCAGGAGTTTGAGAACAGCTTAGCCAACATGGCGAAACCCTGTCGCTACTAAAAATACAAAAAGTAGCCGGGCTTGGTGGCACAAACTGACTGAGGCAGGAGGATTGCTTGAATCTGGGGAGGTGGAGGTTGCAGTGAGCCAAGATCACGCCACTGCACTCCAGCCTGGGCAACATGCAGAATCCCCATATACCTCCATCCCCACACGCACGGCCTCCCCCACTTCTGGCATCATCCCCATGGTGCACTGGTTATAACTGATGACTCTCCATGGACCCATCGTCACCTCAGTGCATAGCTCCATTATGGTTCACGCTTGGTTCTGGGCATCCTACGGGTTTGGGCATTGACACGTGTCCACACTTGCAGTATCAAATGGAATTCCATGCCCGTCAAAGCTGTGCTCTGCCTGCTACAGCATTCTTGTTTAGGGCACGTGGTTTCCTATCATTTCTCTAGTTTGGGGTGAGCACGGGGAATGAGTGGGAGCATTCCCTGTGCCCTTATCACGACCAGACATCTGTCCTAAGGCCCAGGGCTGCCAGAGCATCAGCTGGGAGGTTGCTAAATGGAGATGTAAGGTTCTGGTGCCCAGGGCTTCAGATTCTCTTTCTTGAGACAGTCTTCCTCTGTCACCCAGGCTGGAATGCAGTGGTGCAATCTCAGCTCACTGTAACCTCTGCCTTCCGGGTTCAAGCGATTCTGCTTCAGCCTCCTGAATAGCTGGGATTAAAGGCATCTGCTGCCATGCCCAGCTAAGTTTTGTATTTTTAGTAGAGATGGGGTTTCACCATGTTGGCTAGGTTGGTCTTGAACTCTTGACCTCAGGTGATCTGCCTGCCCTGGCCTTCCAAAGTGCCAGGATTACAGATGTGAGCCACTGCGCCCAGTCAAGCTTCTGATTCTCTGGGTCTGGGGAGGCCAGTAATCAGTGTTTTGGCCCAGTCCCCCAGGAGGTACCCATCTGCTGTACCACTGGCACTATCCTGTGTCTTGCACCCTGGGTACAGGGTGGCCGGAGATGTGACCAGGCTCTGGCCATTCTGGTCAGGAGGTCACAGTCACAACCCAGCACACCCCATGGCAGAGGCTGGAGAGTGCAGGTGCCTGGTGGAGTGGGCCGGGTAGGTGCAATGCATGGCCGCAGAGTCCCCTGGGAGCACAGAGGCTGCCCACCAGGTAGCCCCTTCCTCAGCCTGCAGATGGCAGCCTTGGGGCCCAAGGGGTCATCCACATAGGTCTAGCCAGTGTCCAGGGTATGTGTGCAGGGGTGCTGGCATGGCACTGATCTGGGCCTTTCCACACAGAGCAGACCAGGCAGCCAAGGCCCAGAGGGGAAACAACGTCCCCAGTCCTGTCCAACTGCAGGCCCCTTGGCATCCTCTTCTGTCTAGGACTCCGTGCCGGGCTGTGAACACCTCACAGGGCTTGATGTTCCTTTGAGCACTTGCCAGTGGTTTGCAGAGGCTGGGCCGGGCCCTGGATGGCCATGTCAGAAGCGCAGGATGTTCCTGAATGTGATGCAGATGTCCCCGGCAGGACAGGGCTGTGTTAGGGATGAGTCCCAGGGAACCTGAGGCACAGCCCGGAGGGCACGGGACTGAGGGGGCAGGGAGAGAGCAGGCCACTTATCCGAGATGTGGCCCTTGTCCCAGACTGTAAGGGGATGCCCCTGTCCCAGACTGTATGTCCGGGGCCAGCATTGTGGAGCTAACCCTCCTGCTCCCCGGGGGCATCCTCCCTCCGGCTCTGGTGCTGCAGGTCCCTGTGGGTGCTGCTGAAGCTGAGACAGAGGCTGCGGAGCCCCACAGCGCCCTTCACCAGGTAGGAGCCTGCGGTCACCCAGCAGGAAGGCCCACTCCCTCATCAGGTGTGGGATCCTGGCTCAGAGCTACCCCTGTGCAGGCCTGTACTGAGGTCTGTTGTTCACAGGTCATGGGGGTCTCACCTCAGCCTCCAGTGGGTGGTGGTACCTTTTACAGATGGGGAAACTGAGGCTTGCTTGAGCGAGAATTCCAGGGCTAAGCCTTCATGACTGCGCCACCAGCTGGAGAGAATGGTCAATTTCCTGAGGGTTATGGCCATTGTCACCGTTGCTTTTTCTTTTTCGAGACAGGGTCTTGCTCTGTTGCCCAGGCTGGAGCACAGTGGTGCGATCTCGGCTCACTGCAACCTCCGCCTTCCGGTCTCAACTGATCCTCCTGCCTCAGCTTCCTGAGTAGCTGGGATTACAAGCATGTGCCATCATGCCCAGCTGATTTTGTATTTATTGCTCCTGGGGTTCCCCTGTCCCTCCACACCTCCCAAAGTGCATTTGTGCTTTTTGTTTTTACAAGGGACCCCCATCTCCGAGTGTTCAGGAAGAGGACTGAGGTGTGGATTTAAGGACGGGGACCCAGGTCCCTGCCCTGTTGATGCCTGGTTTGGGAGGTGGTGATGGGGACTCAGTCAGTCCCTGTGGAGGGTCGGGGAGGCCACCTCGGCCCTGCCAGCTCCTCCCACTGGCAGGCAGGGGCTGTGGCCACTCACTTCCCTGCCAGAGGCTCAGGGCTGCCCGGGCCACACAGGGCATATGGGGGCTTGGGAAGGGGAGGCGGGCAGGTGTGAGCGTGAGTGTGAGCTGCTCCTCTCTGCCCACAGCCCACTGGCCCGGGGCAAGCGGAGGGCCGTGGAGGCGCAGATGCAGTCGGAGATGCTGTCGCTTCTCAGCAACCTGGCTGACCTGGCCAACGCCGTGCACTGGCTGCCCCGGGGTGTGCTGTGGGCTGGCCGCTTCCCGCTGTGGCTGGTGGGCCTCATGGGCACCATCTCCTCACTCCTCAGCATATACCAGGCGGTCCGGGCTGGTGGCCAGGCGGAGGCTGCCACCCCCTGACACTGCCTGAGGAGCACAGGGACACACTAGAGCCCATGGAGGGCCCCTCTCTGCAAAGCAGAAGACACCGGGGCAGGGGCTGGGGCTCTACGGCTGCCTGTGTCGAAACTCATGGGCAGGGTGGGACGAAGGACTGATTCAAGGTCCCTCCCAGGCCCCAGCCCAGGGCTACGGAGCTGGACAGTTTTCAGCCGTGGAAGGCTTCAGCAGCACCTCCCACCCACCAGCTGGAGTCTTATATCCAAATAAAGGTGAACCGGAGGAAGCCCGTCGTGCCTTGGGAAGCTGGAATGGAAATCAGTTAAATGTTGTGGTGCTGCTGGCTGGCCAAGGGGTGAAGGATATTACACTGGTGGCTCCTGGCCCCTTACCCTCCACAGGATGGAGCCACAGTTGGAAACCACACTTCCCCAGCCTGACTTCAGGAACGCTCTTGGCCTGGTGGGTCCCCTCCATCTCTGAGCAAGTGTTGCCCACAGACCCCAAGTGGCCTTGAGCCATAGAGGGCTGTTCTCTACTCCCCACAGTCCGGGCACACGGGCCAGAGGTGCCACCTCCTGTCAGGCCACCTTAGGGTGTGGCCTCACACCACTGTGCTGCAGACCTGGAGCATTTTCAGGGCTCCAGGCTGAGACTGAGCAACACACACTGGCATTGCTGAAGACACTTGGGGTTCCCACCTCAGCCAGCGTGTGGTGGGATGGGACGAGGGCACCTCTTAGTCTCTGGCAGGCGCTGGGGCACAGCATGGCCCAGGAACACAACAGGCAGTGTGTGTGTCCTTCGGCCTCATGTGGTATCAATTGCACTGCTTTTTAATCTTTTTGACACCAGATCTCACCCAGGCTGGAGTGCAGTGGTACAATCACAGCTTCACTGCAGCCTCGAACTGCTGGGCTCAAGGGATCCTCCTACCTTAGCCTCCCACAAAGCAGGAACTGCAGGCATTTATCATCATGCCCAGATAGTTAACATTTTTTTTTTGTAGAGACAGGGTCTTGCCATATTGCCCAGGCTGGTCTTGAATTCCTGGCCTCGGGCGACGTGCCTGCCTCGGCCTCCTGGAGTACATCTGTGCTTTGTTTTTACAGGGAAGACACTGGGTGGCTATGAGCATCTGGCAGGCCGGGGACTGCTCAGGGTCACAGGTGCAGGAGACCTCATCTGTGGGGGCTCCTGTCCAGGACTCATGAGTGGGCCAGGCTTGGTGGGTTTCCCCCTTCTCTCCCTTGTGGGGGTGCAGGCCCGTCCCGGCCCTCAGCTGGGGCCTCCTTCTCAGCTCCTAGTGGCACCCACATGATTAGGGCATCACATTACCTACTGGAGACTCAATTACCTCCAGCTCATACCTGTGGGGCCCTTGGAGTGCCGCCTCCGTATGGGGAAGCCACGTGACCACCTGATGACAGGTGCCAGGAGGAAAAGCAAGCCACCTTCAGGGATGGAGCCTGGACTGGGAAGGCCTTGGATACTGACCGTGGAGTCCAGGCATGGAGCAGACAGGATGGATGTTTCCAGAAAGGGAGGCCACTCTCCCACTCTCTGAGCTGGTCCAGTGGCTCTTTGCGTGTGTGTGTATGTTTAAACAGTTTTATTGAAATATAATTCACGTATCATACAATTTATCCATGGAAGGGGGACAGTTCGGTGGCTTTTAAAATACTCACAGTCATACAAGCAGTGCCACAGTCAACCTGAGAACATTTCCATCACCCCAAAGAGAAACCATCTCACCCCTCAGGTGTTACCTGCCCCCAGCCCCCAGGCTTGGTGACCACTGCCCTGTCTCTACAGAGTTGCTCATTCTGGTCCAGTGGTTCTCAACCTTTCAGGGGCTGGGAACAGACCCCTCTGAGACCCTTAAGGACTACAGGTCCTCTTTTTTGAGAGGGAATTTTGCCGTTGCCCAGGCTGAAGTGTAATGGTGCGATCTCAGCTCATTGCAACCTCTGCCTCCAGGGTTTCACCATGTTGGCCAGGCTGGTCTCGAACCCCTGGGCTCAAGTCACCTGCCTTGGCCTCCCAAAGTGCTGGGATTACAGGTGTAAGCCAGTGCCCAGTTACTACAAGCCCTCTTTGCAAAAGATCTCATTTTAGAGTGCCCCAAGCCCCCAGGGCCCATAAGGTATGCTGAGGAAGGCTGGGGGCATCCCAGGGGAGGGGTCAGCTAGGCAGAGGTCAGGGGATGGCTGGTGTCAGGGTGGAGGGTGCTCTGTGGGTCAAGTGGACAGTGGAATGTGTGCGGGCCAGCGTATGCTCACCTGCGATGAGGGTCCCAACACCACTATGCGCTTCAGCAAATCAGAGAGTTGGAAGAATGAGGGAGAGAGAAAACCCCAATGTCCACCATCAGGAGAATAGCTACTGGCCAGTTTTGCATTGTGTGAATTTGACCACAATGGAAAAAAAATGGGTTGGGCGTGGTGGTTCATACCTTTAATCCCAGCACTCTGGGAGGCTGAGACAGGAGGATTACCTGAGGTCAGGAGTTCAAGAACCAGCCTGGCCAGCACGGTGAAATCCTGTCTCTACAAAAATACAAAAATTAGCTGGGCATGATGGCGGGGGCCTGTGATTCCAGCTATACTCAGGAGGCTGAGGCAGGAGAATTGCTTGAACTTGGGAGGCCGGGGTTGCAGTGAGCCAAGATGGCACCACTGCACTCCAGCCTGGGCAGCAGAGCAAGACTCCATCTCAAAATAATAATAATTAAAAAAAATAGTAAATTATTTTCATCTTTTTCTTTTCTTTCTTTTTTAAAATTCATTTCTTTTTTTAATCCCCCAAATTTCCCTTTTTTTTGACCCCTTAGAGACAGGGTCTCACCATGTTGCCCAGGCTGCAGTGCAGTGACACGATCATAGCTGCCTACAACCTCAAACCCCTGGGCTCATGCAATCCTCCTGCCTCGGCCTCTTGTGTAGCTGGGACTACAGGTGCACACCACCATACCTGGCTAATTTTTTTTTTTTTTTTTTTTTTGTGGGGAAGGGGTTTCACTATGTTGCACAGGCTGGTCTTGAACTCCTGGGCTCAAGCCATCCTCCTGCCTCAGCCTCCCTAAAGTGCTGGGATGACAGGTATGAGCCGCGGCACCTACCCTCCTTTTACTTTTTTAATATGGCTACTACCAGTGAAAAATTCCACACGTGGCTTGCATCATCTTTCTGGTGGACAGTGCTGCCTGAGAGTCCCGTTTGCACTTCCTGGTGATCCAGTGATCGACTTTATACCTAGTCACCTGGTGACGGGAAACCCTCTGTTGAAACGGCAGTGTCCCTGCCTCACTGGACTGGTACTCAGACCAGGTGGAAATGACTGAACACCCACAGCCAAGCTGCCTCTCACACCAGATAGAGGAACTGAAAGTTATAGTCTTGGGGGTTATTCTGGATTAAAAGCAAAAGGATCAGCAAAGCTGGGCTGTGGAGGCTCCACGAAAGCCTCAAGTGTACGTGGTGGGCAGGACCTACAGAGGCACCTCCATGCCCAACTCCTGCCTGCGCCTGTAATCCCAGCACTTTGGGAGGCTGAGGCGGGCAGATCACTTGAGGTCAGGAGTTCAAGACCAGCCTGACCAACGTAGTGAAACCCTGTGTCTACTGAAAAAATACAAAGATTAGCAGGGCATGGTGGCACGCGCCTGTAATCCTAGCTACTTGGGAGGCTGGGGCAGGAGAAGTGCTTGAATCCAGGAGGCAGAGGTTGCAGTGAGCAGAGATCATGCCACTGCTCTCTCTCCTG
>NW_022437017.1:4049353-4054221 GCF_009761245.1 Sapajus apella
AAAACCAACAACTGGGGACTGGAACTGAAGGGGTCTTCTGAGCAGGACACGGAGGGCAGTGGGGCGAGCTAAGGTACAGAAGCCATGGAGAGCCCCCCACCAGAACCCCAGAACCTGCTACTCCTGCAGCGACATTTGGGCAGATGATCCTAAAACAAAACCCCCAAGAACACCCATGCCAGTCACTCTTCATCTTGGACACGTTTATTGCTAGAATCAGGTCTTAAGTTCTAAGGCGGGTCAGAAATATCCCTTGGTGAGGAAATGTTGTAATCACTGTAAAAATAATTAGCAGGTGACTAAGATCATGACCACAACTGACGAAGACGCGTGCAGATCCCACGAAAATATGAACATTTGCTCGACTGTCAACTTTACAAAGAAAATCGGGCACCACCCAGGAATGGCCGAGGGCACTGGTGAGGGAAGGGCTGTCAACGCCGCCACCCCACGCGTAGCACAACTGAGACCCCTTGGCCATGTGGCGGGGATGTGGGTTCCCACCACGTGGCCAAGAAGAAATTCCCTGAACTTCTCTCCCATCCAAGGAATTGTGGTGTCTCAGAGGTCTGGAGTGGCGCATGCCAGCTCCGGGGGTGTGAGGGTCCGGGAATGTTCTCTTCACAACAGAACAGGAACGTACAGTCAGCTTTTGTAAAGTGCTCTGGTACTCAGTACAAAAATACAAAACACTGATAATAAACATGGCACAGAAGGGATCTGACGGGGGGGGCGGGGACACTTGGGTCACAGGGCAGAGAGCGTTGCTGATGGCAAAGGACCGGGCTGAGTGGAGCTGAGGTCCTCCAAGGGTCCGGGGCCTGGGGATGCCCAGCCACTCACTGTGTTGGCTCCAGTTCCTGTTCGGCATCAGCTCCTGCCCTGTCCCCTTCGGAGCCCACAGCACCCAGTGGGAGCCTCTGCCCAGGGGAGCACTTCCTGACGGAGTTTCCCCTCCCCTGTGCCCCGGGTAGCGGCAATGTCCCTATTCACTGTATTCAGCATCACAGGAGTGGCTCTGCCAGTGCAGTGGGAGGAGAGCCGCAATCCCCCGGATCTGCGGTTCTGGGGACCCTGGGTTTGGGAGAAGGACTTGGCCCTGGGGGGGCGGGGGGCACGCATGCCCCATTGGGAACAAGGACGACCAGCCAGGACCCAGTCCTGAGTCCTGCCACCAATGCTTCCGGAGGTGCCGTGGGGAACCCTGGGGTGCAGAACAAGGTTTGAAATGTGCCCCTCCTCCACCGGAGCCAGATCATGGGTGGATCTGTCCACCTTGGGACATCCCAGCACCTTCCACACTGCCCAGCACCTCCTTCCTCCACTCCTCCGGGGTGATGGACCAGGGGCTGCAGCAGCTCATGCAGGCGAGGGGCCCGCACAGCGGCCACTTGTCCGCTCGACACAACGTCTCTAGGCACTTCCTCTCATGCCCCGGAGCGCGGCACTCTAAACAGTCTGTGATGTGCTAGCCCCCACCCGGAAGGTGGGACCCCAGCCCTGGGAGCTCATTTCCCAGGGGCTGAGGACCCTGCGCCAGAGGTGTGTACCCGCCCTGGCTGAAGCTAGAGGCCCGCCCCCAAGGCAGGCTGAGCGTCTGAATGACGACGGGTGCCCTGGGGAAGCAGATTTCGGGAACCAGCTGGTTTCAAAACCGGTGCCAAGTAAAAAGGAGCAAAGGTCAGCCCCTTTCGCAATGGGCATCCAAACCCACAGAACCTGCCTGGAGTGCCACTGGTGTCCCCTCAGCGGGCCCTGCCCCTGCCCCCGTGCCTGGCTCATTCTCTGGCCCTGAGGTTCACGGTGAACCTGCATGGGTCTCTGCTTGGGACGTGGATTCTGCCTGATTCTGGAGACATGCTGCTGACGCCACCAGCCCCTCCTGGCGCCCTAATCCCTGGCTCCGTGTCGCATGTGGCCGTGGAGCGTGGGCCCAGCCGGCAGCTCCTTCTCAGAGCGAGGTCGGCCCTGTCCCTGGCTCCATGCAGAGCTGGCACCGCTCTTCACTGCCTCAGAAAAACAGCTTGGAGGTGATCTCCCCGCCACCTGGATGGGGTGCTCTATGATTTCAGACAGCTCCCTGGATTAGTTCTGGCTCAACTTTCCATTAAAAACTTTCCTTTTTGAAAAAAAAAAAAAAAAGGTTCAGAAAGGGGACCCAGGTACCACCGCTAACCGTACAGAAGGAGCTGCGAGCCCTGGGGCATCACCAGGACGGGCCCAGCCAGGCGGTCATCACCGTTTGCTCAGGAAGAAGGGGGGACAGCTTGGTGGGCATGGTGACCCCACGGGGTCCCCAGAGAGCAGGAAGGGTGGGCAGGGCAGGGAGGGGCCTTGCACCTTGAGTCACAGCCCTTTTAGAAGAAGATGACGTCTTCCTTGCTGGCATCCTCCTTGGCGCTAAGTGGTGTGGCTGGCAGTGGCGAGGGAGCCAGGGGCCCGGGTGGGAGGGCTGTGCCCCCAGCCCTGAGAGAGAAGCCCTCAGAGGGACTGTCGACTGGTGGTGGGCTCGGGGTGGGGAAGCCAGGGTCTGGAACAGAGAGGGGGTCCAGACTGTGAGCAGCCTCTGGGTGGTGCTGGCAGCCTGGCTGCCCTGGGCCTGGGCTCATGACGGGTGCGGGCTCACCTGGTGGGGGCGCGGAGCTGTGGCTGCCAGGCAGGATGGGGCTCAGCGAGCGGCGGTTCCGGGAGGTGCTCTCATCCTTCCCCATGAGCTTGTTGAGCAGCAGCTGCTGCTTCAGGTCGAAGGACGCTGGAAGAGGGAAGGTGCTTGGGCCGGCTCCAGGCTGGCCAGCTGCTCCTAATCCCCAGGGCAGCCTCCGAAAGCAGAGGGTCCGGCCGCCCCCAGCTGACACTTCCCACGGCAGCCTGGATCCCGTGGCCTGAGCTGCTCAGATGCTAAGCCCCGGATTCAGGGAGAATGGCTCTACCCTTGCTGCAGAAGGGCCTGGGAGTCACCCGGCATCTGGAGAGGAGGCTGAGCCTCCTATGGAAACAGCATAGGCCCCAGTGGCCACGGGACACAGCCCCCGCTCTTCAGGAAAGGTCCCAGGACATCCGGGTTGTCCCCCAGGGGAGGAGGGCTGGCTCCTGGACTAAAGGAGCCCCTGGGCACCCTCCCTGGAAACACTGGGGCTGCTCTGGGCTCCCTGTCCCCCTCTGTGGAACAGGGACCTTCAGCAGAGGGGCCTGCGCCTGTCCCAGCCCCAGCTGTGCTTATCCCAGGTGGCCAGGGCTCTCCGCCTTCTTGCCTGTGTCCTTTTCTGAGGCTCCCGGTCCTCATCCCGCTGTTTGAGGGTTGAGGTGGGGAAAGGACAGAGGGTGGGCCATCTCTGTTTTGGGGCTGGAGACCAAACATGGCCCCGTGTGGGTGGCCTCAGCCACGATGCCAGCTGTGCCCTTCTGGGTTTCCTCTCTGGAGGGTGGCACAGGTGTCCCATGCCTCCTGGCTCCCAGCGAGCCCCTAGAGCCTGACCAGTTGCCCATGGCTGCACCTTCCAGGGCCAGGTGGAAGGGGCGGGGCCGGCTCACCTGAGCTCTCCCAGCGCTGGGAGCCCCTGCTCTTGCCGCCCTTGTCCTTGCCACCCTTGGTGGAGGCCGCCAGCTTGGTGGGGATCTGCTGCTGCACAGCCGCCTGCCTCTGGAACTGGTTGGTGGCGCTGAGCAGCTGGATGGGTACGTCGCTCTTGGCTGGCCGGCTCTCGGCGGGGGCACTGTCCCGGCGAGCCACCTCAGGGCGCTCTGTGTACTCTGGCCCAGCGCCGGACAGCAGCACGCTCACCCGAGGACCCTCCAGCCCTTCCCCGTTGAAGCTGGGAGGGTGGCTGGGGGGCTGGGCCTGGGGGGACAACAGCAGATACATTGCAATGCGAGGTTCCTGCTGTGCGGCCTCTGGAGAGCCCCCAAGGGTCATGCACAGGAGACCCTCGGCCTCTCCCATTCTGGACAGAGCTAGGTGCAGCCTGAAGGAGCTGCCAGTCATTGCCTGTCCCCAACGCCTGCTAAATATGTGTACCTGTGGTGACAGTCAGTGGCACCCAAACTGTCATTCATACAAACATGTCACATACATTCATCTTCACATCTATTCACACAACCCACAGTTTTATAAATTTGTTTTCTGAGACACAGTCTTGTTCTGTCACCCAGGCTAGAGTGCAGTGGCACAGTCATAGCTTTTGAGCCTCTTAGGCTCCAATGATCCTCCTGCCTCAGCCTCCCAAGTAGCTGGGACTAAAGGCATGCGCCACTACATCCTGGTAATTTTTGTAATTTTTTTTAGAGACGAGTTCTCACTATGTTGCCCAGGTTGGTCTCAAATTCCTGGTCTCAAGCAATCCTCTGGCCTCAGCCTCCCAAGTAGCTGGGATGCACACCACAGCACCCAGCTTCATTTTATTTTTGAGATGGAGTTTCGCTCTTGTTGCCCAGGCTGGAGTGCAATGGGGCAATCTTGGCTCTCTGCAACCTCCGCTTCCCAGGTTCAAGCAATTCTCCTGCCTCAGTCTCTCGAGTAGTTGGCATTACAGGTATGCACCACCATGCCCAGCTAATTTTTTGTATTTTTAGTAGAGAAGAGTTTCTCCATGTTGGTCAGGCCAGTCTTGAACTCCCAACCTCAGGTGATCTGTCTGCTTCGGCCTCCCAAAGTGCTGGGATTACAGGCGTAAGCCACCGCGCTGGCCCATTTTTTTTTTTTTTTTTTAGAGACAGTGTCTCACTCTGTTGCCCAGGCCGGAGTGCAGTGGCATGATCACGGCTCATGGCAGCCTCAACCTCCCGGGCTCTAGTGATCCTCTCGCCTCAGTATTCCATGTAGCAGGGATTACAGGCGCTCACCACCATGCCTAGCTCATTATTGTTATTTT
>NW_022437017.1:4054621-4100185 GCF_009761245.1 Sapajus apella
TCACATACACGTGCTTGTGCAAATGCACGTGCAAAATGGTCACACCTCCACCCCCCACCTGTGCACACGGGCTGCTGCGCGCTCACCTCGGCCAGTGCATCAGGTGGCAGCGCGCCCGGCGCGGTGTTCTGCTTCTTGAGGCGGCGCAGCAGCTCCAGGCGTTCCCGCTCACGCTCCACGGCGCGCTGGGCCTCACGCAGCCGCTCCAGGTCGTGCTGGTAGGCCTGGCGTTGGCGCTCCAGCTCGGCGCGCTCGTGCTCCAGCCGCTGGCGCAGTTGCCGCGCTTCGCCCTCGCGCTCCTGCAGCCTTGCGCCTGCGCGCTCCAGCTCCTGCCGCTGCCGCTCGCGCTCATGCTCCCAGCGCTGCTGCTCCTGCCGCAGTTGGCTCTGCAGCTTCTCCACGGCTGCACGTTCCTCCCGCTGCTTCTCGAAGTTGCGCTGCCGCTCCTGTTCCAGCAGCAGGTTCCCGCGCGTCGACTGCAGCCGGAACTGCTTCTCGCGCTCCTGGATGGCTGCCCGCTGCGTCTCCACAAAGCTGTCCTGGTGGGCGATGACCGCCTGCGGAAGGCCAGGGCCAGGCGGGTGAGAGCCGCACCCGTGTCCCAGCCTACTCGGAAAGGGCACGTGTGGCCGGCCCCACCCTGCCCCCGTACCTGCAGGCTCAGGAGCAGCTGGGACAGCGTCTGGATCCGCTGGACAAGCTGCGGGGAGGAGAGGGAGATTGACGCTAGCTCTCGGGCCTGAGGCCACACACGCGTGCACATGGCACCGGGAGGATGGAAAGTGGGTGCCTACCTCCGACTCCAGGACGGTGGGCAGACTGGGGTCAGACTCCGTGCCTGGCGCCTCCACCTGGGAAGAGGACACCCACCATCAAACCACAGAGAGCGGCTCAAAACCCATCCGACCAGACCCAAGCCTGCTTCTTCTTTTCTTCTTCTTTTTTTTTTGAGACGGAGTTTCACTCATGTTACCCAGGCTGGAGTACAATGGCGCGATCTCGGCTCACCGCAACCTCCGCCTCCTGGGTTCAGGCAATTCTCCTGCCTCAGCCTCCTGAGTAGCTGGGATTACAGGCACGCACCACCATGCCCAGCTAATTTTTTGTATTTTTAAGTAGAGACGGGGTTTCACCATGTTGACCAGGATGGTCTCGATCTCTTGACCTCGTGATCCACCCGCCTCGGCCTCCCAAAGTGCTGGGATTATAGGCTTGAGCCACCGCGCCCGGCCTCTTCTTTTCTTCTTTATTTTTTGAGACAGGGTCTTGCTGTAGAGTATAGTGGCCCCATCCTTCCACCTCGACCTCCTGAGCAGCTGGGAATACAGGTGTGTACCACTAGGATCAGCTATTTTTATTTAATTTATTATTATCATTTTTTAAAAGACTAGTTGTTATAATTCGATCAAGACAGTTGCAGGTGGGGAAAAAAAAATTGGAAAAATAAAAATAAAGACTGGTTGCCCAGGCTGGAGTGCAATGGCAATGGCAAGATCTCGGCTCACTGCAACCTCCACCTCCCTGGTTCAAGTGATTCTCCTGCCTCAGCCTCCCAATTAGCCTTACACCACCATGCATGGCTAATTTTGTATTTTTAGTAGAGACAGGGTTTCACCAAGTTGGTCAGGCTGGTCTGGAACTCCTGAACTCAGGTGATCACCTGCCTTGGCCTCCCAAAGTGCTAGGATTACACGCATAAGCCACCGCACCTGGCAGCCATTTAAAAAATATTTTTTCCACCAAGGTCATTTCAGAAGCACAGATCAGCAGCCATTTTTAATTTTAATTTTAGTTTTTTTGAAACAAAGTTTCACTCCGTTGCCCAGGATGGAGTTCAGTGGTGAAATCTCAGCTCACTGCAACTTCCACTTCCTGGGTTCAAGTGATCCTCCCACTTCAGTCTCCTGAGTAGCTGGGATTACAGGCATCTACCACCACGCCCAACTAACTTTTATATTTTTAGCAGAGACAGGGTTTCAACATGTTAGCCAGGCTGGTCCTGAACCCTTGGACTCAAGTGATCCCCCTGAGTTGGCCTCCTGAAGTGCTGGGATTACAGGCATGAGCCACTGCACCCAGCCAAAGGATCAGCTGTTTTAAAAATATTTTGTTGAAATGTGGTGTTGCCCAGGCTGGTCTCAAACTCCAGGCCTCAAGTGATCCTCCCAGGCCCAGGCATGGCGACCTTGCCTGTAATCTCATCTCTTTGGGAGGCCAAGGCAGGAGGACTGCCTGAGCCAGGAGTTGGAAACCAGCCTGGGCAACATAATAAGACCCCATTATTTACAAAAATTTAAAAAATTAGCCAGATGTGGGGGTGTGCACCTGTAGTCCCAGCTACTTGGGAGGCTGAGGTGGGAGGATCGCTTGAGCCTAGGAATTAGAGGCTGTGTGAGCTGTGATCACACCACTGCCCTCCAGCCTGGGTGACAGAGAGAGACCTTATCTCCCAAAACACTGGGATTATGGGTGTGAGGCACCGCACCCAGCCCCTGCTTATTATTGAAAATACATCCCTTTGTATGGGTAACATGAAGGACCCAGGACCAGGTTATGACTGGGGACACAGGCCCGGCAGTCATCTGACTTGTACAAATCTGGGTATTTGGAAAATGAGGGGCTGGGCCGCCTGGGAGGCAGAGTGGGCTTGGCTGTAAAGCCTAGGTGCCTGCCAGATCTGGCCACAGAGGCACGTCCAAGCCTCAGAGCTGACCAGAGGGAGCTAGCCTTAGCCTCGCACCTCTAACGTGGGCAAGGTTGAGTAGGCATCTGGCCATGTGATTCAATGGGAAGGGAACAGCTGGGGAGATCTGGCATCTGGTAGGCGCCCCGGCTGAAAGCTGGTGGTCCCTGTAGGGGGTTCCTCGCCTGTTGATGAAGCCACGGTGAGTGCCCTGAGCCTGTCCCCTCCTCAGCCTTCCTCCTGGGGACCTCTTGCTTTTCCCAGAAGGCTGCAGGAAGAAATCCCCTACCAGCAACTTAATCTGGGCTGAGATATTATTATTGAAATGGAACAGCGCTTATCAACGATGGTAAGACGGAAACTAGACAGCCCCAGCAGAAGCTGCTCACATGCATGAATCCTTATGGCGACTCGGACTGTGCCGAGCACACGGATATCCACGTACCGCCTGTGGTGATTCCTCGGAGCCCCCAGGAATGTCACTGTCACCAAGCTTCAAGTCCGGGCTGTTTGGGGGGCCTTGCCAGTCTCGGGGCCTGGGGTCGATGCTGCCGACTTTCTTCTTGAAACTGCCATCTGAGAGCCCCAAGTCAAGGGCGTGAGGATGCTGCCATCACATCGGGAGAGGGAACCTTCCCAGTCCACCCAAGCCCCTACCCAGGTAGGAAACCCAGGCTGGTCCCCGAATGGTGACATCTGCAGTACAGACACCTGCTGTAAAGGGGTGGGCTGGTCTGGGTACTGCTGTCACCACTCAACCAACAATGCCTGGAGGGGTTCAGAAGGTTCCAGGAAACCGGCTGGACACATGGGCTCACGCCTGCAATCCCAGCACTTTGGGAGGCCGGGGTGGGCAGATCACCTGAGGTCAGGATTTCGAGACCAGCCTGGCCAACGTGGCGAAACCCCATCTCTACTAAAAATACAAAAATTAGCTGGGCATGGTGGCGTGTGCTTGTAATCCCAACTACTTGGGAAGCTGAGGCAGGAGAATAGCTTGAACCCAGGAGGTGGAGGTTACACAGAGCAGAGATCAGAGATCAAGCCACTGCATTCCAGCCTGGGTGACAGAGTAAGACTCTGTCTCAAAAAAAAAAAAAAAAAAAGAAGGTTCCAAGAAACCCCATATAAGCGAATGTGCATCCTGAGGGGCACTCGAGGGCGGGAGGGGAGGCGGCCCTGCTCTTACTCTTGCTGGGGCTATTTGTGCAGTCGTAGCCTCCGAAGGTCTCGGCCCTCCTGGGCAGGCCTGTGGAGCTGCCCCCGTCTTCCGCCTGGCCGTTGGCGCTGCCTAGTCGCCTGCAGATCAGGTTCTGGATGCCCTCGACTGTGGAAAGAAGGGGGGACAGGAGGCACAGGTCGCCCTGTGGAAGTGTGCCAAGGGAATACGGAGTGCTGGGGCAGTGAGACCCGGGAGATGGAGGACTCACTGGAGTGGTGATCGCCTCCCCCCACTGTCTGCCATGGCATTTCGGCCCCACCATCCCTGTGCACACCCTTACTTCAGGTACGGACACCAGGACAGGCCAATCTGCGTCTAAGTGAGAGGACAAGGCCGTGGGGCAGCCATGGGGAGGGTGGGTACAGACTCCTCCCACCCCTTCTGCCAGGCCGCCCTGAGCCAGGGGCTGGTGAATGCTGGATGTGGCCCTGCCAAGGGCCAGCAGGACACACTCGGTGTATTACATGACAATGACTATACACTGATTGTATGACAATGGCCATTTGGGAGAGTGACTTTGCGGGGAAGCGCTGTCCACAGAAAGCCCTCTAGGACCAACAGGCTGTGGCCCAGCAAAGAGGTGGGGACAAGAACAACGGCTGTTGGAGCAGGTTGGAAGGATGTCAGTGGGGCTGGAGGGAGAAAGGCTGACCCCCAGTCTCTGCCTTATTCTGTGGAAAGGCTCTGGAAGGCAGGGGCTGTGTCTGCTTCCCTCACTGTTGAAAGAGCAGACTGGGGCCACCGGGCACTGTGGCTCACACCGGTAATCCCAGCACTTTGGGAGGCCCAAGGCAGGCGGATCACTTGAGGTCAGAAGTTCGAGACCAGCCTGGCCAACATGGCGAAACCCGTCTCTACTAAAAATACAAAAATGAGCCAGGCATGGTGGTGCATGCCTGTAATCCCAGCTACTTGGGAGGCTGAAGCATGAGAATCTGGAGCTCAGGAGGCAGAGATTGCAGTGAGCTGAGATTGCGCCACTACACTCTAGCTTGGGTGATAGAGGGAGACTCCATCTCAAAAAAAAAAGAAAAAAAGCTTGGTGTGATGGCTTACACCTATAATTCCAGCACTTCGGGAGGCCAGGGCGGGTGGATCACCGGAGGTCGGGAGTTCAAGACCAGCCTGAACAACATGGAGAAACCCCGTCTCTAGTAAAAATACAAAACTAGCCAGGTGTGGTAGAGCATGCCTATAATCCCAGCTACTGGGGACGCTGAGGCAGGAGAATTGCTTGAACCCTGGAGGTGGAAGTTGTAGTGAGCTGAGATCATGCCATTGCACTCTAGCTTGGGTGACAGAGCAAGACTCCATCTCAAAAAAAAAAAAAAGCAGACTGGGTACTGACCGCCTGCCCAAGTTGCCAGCCCAAGGGCCTGGCAGCTGTGCTGGAGCTGTGCATGGGGACCCACTGAGGGAGCATGCGTGAGTTTTTCTGGGGTATCACCAGGGACCCACCTCCCAGGAGGAAGAGGAGCCTCTGGTGGGTAGGGAACCAGGCTCAGTCAACTTCAGGTCCTCCCCGCAGCCAGACTTAGAGCCTCTGCACACAGGGAGCATTAAAGCGGTTGTATCTAAGGCCCTTCTGGCTCTAGCAGGTACCAGCGGGGGGTCAGCACCGCTCCTGGGCCCCCCCAGATAGAAGCCTGTCCTGGACAGGAGCCTGGCCTGGGGTCCCCTGAGGAGCCCACGCAGGTAGGACTGCACCCTTGAGGTGGGGGCAGCCGACTTACTCTCGCTCATGGCCGACTTGAGAATTAGCTCCCCCTGCAGGGTCTCGGATGGGTCCCCTCCTCGGAACAGGCCTTGGGGCTGGGGCAGGTCTTCCAGGCCGCTCATCTCGGCCATCTCCAGGTAGATCTGCTGCTTCTCTAGCAGGCTCTGTGCGATCAACTGGTCTTTCATGCTCAGCCGCTCTGCAAAGTGACAGTGGAGGTGACGTGACGGTCAGCCCGGTTGACCTTCCCTGGGATCATTGGCACCCCAGGGATGAGGACCCCTGCTGGCCCTGCCCCGAGGTAGGCTGCCCTGTGTCCTGCATTCCTGGGAGATGGGGGAGAGCATGGCTTTGTCCTCTGTTTTCCCCCTTGTTATAAAAATCAGGTTAGCTGTGGTGGCTCAGGCCTGTAATCCCAGCACTTAGGGAGGCAAAGGTAGGAGGGTTGCATGCAGGCAGGAGTTTGAGACCAGCCTGGGCAATATCATAAGACTCTGTCTCTACAAAGAAATAAAAAAAAATTAAATTAGCTGGGTGTGCTGATGCATGCCTGGGAGGTGAGGCAGGTGGGTTGCTTGAGCCTAGGAATTCAAGGCTGCAGTGATTGCACCACTTCACTCCAGCCTGGGCGACAAAGCAAAACCCTGTCTCTAAAAAAAAATAAAATAGGCTAGGTGCTCGCGCCTGTAATCCCAGCACTTTGGGAGGCCGAGGCGGGCAGATCACCTAAGGTCAGGAGTTCAAGATCAGCCTCACCAACATAGAGAAACCTGTCTCTACTGAAAATACAAAATTAACCGGGCATGGTGGTGCATGCCTGTAATCCCAGCTACTCAGAAGGCTGAGGCAGGAGAATTGCTTGAACCCAGGAGGCGGAGGTTGTGGTGGTGAGCCAAGATCGTGCCACTGCACTCCAGCCTGGGCAACAAGAGCAAAACTCTGTCTCCAAAAAAAAAAAAAAAAAACAAAATCAAACACAGTAGGGTGTGAGTGACAATTGCATCAGGCCCATTTATTAGTCTGGGACCAACTTAGAGCCTTAGAAAACTGAGTTTTCTTTCTTTCTTTTCTGAGATAGGATTGTAAAAATCAGGTTAGATGTGGTGGTTCAGGCCTATAATCTCAGCACTATAGAAGGCGAAGGTAGGAGGACAGCTCGAGGCCAGGAATTCGAGACCAGTCTGCGCAACAATATGAGATTCTGTGTCTATGAAGAAATTTAAAAACAGCCGGGTGTGGTGGTGCATGCCTGGGAGATGAAGCAGGTGGCAGCCTTGATCTCCCAGGCTCAAGGGATCCTCCCACCTCAGCCTCTCGAGTAGCTGGGACCATAGGAATGTGCTACCGTGACTGATTAATTCATTTTTTTTTTTTTTTTTTGTAGAGGCAGGGTTCTGCCACATTGCCCAGGCTGGTCTTGAACTCCTGGACTCAAGCAATCTACCTGCCTTAGCCTGCCCAAATGCTGGGATGACAGGCATGAGCCACTGTGCCTGGCAAAGACTGTTTTCTAATTAGGAAAGTTTTTCTTCAGGCCCGTGGGTCAAGGTTTTCACCACTTAACTCCTCTTATAAGCCTCTGGGGTTTTATCCTTTTTTTTCCCCCCGTTGGACTTATAAAGGGACTTATTTTATTAGACCTTCCTACTGGTGATTGCTAGTACATATGCACCACATTCAGCTAAATTGCTCAACGCTCCTACCAGGTCAGTAGTTTTTCAGTTGATACTACTGGGTTTTCCAGGCAAAAAAATCATGACATATGTGAAAATAACTTTACCACTCCCTTCCAATAATATCTTGCTTTTTTGTTTTTTGAGACAGAGTTTCACTCTTGTTGCCCAGGTTGGAGTGCAGTGGCACAATCTCAGCTCACTGTAACCTCTGCCTCCGGGTTCAAGTGATTCTCTTGCCTCAGCCTCCCGAGTAGCTGGGATTACAGGCATGTGCCACTACGCCCAGCTAATTTTTTTTGTATTTTCAGTAGAGACCGGGTTTCGCCACGTTGGTCAGGTTGGTCTGGAACTCCTGGCCTCAGGTGATCTGCCCACCTTGGCCTCCCAAAGTGCTGGGATTACAGGCGTGAGCCACTGTGCCCGGCCTCCAATAATATCTTATTCTTGTTTCTTTCCTTATCACCCTGACTGGAACCTTTAGGATGAAAATAATAATGGTGAGAGTGGGTGGCCTGACCCTTCTCCAGATTTTAACAGGAGTGTCCCTAGGGTAGGATGCCATCAGCTTTTGATAAGCATTTGAGATGGTTAAGATTATCTTGGTAAAGAGAATATCTTTCTATTTCTTCTTTTGTTCAGAGGCAGGGTCTCGCTCTGTTGCCCAGGCTGGTCTCCAACTCCTGGCCTCAAGTAATCCATCTGCCTCCACCTCCCAAAGTGCTGGGATTATAGGTATGAGTCACTGTGCCAGGCCACTTTCTGTTTTAGTATTACGCAATTTAAAAAATGAATAATACAGTGAAAGGGAAGAAGGGAACTTGCTGCAGGCCACAGGGTCCAGGAATTGTTCTTGAACACATGCTCACTGAACGTGGATGAACCTCGAGAACACCACACTGAGCAAGAGAAGCCAGACACAAAAGGCCGTGCAGTGTGTGACTCCATTTATATGGAGTGTCCAGGACGGGCCAATCCACAGACAGGAAGGAGATTCCTGTTGCCGGGGTTGGGGTAGGGGATGGGGAGTGACTGGTAAGGGAGATGGGGCTTCTTTTCTAGGGAGGTGGAATGTTCTAAAGTGAATGTGGTTCTGGCTGCACAACTGGAAATGCACTAAAATGCCACCGAATCAAACGAATGGGAGAGTGAGTGGCGTGGTGCGTGAATTACATCTCAATAACGTAATTAAACAAACAGGGAGGAGGAAGCTCTGGAAGGAGGTTGTGGGGGCCCTGTGCTATTCCTTCATATAGGACTGGGACACTCTGTCGAGCTCCTGCCTGCACGAGGATGGGCTGGTGACGGCATGTGTGGCTGCGTGGTCAGCTCTGGAAGGTGCTCAGGTCCCCTAAGCTCTACTCCGTCCCTTTTCCACATACCCCCAAAGGGCTAAGTGACCTCTGGAAATCACTATGTCATGGCACAACACCGTTCTAATGCTTCACAGAGCTGCAGGACACAGCACAGCCCGAGGGAAAACACCAGGTCACGTGGGGGGTTTTACACGGGTCACTTGGGGGGCAGTTTGCTCTCCATGGCCAGTCCGGATGGGGGACCCAGCGCTCACCACACAAGGGTTGTGCCCACAGCACTGTCTCCCCCTCACCTTGAAAGTCCCGGAGTCTTGTGGCTCGGGCCTCAACCACCTTCCTTTCCTCTTCCGCCAGGCTGAAGGGCCCCTCCTCTTCGTCAGGGCAGCTGCAGGGAGAGGGGATGGGTGGGTAACTGTGCTTCCCAGCCAGGCCGGCCTCCGGCACAGATGCTGGTTCTGCAGAACCAGCTGCTATGACTGTCTCTGACTTTGGGAGTAATTTAGCCTTTCTTTTTTTCCTCACTGTTGCCCAGGCTGGAGTGCAGTGGCACAATCTTGGATCACTGCAACCTCTGCCTTCTGGGTTTAAGCATTTCTCTGCCTCAGCCTCCCGAGTAGCTGAGACTACAGGTGCGTGCCACCACACCTGGCTATTTTTTTGTATTTTTAGTAGAGACAGGGTTCCACTATCTTGGTCAGGCTGGTCTTGAACTCCTGACCTCCTGATCCACCCACCTCAGCCTCCCAAAGTGCGGGGATTACAGGTGTGAGTCACTGCTCCTGGCCCTGATTTAGCTTGTTCATGGTGCAGGAGGACAATGAGGGGAAGAAAAAGAGCCACTGGCATTTGTCTGGCCCCAAAGCACCCAGGGCATAACCAGGAAGAGGTTTTACCTGCTTCCTGTGACTTGGAGGAAGAGTCCTGGGGACAACATGCTTGCAGGGGACCTGCGAGGTGTAGGTGGGAGGCTGCAAGCCCCACAGAGCTACAGCTACTGTGGATGGTGGGGAGGTGGTGGTGGTCTGAATCAGGCTACAGCACCAGGAAGCTTCCAGGCATCAAGAGAGGGCATTCTGGCCGGACATGGTGGCTCATGCCTATAATCACAACACTTTGGGAGGCCAAGGCAGAAAGATGGCTTGAGGCCGGGAGTTCAAGACCAGCCTGGGCAACAGAGTGAGGCCCCATCTCTACAAAAATAAAAAAATTAGCTGGGTGTGGTGGTATGTGCTTATAGTTCCAGCTACTTGGGAGACTGAGGGAGTAGGTTCATTTGAGCCCAGGAGTTTGGGGTTGCAGTAAGTTATGATTGTGCCAGTGCACCCCAGTCTGGGTGACAGAGCAAGAGTCTGACTCTAAAAAAAAAAAAAGCCGGGTGCAGTGGTTCACGCCTGTAATCCCAGCTACTCAGGAGGCTGAGGCAGGAGAACCTCTTTAACCTGGGAGGCAGAGGCTGCAGTGAGCCGAGATTGTGCCACTGCACTCCAGCCTGGGTGACAGAGCAAGGCTCTGTCTCAAAAACAAACAAACAAACAAACAAACAGGGAGGGGAAGCCAGCTGATCCTGGGCCCTGAGGGGTGCTGGGCCCAAGGAGGAAGGACAAGATGCCGAGACCTGCTCCAATATGTCTGGCCCAAGAATACAGACAGCCTGCCATGTCACGTGGGCCTGCTAATGGCCCACAAGAGCAGAAAGGCCCAGGTTAGAGCTGCCTTTCCGGGCCCGTTGGCCTCCACATCCAACAGATTGAGTCATCATTGAGTCATCAGAAAAAGCTGGAATGGCATCATGGGGCCCAAGCTGGGATGAGGGTGTTCAAGGTCACAGCTGATGGCCAACTGTCGAAGCCAAGGGTGGACTGGTCATCGGAAGGAACATGGGGTGGGGAGACCCTCCAGGCCCTCCTCACCTCTCCACGGCCCTTCGGATGTGGGCCATCCAGGCATTCCTGTCCTCTTTGGAGCTCGTGTAGATTTCATACATCTCCGGCCCTTGCAAGGAGGCGCTGATCAGAAACATCGCTTTTTCCTCATTGGCCACCTCCCTCACGATGAGCTTTTGTAACGAGATGACAGGTGGCTTCGAGTCCTGCATGGGTAGAGGGCATTGGGGAGGTCCCCCTTTACCCCACTGCACCCAAACAGCAGCGAGGTCATGGGCCTGGTGAGGGGAACTAACGGGGTGGGTGGGGTCATGCTCCTTGTTTCTTTTTAAACAATTCAAAGCAGATATATATTGTCCTCTGGGGAAAAAAAGACATTATTACAATAAAATCCTAGAATCCTTTTTTTTTAACTTTTTTGGAGGCCAGGTCTTGCTCTGTCACCCAGGCTGTGGCGCAGTGGTGCAATCATGGCTCACTGCAGCCTTGACCACCTGGGCTCAAGCGATCCTCCCACCTCAGCCTCCTTAGTAGCTGGAATTACAGGCGTGTGCCGCCATGCCCAGCTAATTTTTGTATTTTTTTGTAGAGAAGGGATCTCACTATGTTTCCCAGGCTGGTCTTGAACTCTTGGGCTCAAATGATCCTCCCACCTTGGCCTCCCAAAGTGCTGAGATTACAGGCATGAGCCATCTTGCCTCTTAGCATCCAGATAATATGTCAATTTCATCAGCTGAAAATTTTTTTCTAAAGTAATCAGTGGCCCGGGTGCGGTGTTGCATACCTGTAATCCCAGCACTTTGGGAGGCTGAGGCGGGCGGATCACAAGGTCAAGAGATCGAGACCATCTTGGCCAACATCTCTACTAAAAATATAAAAATTAGCTGTGTGTGGTGGCGGGGACCTGTAATCCCAGTTACTCGGGAGGCTGAGGCAGGAGAATCGCTTGAACCCAGGCGGTAGAGATTGCAGAGATCAAGCCTCTGCACTCCAACCAGGTGACAGAGCAAGACTCAGTCTCAAAAAAAAAAAAAAAGTAATCAGCACTACATATACATACTACAAAGCTCAAAAGATTAGTGTAACAGTATGTAGTATATAACAACAAATAAACTCATCTCTGTCTTGTGCCTCAGGCTAGCCAGAGCCAAGGGTATTTCTAGTCTGTCACGCATCCTTCAAGAGACAATGCTTCCATAGACCAGCAAAATGCACATTTTAACTGTACTGTGTTCCCCACAGATTCATACGAGGTCCTGACCCCTAGTACCTCAGCATGTGGCTGTCTTTGGAGATGAGGCCTCATTTAAAGAGGTAAATAAGGTTCGGGTGTGGTGGCTCACACCTGTAATCCCAGCACTTTGGGAGGCCAAGGTGGGTGGATCACCTGAGGTCAGGAGTTTGAGACCAGCCTGGCGAACATGGTGAAACCCCATCTCTACTAAAAATACACAAATTAGCTGGATGTAGTGGTGGGTACGTGTAATCCTAGCTACATGGGAGGCTGAGGCAGGAGAATCACTTGAACTCGGGAGGTGGAGGGTGCAGTGAGTTGAGATTGTGCCACTGCACTCCAGCCTGGGTGACAGAGCGAGACTCTGTCTCAAAAAAAAAAGAGATGATTATGGTGAAATGAGGTCATGGGTGGGACCTAACCCAATCTGACTGGCATCCTTCTAATAGGAGGACATTAGCACAGAGACAGACACAGAGGAATGGCCAGGTGAGGCGGACACAAGGAGCAGACAGCTGTCTACAAGCCAAGGGGCCTCAGAAGAAACCAACCCTGCTGACACCTTGATCTTGGATTTCAGCCTATAGGAATGTAAGACAATACACTTCTGTGGTCTAAACCACCCGGTACTTTGTTTACAGCAGCCGCAGTAAACAAACACACTGGTTAAGAACACACCAGCAGCTGAGTGTGGTGGCTCACACCTATAATCCTGGCACTTTGGGAGGCCAAGGCAGGAGGATCACTTGAGGTTAGGAGTTGGAGACCAGCCTGACCAACATGGTGAAACCCTGTCTCTACTAAAAATGCAAAAAATTAGCTAGGCATGGTGGCGGGCGTCTGTAATCCCAGCTACATGGGCCTGGGTAACCCAAAGGTGTACCTCCCATGGACAGTTTCAGCCAACCCCCCCCGAGGTCCCAGGGCCCTTTTCTTTTTTTTGAGACAGAGTCTCACTCTGTTGCCCAGGCTGGAGAAGAGTGGTGTGATCTCGGCTCACCACAATCTCCGCCTCCTGGGTTCAAATGATTCTCCTGCCTTAGCCTCCTGAGTAGCTGGGACTACAACGTGGGCCACCATGCCCAGCTAATTTTTGTACTTTTAGTAGAGACTGGGTTTCAACAGGTTGGCCAGGCTGGTCTCGAACTCCTGACCTCAAGTGATCTGCTTGCCTTGGCCTCCCAAAGTGTTGTGATTACAGGCATAAGCCACTGCACCCAGCCAACCATTCGTCTGAAGAGGGGATACATACCACAGAAGCAAAGACGTATTTCTGATCTTTTTCTTGTAGGAGCAAAAGCACGTCGGTCAGCAGGACAGCCAGGACATCTGGGGAAACAGCATGGAAGGAGGCCAGGAGGTCTTTCTGGGCACCCCGGCAGACGCCGCCTCCCAGGAAGGTATAAGCAGTTTGATGTTTCCACCTGGGCTAAGAAGTTTCCTTTCTGCCTTGCCTCCCACCCGCCATCACCTTTCTAGTTCTCAACCTTCTGCACCAATGAGCAGCCGGAGCCTCCTCTAAGACCCTTCCATGTCCAGAGCTCAAGCAGTTCTCTTTGCTGTAACAACACACCTGCTGGGTCTGACCTTTGAGTGTCTGATATGGTTTGGCTGTGTCCCCACCCACATCTCCTCTTGAGTTTCCACGTGCTGTGAGAAGGACCCAGTGGGAGGTAATTGTACCATGGGGGCAAGTCTTTTCCGTGCTGTTCTCGTGAGAGTGAATGAGTCTCACGAGATGTGACAGTTTTATAAGGGGTATTTTTCCCTGCACAAGCTCCCTCTCTTTTTGCCAGCTGTCATCCATGTAAGATGTGGATTTCAAGGGCAACACCACTTTTGGGGAACTGCTTCCAACACCCCTGTCTAAGTCAGAAGCACTTTTGCTAATTTGCTTGCACTACAGCCTGCTGGCTTCCTTAAAGCATCAGTTGGGCTTCTAACTCATTTTTCTGTTTGCTTGTTTCTCTCTTTCAGCCCCAGTGAGTGAAGCCCTAGGACACTAGGGGCAAGGTCTTGTCCCGTTGGGTATATTCTTACCATCCAACTCGGTGCCTGGTGGGCAGAAGGCACTAAATCTATCTGCAAAATACACTCCTACTCAAATGACCAGTGGGCAAATGCTGTCATTTGGCCACCTCAATGACTCCCTCAGGCTCTTTAAAGATGCTGATGTGAATAGATAGCTTGGGATGTCTCTAGAGGCTCCAAAAATGAACAGGAAACCCAGGGATAAATCCTGAGCACTCTGGTCTGAACTGCAACATGGATCTTGAAAGCAGGGCTCGGACCACACCCTGGGCAGCGAGTGGGATGCTTGGGGACAATGATCAGCAGTCCTGGGGGTATTCTCTATCCACATGGGGGCCTGTCAGTGGCTTGGCCCATGGCAGGCAGGCTGGCCCATGACTGTCCAGATGAGCAGCTGAGTGTGTTTGGAATTCTGGGCCCAAACCTGGGGTGTCATGATGCCAACACCCTGGGTTTCCATCTGAAAGTCAGTGACTCGGTGTGCCCTCCTGGTTTGTACTGTACCCTTCCAAAGACCAGAGGAGGAGGAATGGTGATACAGCCACCTCGTGTTACGCTACACACCAGCTGCCTTGCTCATCCTGACTCAGCTCATAACCTCCCTTCAGCCATGAAGTAGCCAGACCTCAGTGGCTGTGTGTCAGCTGACACCCATCAAACCAACATGGTGACTGCCGATGCAAGAGGGCACCCACTGATCCAAGATGACGCCACTGCTCCCAAGACCATGCCACCAGTCCAAGATGGCACCCACTAATCAAAGATGGTGCTATCACTCCCAAGACCATCTCACTGATCCGAGATGGCACCCACCAATCAAAATGGTGCCCACTGATCCAAGAGGGAGCCTACTGATCTAAGATGATGCCACCATTCCAAGATGGCACCCACTGATCCAAGATGGTGCCATCACTCCCAAGACCATGACACCAATCTAAGATGACATCCACCAACTGAAATGGTGCCCACTGATCCAAGATGGTACTACCATTCCCAAGACTGTGCCACCAATCCAAGATGGCACCCATCAATCCAAGAGGATGCTCACCAATCCAAGAGAATGCCCACCACTCAAAGAAGATAGCCACCACTCCAAGATGTTGCCACCACTAAAGATGGAGCTACTAATCCAGTATGGCACCCACCAATCCAAGATGATGCCCGCTGATCCAAGATGGCACCCACCATTCTAAGAGGGCACCCACAACTCCCAAGATGCTGCCACCACTAGAGATGAAGCTAGTAATCCAAAATAGCATCCACCAATCCAAGATGATGGCCACTGATCCAAGACGGCACCCACCATTGTAAAAGGGTGCCCAAAACTCCCAAGATGGTGCTACCAAGCCAACATAGCACCCACCCATCCAATATGGTGCCACCAATCCAACATGACACCCACCAATACAAAATGGCAACCAAAATGGTACCCACAGATACAGGATAGTGCCACCAATCAGGAGAGTACCCACCAATCCAAGATGGCGACCACTTATCCAAGATGGCACCCACTAGAGGTGGCCAGGGGCAGGCCTTTACCTTTCAAGCGCCCTGATGTGGTCTTCCAGCACAGCATGCCCTCCAGGTGCAGCTGCCGCTGAAGCATGTCTTCCTTGCGGAAGGTGAGCCCGTTCTTGAGTTTGCCGGAGGACTTCAGGTCCATCTTCCCTGCGATCTCCCTGAGGCGCTGGCCCTTCTCACACTCGCTGACTTTGGTGTCCACTTGTGAGATGATATCTTTGATGAGGTTCAGAGCCTGGGTCAGGTCTTCATAGTCCTCAGTGCCAGCTGCCACACACAGCAGAGTTAGCGTCTCTCCTTTCCACTTTCACGAACACAACAGAAGTGGACACACTCGCTACATATGGGCATGTGGGATCTAGGAGTTGTGTTCTCCAAGGCCACCATTCAGAAGACCCTCAAGATCACCTTCCCAACTGTGAAATCCCGAGATGCAAATGGTTCTCCAAAACAAGTGCAATTCCCCAGAGTTCATTTTTTTTTTTTTTTTTTTTGAGATGGAGTCTTACTCTGTGGCTCAGGCTGGAGTACAATGTCATGATCTTGGCTCACAGCAACCTCTGTCTCCCAGGTTTAAGCAATTCTCCTGCCTCAGTCTCCCAAGTAGCTGGGATTACAGGCACCCACCTGTAAAGAAGAGCCAGACGTGGTGGCTTATGCCTGTAGTCTCAGCACTTTGGGAGGCCGAGGTGGGCGGATTGTGAGTTCAGGAGTTTGAGACCAGCCTGGCCAACAGGGTGAAACCCTGTCTCTACTAAAAATACAAAAGTTAGCCAGGCGTGGTGGCATGTGCCTGTAATCCCAGTTGCTCAGAAGGCTGACGCATGAGAATAGCTTGAACCTGAGAGGTGGAGGTTGCAGTGAGCCAAGATCGCACCACTGCACTCCACCCGGGGCAACAAGAGCGAAACGCCATCTCAAAAAAAAAAAAAAAAAGACAAAGGAAAAAAAAGAAACTCCAGCACCCAGCAAAGTGGATTCCAAAGGGAATGTATCCAGTCTGCTGCTAAAACAGGGAACGAGTGCAGGGAGAGGGCCCCAGGCTGTAGCAGCACGGGTGGGCGGGACAGTGGGGAGGAGGCCTACCTTCCGTGTTCTGGACGATGCGCTCCACCAGCACTGGGTATTTGGTTATGCGCTGCGTAACCAGGAGAATGCACTCCTGCACACCAAGCCGCCGCACGATGGAGAAGTTGCCAATTTTCTAGGAAACGGAAAGCAAGACCCTGTATTAACACCTCGTCTCCTGCCCAATTAGTCAACAATTGGCTGCCAAGGCTGAAGGCACCTTCCTTTTTCTGCTCACCAGGACCTTTCCTTTGCTGCTTTGGAGGAGAAAGACACGAAATACCTAAAGCAGGGATCACCTGCTGTATACACAAAGGCCACAAAAGGCCAGGTGTGGTGATCCACCCACTTTGGCCTCCCCAGAAGTGCTGGGATCCCAAGCGTGAGCCACCACGCCCGTCCTGGGTGCTTTCTGATGCTCACCTCTGGCTGAGAACCAAAAGTGGTCACCTGTCGCTCACTCTCGGGAGCATGGCACATTTTCTGCTTGTTTGCTCCCGCTGCTCTTACATGCATTTTAGGGATGCCAGCACTTGCAAGGAGCCACTTGAGAGGACCAGAGCCGCTGTGGGATTTGCAAGAGTCCATGGACGGAGGTTTCTTTGGAATCCCCCTCCCGCCTTCGAGGAACTGCGGCTCCAAAACGATTCTCTCCCGTTCCCACCTACCTATAATGCAATGAAGTTTAAACGCATGTCACTCCTGACTTTGGACCCCTGGGTGTAGAATGCCACTGCAGAACCAAGTCCTGGCCAGGTCACAGGTGATGCAGCTTTTGTGGAATCAGCGGTGTTAGGGCCTCTAAAGAGGTCAACGTTGATAGAACCGACTTCCTGTAGTCCAAGTGTGGTTTCTTTTTTTTTTTTTAGTTGGCGTCTCGCTCTGTTGCCCAGGCTGGAGTGCAATGGTGCAGTCTCGGCTCACTGCAACCTCCGCCTCCCAGGTTCAAGTAATTCTCCTGCCTCAGCCTCCCAAATAGCTGGGATTACAGGTGCCTGCCACCACACCCGGCTAATTTTTATACTTTTAGTAGAGACAGGGTTTCACCATGTTGGCCAGGCTGGTCTCGAACTCCTGACCTCGTGATCCACCCACCTCGGCCTCCCAAAGTGCTGGGATTATGGGCGTGAGCCACCGCGCCCAGCCCCAAGTGTGATTTGTAGGGTGCTGGAGGTGGGGGGTCTCCCTTGACTTGGCTGACCCCAGTTGGGCTCTGTGCACCTACCCACTCTCACCCAAAGGAGGCAGGAAGATTATTCTACATGCCCCAGGGGCAAACAGGGACCAACTAGGGGACAGAGGTTTGGAATAACCTTCCTTAAGACAGCTGGCATCCCCATGGCAAAACAGGCTGGCCCTGGAGGGCCAGTTCCTGTGGCAGCCCCTTCAAACAAATCCTTTGTGACATTCAAACAGTCTGAAAAGTCATGGTTAGCAGGTCCCATGCTGAGGGCTGCAGGGGCCTCTCAGGGGCCACTGTGGCATGGCAAGGCAAAAAGTCTAGATATGCTTTCTTTGATTGATTTTGTTAATATGTACACATATATGTGTGTGTGTATATATACATATATGTGTATATATATATATGTATATGTATATATAAAATAGAGATGGGGTCTTGCTATGTTGCCCAGGCTGGTCTTAAACTCCTGATCTCAAGTGATTTTCCCTCCTTAGCTGCTGGAGTAGCTGGGGATACAGGTGTGCACCATCATGCCTGGCTAACTTTTAAATTTTTTGAAGAGACAGGATCTTGCTATGTGGCCCAGGCTGGTCTCCAACTCCTGGCCTCAAGCGATCCTCCCACCTTGGCCTCTCGAAGTGCTGGAATTACAGGCGTGAGACTCTGCATCTGGCCTGCTTTGGTTCACATCTCAGGTTTCTTTTGTTTGTTTGAGACGGAGTCTCGCAATGTCACGCAGGCTGTAGTGTAATGGCATGATCTTGGCTCACTGCAACTTCCACCTCCTGGGTTCAAGCAATTCTCCTGCCTCAGCCTCCCGAGTAGCTACAGGCATGTGCCATCACACTCAGCTAATTTTTGTATTTTTAGTAGAGGTGGGGTTTCACCGTGTTAGCCAGGATGGTCTCTCACTCCTAACCTCGTGATCTGCCCACCTTGGCCTCCCAAAGTGCTAGCATTACTGCGCCCAGCCGATATCTCAGGATTCTACCTAAGATTTCACTGATGTGTTCTGAATGGGGTTGTGGTTAAAACCAAAACCAAACCTTAAAAATCACGGCTACGTAACAGGTGCCTTATACCTCCCAATTCCCAAGACTCTACAATTCTGTGGGAAAAACCCACAGTGAAGAATATAAGTTTTTGATTTAAAAAAAACTGTGTTTTTACCTTAATCAAGTTTTGAAATTTCTTGTTTTGCTGAAGCAGCAACTTATAATGACTGACAGCTTCATTGTGGCCACTACAAAACACCCCGTACTTTTCTTTCATTCTCTCGCCATTTTCACCTGAAAACTGATAGACAAAAGAAAGGAAATCTTACTCAGTCAAACACAAAAACTGCCAAAGGATATTTTCATCAAATTCGTCTGACTCCGCTAAAATAAATATTAGATTTATTTGCGTTCCATTTTCTTTCTTTCTTTTGAGATTGAGTTTCGCTCTTGTTGCCCAGGTTGGAGTGCAATGGTGTGATCTCCGCTCACCACAACCTCCGCCTCCTGGGTTCAAGCAGTTCTCTTGCCTCAGCCTCTGGAGTAGCTGGGATTACAGGCATGTGCCACCACACCCGGCTTATTTTTATATTTTTAGTAGAGACGGGGTTTCTCCATGTTGGTCAGGCTGGTCTCAAAGTCCCGACCTCAGGTGATCCACCCACCTTGGCCTCCCAAAGTGTGGGATTACAGGCATGAGACACTGCACCTGGCCCTTTCCTTCTTTTTTTATTTTAGAGACAGTGTCTTGCTCTGTGGCTCAGGCTGGAGTGCAATGGCATGATCTCGGCTCACTGCAACCTCCGCCTCCCAGGTTCAAGCGATTCTCCTGCCACAGCCTCCCGAGTAGCTGGGATTACAGGTGCAGCCACCATGCCTGGCTAATTTAAATTTTTTTCTTTTAATAGAGACAGTGTTTCACCACGTTGGCCAGGCTGGCCTTGAGTGATCCATCCACCTCAGCCTCCCAAAGCGCTGGGATTACAGGTGTGAGCCACAGTGCCTAGCTGCAATTCCATTTTCTAGTATGTCCTCAAACAGAGAAATACTTCAGTTGGGGGTGTCTAATCTCAAGGTGTAATAAAGAAATTGAAAAAAACCTTCTGCTTCAGGCTTTGCTGCATTACAGATGCTATTAAAACTTCCTGAGAGCCAAGAAAAAAAAAATAAATTTCAGCCAAAGGACGTTAGAAACATAGAAAGCAGGCTAGCATGGTGGCTCACACATGTAATCCCAGCACTTTGGGAGGATGAGGCAAGCGGATCACCTGAGGTCAGGAGTTGGAGACCAGCCTGGCCAACATGGTGAAACCCCAACTCTACTAAAAACACAAAAAAATTAGCCAGGTGTAGTTGCACGTGCCTGCAATCCCAGCTGCTTGGGAGGATGAGGCATGAGAATCGCTCAAACCTGGGAGGTGGAGGATAGTGAGCCAACATCACGCCACTGCACTCCAGCCTGGGTGACAGAGCAAGATTCCATCTTAAAAAAAGAAAGAAACATAAAAAGCAAAAGGAGGAGTGTTTTTCTAATTAGTTGACCCACGAGGCCTCGAACAAACAGTTTGAGGTCACATGAGGGGCACAGCTCCCCTGGGTAAATCTTGGCATAGGGTGATCATTTGGGGTTAATATCACTATCACGGATGGTGCTGGTCCACAGGTATGCTTTTTTCTTTCCCCCAGTGAGATGGTGTCTTGCTGTGTCGCCCAGGCTGGAGGGCAGTGGGATGATCATGCCTCACTGTAGCTGAGCTCAATTGATCCTCCCACCTTAGCCTCCTGAGAAGCTGGGACTAAGCTGTACACCATGGCTGGCTCTTTTTTTTTTTTTTTTTTCGAGACAGAATCTTGCTGTGTCTTCCAGGCTGGAGTGCAGTGGCACAATCTTGGCTCACTGCAATCTCGTTTTCCCGGGTTCAGGAAAACTGAACTGAACCTGCCTCAGCCTCCCGAGTAGCTGAGATTACAGGTGCCTGCTACCGCACCCAGCTAATTTTTATTTTTTAGTAGAGACAAGGGGTTTTTATCATACTGGCCAGGTTGGTCTTGAACTCCTGACCTCAGGTGATCTGCCTGCCTCGGCCTCCCAAAGTGCTGGGATTATAGGTATGAGCCATCATGCCCGACCACAGCTGGCTAAATTTTCATGTTTTGTAGATATAGGGTCTTGCTATGTTGCCCAGGCTGGCCTGGAACTCCTAGGCTCAAGCAATTCACCTGTTTGGCCTCCCAAAGTGCTGGGATTACAGGTGTGAGCCACTGCACTCAGCCAATAGGTATGTTTTGAATGGTTGAAAGCATCAGTGATTTGAACCAAAAAGCAAAACCAACCAACGAAACAAGAGCACTGAAGAAAGTAACACTGAATGGTGTTCAGCCAGCCAGGGACACTGGCTATTTGGGCCCCTGTGTTTCTAGAATATGAACTGCAGGCATCGCTTGTAAGGGGCTCAGAACTGTACATCCTCAGGAAGCAGGCACTTGACAAACAGGAGCCACCCTCATTTTATTATTGAAAAGAACAGGCTAGCACAATGGCTCATACCTGTGATTCCTGCACTTTGGGAGGCTGAGGCGGGAGGACTGCTTGAGGCCAGGAATTTGAGACCAGCCTGGGCAACAAAGCAAGACCCCATCTCTGCAAAAAATAAAAGAATTAGCCAGGCATAGTGTTCCCTGGAGTCCCAGCCACTTGGGAGGCTGAGGCAGGAGGATCACTTGAGCCCAGGCGTTCGAGACTAGCCTGGGCCGTATAGTGAGACCCCATCTCTACAAAAAATGAAAAAGTAGCCTGGCATGGTGGTGCATACCTGTAGCCCCAGCTACTTGGGAGGCTGAGGTAAGAGGATCACCTAAGCCTGGGAGGTTGAGGTTGCATTGAGCTGTGACTGTGCCACTGCACTCTGGCCTGGGCAACACAGCAAGACCCTATCTCAGAAAAAAAGAAGAAAGGAACAGAGTCACACCTGTAGTCCCAGCACTTTGGAAAGCTGCAGCGGGCAGATCGCATGAGGTCAGGAGTTTGAAACCAGCCTGGCCAACATGGTGAAACCCAGTCTCTACTAAAAACTATAAAAATTAGCTGGATGTGGTGGCAAGCGCCTGTAATTCCAACTACTCCAGGGAGGCAGGAGAATCACTTGAACCCAAGAGGTAGAAGTTGCGGTGAGCAGAGATCACGACAGTGCACTCCAGCCTGGGCAACAGAGGGAAACTCCATCTCAAAAAAAAAAAAGAAAGGAACAGAGACAGGGCATAGGCTGTGAAGACTGTTCAGGTGAACATGGCTGCACTCACCTGCTGAACCAGGAGGTCACCGATTTTCTGGATGACGTAATTCCGGTCACTGCCCTCCTCCAGGGACTCCTGGCGGCGCCCCTTGAGCCGAGCGAGAAAGTGGCCGTGTAGCTCCAGCAGGTCGTCAGCGCATGGGAAGAGGTGGCTGATGGCCTTGCTGCTGAACTGCAGCTCCTCCTGCAGGGCCCTGGAGTACACCTTCAGCATGATCTTGAGCGTCCGCACATGGTGCACCTCCGTCTGCATCAGCTCTGCAGGGACATGGATGGCAGGACTTACCCTCGCTGGCTCCACGGCCCCACGGGGCAGTCTCGGCTGCTGCCTGCCCTTCATGTGCCTAGTAGGCTTCTGAGAGTTCTCTGCCTACGACCTTGCACCTGTGGGGTCTTTCTTACTTCCCAGAGGGTTCAGGGTTTTGAGTGCTGCGGGGGATGCCCAGCCTGATGGAGCAGGGGAAGGAGAGACCCCTGGGGCCTCCCATCACAGGAGGGTTTTGCGCCCAGTGTCATCAGACAACATTTTAAGTCTGTGTAGTTATTTATTTATTTTTTGAGACAGAGTCTTGCTCTGTCGCCCAGGCGGGAGTGCAATCGTACAATCTCGGCTCATTGCAACCTCCGCCTCCCAGGTTCAAGCGATTCTCCTGCCTCAGCCTCCTGACTAGCTGGGATTACAGACATGTGCCAGCACATAGCTAATTTTTGTATTTTAAGTACAGATGGAATTTCACCATGTTAGCCAGGCTGGTCTTCAACTCTTGACCTCAGGTGATCCGCCCACCTCAGCTCCCAAAGTGCTGGGATTACAGGAGTGAGCCATCAAGCCCGGTCATTTTTCTTTTTTTTTTTTTTTTTTTGCCTCCCAGGTTCAAGAGATTCTCCTGCCTCAGCCTCCTGAGTAGCTGGGATTATAGGTGCCCGCCACCAGGCCTGGGTATCAAGTCTGTTTTTTAGCAAGAAGAGTATTCTGAGGAACACTCCTATAGGTGTAAAACTCACACAGCTGTGTGTGTCCCTGACCAGACCTACACTGTAATGAACAAGATGTTTGTGTTCCCCAAAATTCTTTTTTGAGACTGAGTCTCACTCTGTTGCCCAGGCTGGAGTGCAATGGTGTGATCTCAGCTCACAGCAACCTCCACCTCCTGTGTTCAAGAGATTCTCCTGCCTCAGTCTCCCAAGTAGCTGGGATTACAGGCACGCACCACCACACCCGGCTAATTTTTGTATTTTTAGTAGAGACAAAATTTCACCAAGTTGGCCAGGATGGTCTCGATCTCTTGACCTTGTTATCTACCCGTCTCGGCCTCCCAAAGTGCTGGGATTAGAGGCGTGAGCCACTGCACCCAGCATGTATTCCCCAAAATTCATATGTCAAAATGCTAACCCCCAAGGTGATAGTATCAGGAGGTGGGGCCCTTGGAAGGTGATAAGGTCATGAGGCAGAGCCTCAGGGTAGGACTAGTGCCCTTATGAAAAGGACCTGAGGGCTGTGCGCAGTGGCCCATGCCTGTAATCCCAGCACTCTGGGAGGCGAAGGTGAGCGGATCACTTGAGGTCAGGAGTTTGAGACCAGTCTGGCCAAAACACGGTGAAACCCTGTCTTTACCAAAAAACACAAAAATTAACTGGGTGTGGTGGTAGGCACTTGTAATCCCAGCTACTCAGGAGGCTGAGGCAGGAGAATCGCTTTAACTCGGAAGGCGGAGGTCGCAGTGAGCCGAGATTGCATCACTGCATCCAGCCTGGGTGACGGAGTGAGACCCTGTCTTTACAGAAAATATAAAAATTAGCCAGGTGTGGGGGCCCATGCCTGTGGTCCCAGCTACTGGGGAGGCTGAGATGGGAGGATTGCTTGAGCCCAGGAGATTGAGGCTGCAGTGAGCTCTGACTGTGCCACTGTTCTGCAGCCTGTGCAACAGAAAAAAACTCGTTCCCTAAAAAAAAAAAAAAAAAAAAAAAAGAAAGAAAGAGAACAAAAGAGAGAAAGAGAGAAAGACAAATATAAGGAAAAAAGGAGGGAGGGAAGGAGGGAGTGAGCAGAGAAGAGAGTGGGGGGCCGACGTGGTGGCACAGGGCTTTGGACTCCTCACCATAAAGGACGTCTTGTCTTTTCACCACCTCTCTCTTTTGCTTCTTGGCGTAGGCCGGGTCCACAGCGAGGCTCCAGGACTCAGCTTCGAACTCGTGGCCGTCTGACTCAATCTCACTCCTCAGTGAGGTGGTGTAGGGATCTGAGGGAAGAGTGAGGGACAGCTGCTGGGGGCCCAGAGCCACGCCACCCTGATTCCCTCCCGTGGACATGCTGACACGGGTCTCAGCTCTTCCCAGGAGGGACAGGGACTGTGACAGCCGCAAGAGTGCGGAGATGACCATACCTTCTACAAAAATGGACTCAGTGTTCGAAGATGTGAGGGACAGAGAGTCATCGGCTGCCTGCTTAAATTTTAAAAACACAGAATCGGCTTCATCCATCTCTCCTGTGATTGGTCTGAGTGCAAACAATAAAAACAATTGTTTTAGAAAAGTGAATTAAAAACACACAATCTCATGCAACAGAGGCACATCGGTGACTCCTTCCAATTCGACACCCTCTGAGAACTTTCCAGATTTTCACAGAAGCCTCTACTTTTGTCTACAGATCATTTTTTAAAATTGGGAGATTTGCTGGGTGTGGTATGTCACACCTGTAATCCCAGCACTTTGGGAGGCCGAGGCCAGCTGATCACCTGAGGTCAGGAGCTTGAGATCAGCCTGGCCAACATGGCAAAACCCCATCTCTACTAAAAATACAAAAATTAGCTGGGTGTGGTGGCAGGTACCTGTAATCTCAGCTACTTGGGAGGCTGAGGCAAGGGAAACACTTGAACCCAGGAGGCAGAGGTTGTGGTGAGTCAAAATTGCACCACTGTACTCCAGCCTGGGCGACAGAGTGAGACTCTGTCTCAAGAAAAAAAAAAGGGAGATGATCTGTCAATGTCACATGAGTACTTCTTCCATAGTAACTTCCTTTAATGTTAGGGATGTTCAAAATGGGGTGTGGATTGCAGCTTCCTTGACAGACCACTGGAGCCCACTTGGGGGCCTGGGATCTTTTCTACCGGGAGTTGAGTGGAAATGGCTTCATGGTCAAGGGTAGGACAGTCCTTACTCAGTGGAAAAAAGATAATCGACCCCCTTTCCCACGAACTCATGGAATAGCACACACATATCAGCTTCTAGCATTACCTTCTACCCGGATGCCTGAAGGCATTATTAAGGGAACCACTTTGAAGTCCTATAAAGTGAGGTTAAGGCACAGATCACTGGACGGCGCCTCCACACATGCACAGCAGGACTTTGAGCATCGCCTCGAGTATGTAAGGATCCCCCGAGGGTATTAAGAGAACTGGCTCCACCAGTGGCTGAATACACCCCGGGACACACCGTTTTTGCAAAAAGGCGTGGATCCTGGAAGCGAGTGCTAATGGGAATTTCTCTGCTTAGCATGGGCTGCCGTGTGGATTCACGCAGATCTAAGTCGGGGTCTCCTTCTGGAGAGAGGCTGCCAACAGCTCCCCGGGGAATGCCACCCACCCCAGGGCAGAGAGGGAACCCCGCTTACCCGAGTTGGGTCCCAGGGCCAGCCGGGCTCGGTGTTGGCTGGGGACCACCTTTCTGAGAGACCGTCATACCGACATTCCTGGAGAGGGCCGGGCTGCCATCAGACAGGAGGGTGCCCCGGGGGTGCTCCTTGAGCGAGGCTGTGACAGAGGCAAGGACAGAGTTGGTGCTGAGAAAGTGGGTCGGGTAGCGGAGGTCGCCGGCACGGAAGCCCCGCTCCGACTGCGGCCGCAGCACCGACAGGATCTTGGAGGTCAGCAGCTCGTTATCCAAGAAGACGTTCTCGCTCCATTTCCTGGGGAAAGAGCTGTAAAAAGACAGCTCCGGGCGGCCGGGGAGCGCACCGTGCCTGTCCCCGCTTTTGGAGTGAGCGTTCCCCATGGTCGCGCCAGGGGCTCCGGGACCCGGCGCGGGGCCAGGCTGGGCTGCGCCGTTTTTATGCCTCGGTGGGATCCTTCTAGAAAACAGAGCTGCGTCTTCCCTTGCTGTATTGGCTGAAGCAGCGGGTCTGGAGGGCAGGATATTGGTCCCCACTGTGACCATTTAGTGTGGAAATTGCACAGTATTTGCTGCTTTGGTAGAATAAAACAGAAAAAAAAAAAAAAAGAAAAAAGAAAAAAGAAAAACACCCTCTCCTGCTCTCCCTTGATTTTTGCTGGGTGTAAAAAGCCAGTGAGCTGTTTGAGTTTGCTGTAAATAGTCTAAGATCATGAAACAGGCAGCTGTGCGCCTGGCGTGCTTCATACCAACACCAGGCACATGATGAGAATTCATCTGAGATCAGATGTTAGGATGACTCTAAGACCCAGAGATCGCGGTGCATGGTGTTTAGCTGCCCCTGGTCATCAGCACTGGAATAGAATTCTACCATCCACGGGACGCGAGGCTCTGATTCTGTTTCACAACCCAAACCAACCCAACATCAACAGGGGCTGCAAACAGGGGCTACTTGAAAGGCTGAGGCAGGAGAATCACTTGAACTGGGGAGGTGAGGATTGCAGTGAGCCAAGATCGCGCCTTTGTTCACTACATCCATCCGTTCATTAATTTAAGGGTTCAGATTATAGGATAAGCTTACCTACTCACGGAAAGATGCAACTCTTTTAATTAATTAATTATTATTTTTAGAGATGGTCTCACTCTGTAGCTCAGGCTGGAGTGCAGTGGTGCAACCATAGCTCACTACAGCCTTAAACTCCTAGGCTCAAGCAATCCTCCTGCCTCGGTCTCTTGAGTAGCTGGGACTACAGGTGTGCTGTATAATTAAAATAAACTTTTTTTTGTAGAGAGATGCGGGGTCTCACTATGTTGCCCAGGCTGGTCTTGAACTCTCTAGGCTGGTCTTGAACTCTGGTCTTGAACTCCCAGTTTCAAGTAGTCCTCCTGCTTTGGCCTCCCAAGATGCAACTCTTAATGAAAGCTCAACTGTCACTCATTACACTCAGTTTTCACTTCCTATTTGAAGCCTCATTGAGATGGGCTGCATGGCTAGTTTATTCTTACATTTTATAAATTGTATCTTAAAGCTCTGCCCAGGTAGGGACAACGAGTAAGTAGCATTAAAAAGAAATCTGGGCCGGGCATGGTGGCTTATGCCTGTAATCCCAGCACTTTGGGAGTTCAAGTGGAAGGATCGCTCGAGGCCAGGAGTTCGAAATCAGCCTGGGCAATGTAGCAAAACCCCATCTCTACAAAACATAAAAAATTAGCCAGGCACAGTGGCATGTGCCTGTAGTCCCAGCTACTCAGGGGGCTGAGGCAGTAGGATCGCTTGAGCCCAGGAGTTCCAGGCTGTAGTGAGCCATGATTGCGCCACTGCCCTCCAGCCTGGGTAACACTGAGATCCTCTCAAGAAAAAGAAAAGCAAAGAAAAAGCAAAGCAAAGAAAAGAAGAGAAAAGAAAAGAAATCTGATCTGTCAGGCTGGGTGTGGTGGCTCACACCTGTAATCCCAGCACTTTGGGAAGCCGAGGCAGGTGGATCGCCTGAGGTCTGGAGTTTGAGACCAGCCTGGCCAAATGGTGAAACCCTGTCTCTACTAAAAATATAAAAATTAGCCAGGTGTGGTGGCGCATATAATCCCAGCTACTTGGGAGGCAGAGGATGCAGTGAGCTGAGATTATGCCACTGCACTCCAGCCTGGGCAACAAAGTGAGACTCAGTCTAAAACAAGAAAAAAAGAAATCTGATCTGTTCAGTGACCTCCTGAGTCTAGGTCCCAACACACCACTGGTTAGTCTACGTTCCAGGAAGAGAGCAACTGGAAGTCTACTTCTTGGGAACACGAAGTTATAAACCTTGGGATGGGCAGAGCTTGCCCTAGACGAAAATGTACCTTCAGCAGCTCTCCTGGGAGAGGATTAGGCATTCTCTGAGCAACTTTTTGATTTTGCTGCAGGCCGGGCGCAGTGACTCACGCCTGTAATCCCAGCTACTCAGGAGGCTGGCAGGCAGATCACGAGGTCAGGAGTTCGTTACCAGCCTGGCCAACAGAGTGAAACCCTATCTCTACTAAATATACAAAAATTAGCTGGGCGTGATGGCAGGTGCCTATAATCCCAGCTACTCAGGAGGCTGAGGCAGGAGAATCGATTGAATCTGGGAGGCAGAGGTTGTGATGAGCTGAGATCACATCACTGGCACTCTAGCCTGGGTGACAGAGCTAGACTCTGTCTCAAAAAAAAAAAAAAATTTAGCTGTAAATGGAAGGTGAAGGTAAGGTGCAGGTAGATAGGTGTTAGAGATTTTCTGGCAGAGGAGTAGAGGATGCTTGCCAATTAAGACATTAGCCACTAAGCTGTGTACCCCCACATTAACGTATTCTCAGGAGCTGTTCATTCCTTCCACAGCTCAGCACAGCAAGGATGATGACATTTGTTCACTGGCCAGAAACATTCTGACATTGTGCTAATAAATGACTAACAATTACTATTATTATAGGAGACAAAGCAGATAGAGATGTCACTCACATAGTAACACCCATGTAAAAAAACAGGAATCCCGAACCAAAGGTGACACAGTCCGGGACAGGCATTTCCTGCCGTTTCTGTACAACATTCAACTCCACCCAGGCGATTCTGACTGTAACGTACAAATATGGGGCAAACCCTGATATGTATGCTTTGCCCAGCATCCTGGCATGGCTGACAGATGGTTGCTTATGGACTGAGGTCCTGACTGGGGTCAGATGAATTCTGCTCTATTAGAATAAATACACCATAGAAGAAAAAGTCACTAAAAATAGCATCTGGCCAGGCGAGGTGGCTCACACCTGTAGTCTCAGCACTTTGGGAGGCCGAGGGGGGTAGATCATTTGAGGTCAGGAGTTCAAGACCAGCCTGGCCAACAAGGTGAAACCCTGTCTCTACTAAAAATATAAAAATTAGCTGGGTGGTAGTGGCAGGCACCTGTAATCCCAGCTATTCAGGAGGCTGAGGCAGGAGAATTGCTTGAGCTTGGGAGGCGGAGGTTGCGGTGAGCCAAGATCATGCCACTGCACTCCAGCCTGGGCGACAGAGACCCTGTCTCAAACCAAACCAAACCAAACCAAACCAAACCAAACCAAACAACACAACAACATGTAAGAAATGCCCATTCCCAAAATCAAGTTGATGGCAAAAAGAAAAAAAAAAGAAATGCTGATTCCAAAGAATTTTAATAAACTATTGGTAATGCTAAATCCATGGGAACAGATGCAAATATTCCTTTGACGACTTAGAAGACACCGAAGTTTTCACATGTTAGGGTCATGACCAGGGACAGCAGGCACCTCTGGACTCAAAGAAGTACAAGGGACAGAATTTCAGTTAAAAGAATGATGGTCCCACTAATATATTTTAATAATCTACTTATGTGTTTTGATTACTGTCTATCTCCCCAGTCGTGGAAAACAATACAAGACAATAGAACAAAAGCCAGGCCAGGCACGGTGGCTCACGCCTGTAATCCCGGCACTTTAGGAGGTCGAGGCGGTGGATCAGCTGAGACCAGGAGTTAAAGACCAGCCCGACCAACATGGTGAAACCCCGTTTCTACTAAAAATACAAAACTTAGCCGAGTGTGGTGATGCACACCTGCAGTCCCAGGTACTTGGGAGGCTGAGGCAGGATGATTGCTTGAACCTGGGAGGTAGAGGTTGCAGTGAGCCAAGATCGTGCCACTGCACTCCACCCTGGGTGACAGAGCGAGACTATCTGAAAAAAGAAAAAAAAAAAAGCCACTCCCTGGTAGAGTGGGGACTTCCTAAAAAACAAGTCAAACAAAGGTCAAAGAAATCACTGTTTCACTGAATATGAGTCAACTCTTTAAAAGGCAGAAAATTCTGACACCTGCTACAACATGGATATACCTTGAGGATATCAAGCTCAGTGAAATAAACCAGATACAAAAGCACAAATCCCATGTGATTCCACTCCTAGGACTTTGCTAGAGTCATCAGATTCACAGAGACAGAGTAGAATACGGGGTACCTGGAGCTGGGGAGGGGAACGGGGAGTGAGTGTTTCATGGGATGGAGTTTCTGGTTGGGAAGCTGAGAAAGTTCTAGAAATGGATGGAGGTGATGGTTGCACAGCAATTCGAATGTGCTTAATGCTGCCGAACTGTGCCCTTAGGGATGGTTAACGGTTAACGCGGCAAATTTTATGTTATATGTATTTTACCACAACTAAAAAAAGAGCTAGCATGGTGGCTCATCGCTGTAATCCCAGCATTTTGGGAGGGTTAGGTGGGAGGATCAGTGCTTGAGCAGCTCAGAAGTTCAAGAACAGCCTGGGCCACATAGGGAGATCCCGTCTCTACAAAAATACAAAAATTAGGTGAGCATGATAGCGCACGCCTGTGGTCCTACCTACTCGGGAAGCTGAGGCAGGAGGACTGCTTGAGCCCTGGAGTTGACGGCTGCAGTGAGCTATGGTTGCACCACTGTACTCCAGCCTGGGCAACAGAGCAAGATCGTGTCTCATAAATAAATAGATAGATAAATAAACACAATTTGTAAAGAAGACATCACTGCTTCTTTGTGGTGACAAAATCATCCTGCATCTTCACTGAGGTGCTTGTTACTAACTAAGATCTATGCCTGGGATATGCCCTAGTTTTGAAATTGCCCTTGGTTTTGTTACATATATCACCACTGTGGGTGTGGGTGAAGGGCACATGGGGACTCTCTAGACCATTTTTGTAGCTTCTTGTGTGCCTTAAACTATTTCAAAATAGGCCGGACGCAGTGGCGCATGCCTTTAATCCCAGCACTTTGGGAGGCCGAGTGGGGGGGGAATCACCTGAGGTCAGGGGTTCAAAACCAGGCTGGCCAACATGGTGAAACCCCGTCTCTACTAAAAGTACGAAAAAATTAGCCAGGCATGGTGGTGTGCAGCTGTAATCCCAGCTACTTGGGAGGCTGAGGCAGGGGAATTGCTTGAACCAGAAAGGTGGAGGTTGTAGGGAGCACAGAGTATACCGCTGCACTCCAGCAGCCTGGGCGACAGAGCAAGACCCCATCTCAAAAACAAACAAAAAACAGAGAGAGCTGACGCAAGAAGGTGGCTCTCCCTTTGTTTGACCTCAGCTGGGAAAAGGTGTTGGATCATCCAGAATTTTCAATGCTCACCTCAAATGTCCCATAAGTACTGACTTGGGGGTTATAAACAAAATTTAGCAGGTAGGTGAATTCGCAAATACAGAATCCACGAATAATGAGGATCTACTGTAGATAACAAAGTTTGCTGAATGAGAAGTTATATTTTAGAACACTCTTGTTTTTTCTATCACACTTCCTTGGACCACAGACAATTCTTTGCATTTCTTTATAATTTGTTACATATATACTTCTGAAAAAGTATCTAAGATGGCTTTTTATTATTAGGGGGGCAAGGACTTTTTACAGAAAAGTTTAATGATGTGCATTTAGCTGTAATGGAACCTACTGAGATAAATTATTATTTTTCCACTGGTACTCCAGAGGAGTCTATGGCTCCCTCTCACCCACTCAATCTACTTAAGACTTATTTTTTATTTTTTTCGAGACAAAGTTTCACTCTTTTTGCCCAGGCTGGAATGCAATGGCACAATCTTGGTTCATTGCAACCTCTGCCTCCTGGGTTCAAGTAATTCTCCTGCCTCAGCCTCCCAAGTAGCTGGGATTACAGGCAGGTGACACTATGCCTGGCTAATTTCGTGGTTTTTTTTTTTTTTTTTTTTTTTTTTTTTTCTGTAGAGACTGAGTTTTACCATGTTGGTCAGGCTGGTCTCAAACTCCTGACCTCAAGTGATCCACCTGCCTCGGCCTCCCAAAGTGCTGGGATTACAGGCAAGAGCCACTGCATCTGGGCTACTTAAGGCTTTTAACATAAAAGGTGGCAGCCCTAGGTGGATCACACCTGCAGTCCCAACACTTTGGGAGGCTAAGGTGGGAGGATCAACTGAGGCCAGGAGTTAGAGACCAGCCTGGGCAATATAGTGAGATCTCATCTCTTAAAAAAAAAAAAAAAAATTAGCCAGGCATGTCGGTGTGTGCCTGTAGTCCCAGATACCTGGAAGGCTGAGGTGGGAAAATTGCTTGAGCCCTGGAGTTCAAGGTTGCAGTGAGCTACAATTGCACCACTGCACTCCAGCCTGGGCAACAGAATGAGACTCTGAAAGAAACTAAAATAAAATGAAATAGAATAAGAGGTAGACAGTCACAAATTGAGTCTTCCTGGAACACATGCGGCCACTGAAATAGCTGATGGGTCAAGACATGAGTCAGTGGCCCTGCCCCAGACCCGCTCTATTGATTACATCTTTTGATCCTGTATTTGTGATGCTCTGACATCTTGGGGCTCTGCTGACCATGGGTGCACAGCCCTTCCCGGGGCTGCTGGCCAGGTTCTGCAGAGCTCAGACCCCTAGTTGCCTCATTATCTCAGGGCCCCGTCCTGAACCTGCTCACCCTGCCTGGCCCGTTTGTTCCCTGGGAAAACACAGTGAAGACCCCTGTCCATATTTTCTCCTCTGTCCCCCAACTGACCCTTTGCTTCCCCGTGTGGTCCCTATGTGACATGCCCTGCCACCTGCTTCCAGGGGACTGTGAATCTAAGCTTCTTCCATCCTGATGGTCAATTTCTGGGTCTGTGAGTCTTACCATACTGGGTTAAGACAAATCATGGGTACCCTAAAACACCAGCTGCTTAGAGGCCACAGGTCTGCCTGCCAGGGATGGGAGACCTCCGATCTTCTGACGCCATTTATTTTTAATTTTTTAAAGACAGAGTCTTGCTCTGTCACCCAGGCTGGAAAGCAGCGGTGCCATCTCAGCTCACTGCAACTTCTGCCTCCATGGTTCAAATGATTCTCCTGCCTCGGCCTCCCAAGTAGCTGGGATTATAGACACCCGCCACCTCGTCCAGCTAATTTTTGTATTTTTAGTAGAGACGGGGTTTTGCCATGCTGGCCAGGCTGGTCTCGAACTCTTGACCTCAGCTGATCTGCCCGCCTGGCCTCCCAAAGTGCTGGGATTACAGGCATGAGCCACCACATCTGGCCTATGGCATTCCTTTTTGGGGTTCTAAGATCCACTGCGGTGACTCTGCAAATATACGAAAAGCCCCTGAGTTGTATGCTTAAACGGGTGCATCGTATGGTCTGTGAATTACATCTCAATAAACCCGCTCAAGCAATAAACTCACACCTGTAATGGACAGGCTCCTTTCTGCAGGAGGAGAACAAGACATTTGATCTGCAGCTCAACATACAGTGGAAATTAGTCGCTCTGTTCTTGGCTCCGAGAGAGACACGGATACGTATTTATTTCCTGCTACCATTTTTCCTACAGCAGACAGCCATGGCACTTGGGGTTCAGCTTGTGCTGTCCAGCACTTTCTGTGCAGCTGTAAAAGCTACTCAGAGTCTAATTATCGCCTCCTGCCCACTGCTGAGAGGTGCGATCGATTGGCGCGCACCTGGCCCGCCACGGCCACTGTATGTCACAGAGCTCTTCCTGCAAGGGACCTGAAGAATGGATGGGAAGAAGTGAACGGTGAAAATCAAAACAGTTCTAACTTAAGGGGGGAAAGAAAATATACCCTGTTCTCAGCCACAAACATAGACAGTGGCCTGTCCTCAGGGTGATTTTTAAAAGTTGGTTTCATCCTGGTTTCGTGAATTCAAGAGTAGTCTCTGGACAGGCACGGTGGCTTACGCCTGTACTCCCAGCACTTTGGGAGGCTGAGGTGGGAGGATTGCTTGAGGCTAGGTGTTTGAGACCAGCCTGGGCAACATAGTGAGACCCTGTCTCTATTAAAAAAAAAAAAAAAAAAAAAAGACCCACTAAAAAAAAGCAATCTCTGAGCAAGTTAGATGACAAAGCTTTTGTGACAGATGTCAGGATCCCACTTGCATTACTTTACTGGGACAAAATATTTCATACTTCTTCTTTTTTTTTGAGACAGATCTCACTCTGTTGTCCAGGCTGGAGTGCAGTGGTGTGATCTTGGCTCATTGTAATCTCCGCCTCCAGAGTTCAAGTAATTCTCATGCCTCAGCCTCCAAGTAGCTGGAATTACAAGTGCCTACCACCATGCCTAGCTATTTTTGTATATTTAGTAGAGACAGGGTTTCTCCATGTTGGCCAGGCTGGTCTCAAACTCCTGGCTTCAAGTGATCTGCCTATCTCAGACTCCCAAAGTCCTGGGATTATAGGCATGAGCCCTGCACCCAGCCTAAGACCCCATACTTTTTTTTAGTGCCGTTGTGTTTCCTTTGTGATTCAGTCTGTCATAAATCCTGTAAACCACAGGCATTGTCCTCTGATATCCAAGCACACTCCTCATTAGATCTTACAGGAACAGGACTCACCAAAAATTACATGAAAACAGCCGAGTAGTTGCTGGTCTGTTGAAAGTAGTACTCAAGAAAAAAACCTGATATGCCTTTTTTTTCTTTCTTTTTTTTTTTTTTTTTTTGAGACAGAGTCTCTCTCTGTTACCCAGGCTAGAGTGCAGGGGCACGATCTCAGCTCACTACAACCTCCGCCTCCCAGGTTCAAGCAATTCTCCTGCCTCAGCCTCCCAAGTAGTTGGGACTGCAGGTACATGCCACCACACCCAGATACTTTTTGTATTTTTAGCAGAGATGGGGTTTCACCATATTGGTCAGGCTGGTCTTGAACTCCTGACCTCAGGTGATCCACCCACCTGGGCCTCCCAAAGTGCTGGGATTACAGGCACAAGCCACTGTGCCTGGCCTGCCTTTTTTTTTTTTTTAAGAGAGATAGGGTCTCACTCTGTCACCCAGGCTGGAGTGCAGTGGCATGATCATGGCTCACTGAAGCCTCCAATTCCTGGGCTCAAGGGATCCTGCAACCTCAGCCTCTTGAGTAGCTGGGATTACAGGTACATGCCACCATGCCCAGCTAATTTTACATTTTTCTGTAGCAACAGGGGTCTCATTATGTTGCCCAGGCTGGTCTTGAATACCTGGCTTCAAGTGATCCTCCTGCTTTGGCCTCCGAAAGTGCTGGGATTATAGACATGAGCCACTGTACCTGGCCCTGATATGACATATTAAGTGACTGTCTTAATTGGTCTCAAACTGTCTTTTATATATAATCTAGAAGCACACTGACTTCTAGAAATGCCAATTGGTAAACAAGAATTGCCTATCCTGGCTGGGTGCAGTGGCTCACACCTGTAATCCCAGGTGTGAGGCCTCCCTTTGGGAAGCCAAGGCAGGTGGATGACAAGGTCAGGAGATCGAGACCATCCTGGCTAACAAGGTGAAACCCCATTTCTACTGAAAATACAAAAAATTAGCCAGGTGTGGTGGCACTTGCCTGTAGTCCCAGCTACTTGGGAGGCTGAGGCAGAAGAATCACTTGAACGCGGGAGGTGGAGGTTGCAGTGAGCTGAGATTGTGCCACTGCACTCTAGCCTGGGCAACAGGGAGAGATTCAGTCTCAAAAAAAAAAAAAAAAAAAAAAAAAAAGAGAATTGCCTACCCTAAATTGCAGATTCCTATAGCCTCTCACTTGTAAAGAGACCCCAAACATCTTTTGAAGGCAGCCGGGCCCTGGTACATAAGTCTCCACAGTTTTCTGCAAAGGACTACTCAAGAAACAAATGGGGCTGGGTGTGGTGGCTCAAGTTTGTAATCTAAGTACTTTGGGAGGCTGAGGCAGGAGGATCACATGAGCCCAGGACGTTGAGGCTGCAGTGAGCAGTGACGGCATCCCTGTACTCCAGCCTGGACAACACAGTGAGATCCTGTCTCTGAAACAAACCAAAACAAAAAGAAATAAGTGACCCAGACAAATGTCTTGGGTTCAAGGCTTGGCCTCAGAAACAACAGCTCCTTTTCTCACATTGAGGGAAGTTTTCTGTCCCCACCCATCCGTCTGTTCTTTGTTTCACCCAAGACTTTCTTTTAGGCTGAGAGTGCAACCTGGCTCTAGAGAGTTCTAGCAAGCACTGGCTTACCGGCGAGGGTTCGAGAGACAATTAAAGAAAATCTGATGCCAGATGAAGCTTTCAGTTCACAGTTCCTGCCTTTTCAGCCACCTGAGAATAGACTAAATCGATGAGAAGACGACTCATTGATTTTTCTTCCCTGCCTCATTTTGATGTTACACAAGCAAGATAGTATTAAAAAGAATTAAAAGGTAGGAGGAAAAAAAAAAAAAAAAACCCTCTTCATCCCACACCTCAGGGTACAAAGAAAAATTAAAAAAGACATGTTGCAGCTTAGAAGGTAAGTATGACTCAGAATATTCTTCCCAAACCTGGTACTGTCCAAAAACAAAAAACAAAATGAAAAGCCTCCTACCCCAAATTACATGTCAAACCCCCAAAATACCATTAGAAACAATTGTGGTAATTTGTAGCAAGAGGTACTAAGTATTGAGTGCTTCTTGCATTCCAGGCTATGTTCTGAGCACTTAATATTTCTTTCTTATTTGTTTTGTTTTTGCTTTTGTTTTGAGATGGAGCCTCACTCCGTCACCCAGGCTGGAGTGCAGTGGCAAAATCTCGGCTCACTGTAACCTCCGCCTCTGGGGTTCAAGTGATTCTTCTGCCTCAGCCTTCTGAGTAGTTGGGATTACAGCTGCCTGCATCCACACCTGACTAATTTTTGTGTTTTTAGTAGAGATGGGGTTTCACCATGTTGGCCAGGCTGGTTTCGAATGCCTGACCTCAAGTGATCTGCCTGCCTCGGCCTCCCACTTAATCTTCCTATCTTCCTTCCTTCCCTCCTTCTCTCCTTCCTTCCCTCCCTCCTTCCTCTTCCTTCCTTCCTTCCTGCCTGCCTGTCTCAGTCTCCTGAGTAGTTGGGATTACAGGCACCCACTACCACACCCAGCTAATTTTTGTATTTTTAGTAGAGACAGGGTTTCATCATGTTGGTCAGGCTGGTCTCGAACTCCTGACCTTGTGATCTGTCCACCTCAGCCTCCCAAAGTACTGGGATTACAGGGATGAGTCACTGTGCCCGGCCCTCACTTAACATTTCTTAAGTCCTGCAGTCATCACAATGACTCAATAGTAGCTACTACTATTATTTTAGCTTTTTATATTTTGAAACAGGGTCTCACTCTGTCACCCTGGCTGTAGCACACAAGCACCATCACAGCTCACTGCAGCCTCGACCTCCTTGTCTCAAGTGATCCTCCCACTTCAGCCTCCTGTGTAGCTGAGACCACAGGTGTATGCCACCATGCCTGGCTAATTTAAGATGGGGTCTGGCTATGTTGCAAAGGCTGGTCTCGAACTCCTGGACTCAAGTGACGCTCTTGCCTTGGCCTCCCAAAGTGCTTCTGTTCATTTTTGTTATAAAGGTTTGTTTATTTAGTTTGAGGTTTGTTTATTTATTTGTTATCTATGGATGAGGGCATTATTGTTCCATTTTATTTATTGATTTGAAGATAGGGTCTTGCTCTGTCACCCAGGCTGGAGTACAGTGGTACAGTCACAGCTTACTGCAGTTATTAATTCCTGGGCTCAAGCAGTCCTCTGGCCTCAGCTTCCCAAGTAGCTGGTACTACAGGTACATACCACCATGCCCAGGTAATTTTTCAGATTCTTTTGTACACAAGGTCTCCTTATGTTAGCAAGGCTAATCTCGAACTCCAGGCTTTAGCCGTCCTCCCACCTCAGCCTCCCAAAGTGCTGGGATTACAGGCAACACCATGCCTTGCCAGAGTTAATTTTGGGTGCAGAGGCTCACGCCTGTAATCTCAACACTTTGGGAGGCTGAGGTGGGGGGATCACTTGAGGTCAAGAGTTCGAGATTAGCCTGGCCAACATGGTGAGACTGTATTTCTACCAAAAAAAAAAAAAAAAAAAAAATTAGCCAGGCATGGTAGTGCGTGCCTATAGTCCCAAGTACTCAGAAAGCCGTCGCAGGAGGATGGCTTGAGCCTGGCAGGTTGAGGCTGCAGTGAGCCATGATCATGCCGCTGTACTCTAGCTTGGGTGACGGAGCAAGCCTTTATCTCTTTTAAAGAAAAAAAAAAAGCAACATGGAAGTATCTCAAAAGTTAAATCCACCAGGTGCAATGTGGTAGCCTGAGTTGGATTCTGGAGCAGAAAAATAGCTGAAATCTGGATAAAGCCTGGGAGTTTAGTCAATAGTAACTATTAACGTTAGGGGAAACTGGGTGTGGGGTATGTGAACATTCTCTGTTCTATCTATGCAACTTTTCTGTAAATTGAAAATTATTCCCAAGCAACAGGTTCATTTAAAAAAAAAAGTACATTGAGGCACATGTAAATTAAAAACAAACAAAAAAAGTACTCTGGCCGGCTCAGTGGCTCACGCCTATAATCCCAGCACTTTGGGAGGCCAAGGCAGGCAGATCACCTCAGGGCAGGTGGATCACCTGAGGGCACTATCTCCTGGCCAAAATGGCAAACCCCATCTCTACTAAAAATACAAAAATTAGCTGGGCGTAGTGGTGGGTGCCTGCAATCCTAGCTACTCGGGAGGCTGAGGCAGGAGAATCACTTGAACCCAGGATGCAGAGATTGCAGTGAGCCAAGATCATATCATTGCACTCCAGCCTGAGCAACAAGAGATAAATTCTATCTCAAAACAAACAAACAAACAAGCAAACAACAACAACAAAAACTTCTAGGACACACTGAGGCTTGTTAACCACAAGAGTGAGTTTTTGGTGAGGCATATGCAAGGGGGTGCTCTGAATTAAGAAAGAACCAGAACTCACTGCCCAAGAGACAGTGCCCTCTCCGTGGCATGCATGCCACTGCTCTCTGGGCCCTCCTGTGGGATCTTCTAGAGCCTCCTCTCATGGGTGTGGGGCCCTCCCTCTGTGCCAGTGACATGAGCCACAGCTTGGGGCGCCTGTAGGATGATGACCTCTTTTGTACACTGAAGTCCAATCGGACCCTGGTCCTGCCTTCTGCCTGTTTGTTTTTTTGAGCTGAAGCCTCGCTCTATTGCCCAGGCTGGAGTGTAGTGGTATGATCTCGGCTCACTGCAACCTCTGCCTCCCGGGTTCAAGCGATTCTCCCATCTCAGCCTCCCGAGTAGCTGGGATTACAGGTGCCTGTCACCACACCCAGCTAATTTTTATATTTTTAGTAGAGATGAGGTTTCACCATGTTGGCCACATCGGTCTCAAATGCCTGGCCTCAAGTGATCCTCCCGCCTCGGCCTCTTAAAGTGCTGGAATTACATGTGTGAGCCACTGTACCCAGACTTCTGTCTGTTTAACAAGCTTTGGTGCTGCCTCCCCCAGTCACTTGGCCTAGGCTGAGATCACCATAGGTGGCTGCCCATCTAGACTCACTCATTCTTATCCCACCCAATCTACGGGGTCCAGACCCTCCCTGGCCTCACCTCTTGCCATGTTTTGTACCCTGCACCCCAACTACGCTGACATGTCATCCAGGGAGCCTCAGAGCCCCCGGCCCCTTGGCTCACGGCGCCTCCCTTATCTGGGCAGCTGTGGGGCCAGGTCAGAGTCCTGCACGGCCCGCCCCTGGCTGCGGATCCCATGGCCGAGGCCTGCAGGCTTCCTTTACAGCTCAGCACACTCCTGCCTTTATGGCACTGCGCTGCACCTTGACTTCCCTGACAGCAAGGGTCAGGTGCTGCTCCTCTCCAGGCACTGGTGTTACAGCAGATCTATGCGCTCAGCCCATTGCGACACAAACACACAGTTACACAGGCTACCACAGGCCTGTGACGAAAGGTGCAGTCGGGGAGGGCAGCGGGTAGAGTGAGGAGAGAGATCAGGGAGGACGCCCAAACGTGCGACCAGGAGGGGCCCAGGGTGATCTCCTTCTTGGCCATTTCGCTGTCCTTTTTTCGAGACAGTCTCGTTCTGTCACCCAGGCTGGAGTGCAGTGGCATGGTCATAGCTCGCTGCAGCCTCCAACTCCAGGGCTCAAGCGATCCTCCTGCCTCAGCCTCCTGAAACATTAACAACAAAAGCCACCTTCAGGGCCATTATCTTTGGTGGGATTTTAAGTTCCACTTAAAACAAAAAAACCTCTTTGGAAGGCCGAGGTGGGAGGATCATTTGAGCCGGGAGTTGGGGGCTGCAGTGAACTATGATCGCACCACTGCACTCCAGCCTGGGAGACAAGGGAGAGTCCGTTTCAGGAACAAGACAATCTCCATGCAATCTCCAGGCTGTGGGGTCACCAGGCCCTGCTGGAAGGTGATGGAAGGCCACAGCCAGGAAGCAAGTGGGAGCGCAGCTCGACAGATGTGAACACAAACTACCACCCAAGAAAATTGAGTTAAAAACTGCCTGAAGAAATGCATTATAAGCATTACTATTTCTTAAGTGAAACTGTGTGACCCTTCAACTTAGCTACCACTCACCCCCATTCACATAGACAGGAAAATCCTTAACGCATTCTCAACACCACAGCAGGAATTAACTGTTGAACTACTTTCTGGTTTTAATATCTTATTCTTCTTACTGTTTATTTAAGTTCTGAACATGTTTGTCCAGAGGTTTGACCTGTTACATGCTCTTATTCTATTCCTTTAAAAGAGAGGTTATTTTCATTTTTTTCTTTCTTTTTTTTTTTTTTTTTTTTTTCCTTTTTTGAGACAGAGTCTCACTCTGTCATCCAGGTTGGAGTGCAGTGGCATGATATTGGCTCACTGCAGACTCCACCTCCCAGATTCAAGTGATTCTTGTGCTTCAGCCTCCCAAGTAGCTGGGATTGCAGGTGCGTACCACCAGACCTGGCTAATTTTTGTATTTTTAGTAGAGACGTGTTTTACCATGTTTCCTGGACTGTTCTTGAACTCCTGAGCTCAAGCAATCTGCCTGCCTCAGCCTCCCAAAGTGCTGGGATTACAGGTATGAGCTGCCACTGTGCCTGGCGTTTTTTTTGTTTGTTTTGTTTTAAGAGACAGGGTCTCATTCTGTCATCCAGGTTGGAGTGTAATGGCCTAATCATAGCTCACTACAGCCTCAAACTCCTGGGCTCCAGCGATCTTCCCACCTCACCTCCCAAGTAGCTGGAACTATAGGCACACGGCACTCCCACACTGTATTTTCTGTAGAGACCCGGTCTCGCTATATTGCCCGGGCTGGTTTTGAAACACTCCTTCCTGCTCTCAAGCAATCCTCCCACCTCGGCCTCCCAAAGTGCTGGGATTACAGGCCTGAGCCATCGAGTCCAACCTTCTTTTTTTTTAGAGGCTGGGTCTCACTCTGTCACCCAGGTTGGAATGCAGTTGCATGAGCACAGCCCACTGCAGCCTCGAACTCCTGGGCTCCAGCGATTCTCCCACCTCAACCTCCCAAGTAGCTGGAACTACAGGCACACAAAGGTTCTACAGACCCTTCTAAATGGGTGGTCTTGCCCAGGCTGGTCTTGAAACACTATATTGCCCAGGCTGGTCTTGAAACACTCCTTCCTGCTCTCAGGCAATCCTCCCACCTTGGCCTCTCAAAAGTGCTGGGATTACAGGCGTGAGCCATTGTGCCTGGACACACGAAGCCCACAGACATGCCCCCTCCAGGGCACTGGGTAGACACACCTGCCCTTGGACCCAACTTGCAAAAAAAGGCTGCTGGGGCAACGTTTGACCTCAGGGAGACTCTGTTCTTCACTGGGGCTCTCCAGGAGCTTGCAGTGAATTGCGCCCCAAAACATCCTGTGTGTGGCTTTCCTGGCAGGTTCTGCAACAGCAAAAAGGCCAGATGGAACCACATTCTTGCCTGCAAGCGGGGCTCTGGGTTTTCCCTGCTTCGAGTTTGTGAGGAAAAAAGGAGGGTGGGTCCTCTCTAACCCCAAAGTGCCTGACTTGGGCTCCTCCACCCCGGGAATTCAAACTTAACTTCTTCTGACATTTAGAAGGGTCTGTAGAACCTTTCAACGCTGCGAGGTGACCTATGATTTTGGAATATTTGACAGCATAACTAAGAACTCAAGGGTCTACAGTGAGAAACCTCTTGTTCCATGGAAACCAATCGAAGCTGCTTTTTCTTCTGGGACCAGTCTCGTCCTAAGAGTAAGGGATGCTTCACAGTATAATACACGCTTGCTGCTAACTGGATGTTGATTAGGTGTCTGGTAGAATACCTAAAAGTAAATTCTCATCATTCTTTAGTGCTTTTTTTCTTTTTGAGACAGAGTCTCACTCTGTCGCTCAGGCTGAAATGCAGTGGCGCGATCTCAGCTCACTGCAACCTCTGCCTCCCAGGTTCAAGCAATTTTCCTGCCTCAGTCTCCCAAGTAGCTGGGACTACAGGTGTGCACCACCACGCCCAGCTAATTTTTGTATTTTTAGTAGACATAGGGTTTGGCCATGTTGGCCAGGTCTCAAGCTCCTGACCTCAGGTGATCCACCCACTTTGGCCTCCTAAAGTGCTGGGATTACAGACAAAAGCCAATGCTCCTGGCCCATTCTCTAGTGCTTTTTTTCTTTTTTGCGACAGGTTGTTGCTCTGTTGACCGGGCTGGAGTGCAGTGGTGTGTTCATAGGTCACTGCAGCCTCAAACTCCTGAGCTTAAGCAATCCTGCTGCCTCAGCTTCTTGAGTAGCTGGGACTACAGGCACGCACCACCATGCCTGGCTAATTTTTTTGTAGGAACAGGGTGTTGCTATGTTGCTCAGGCTGGTTTTGACCAAGACTCAAGTGATGCTCCTGCCTTGGCCTCCGAAAGTGCTGAGATTATAGGCATGAGCCACTGTGCCCGGCCGCTTATCATTCCTAATAAGCTTTAACTTCAAAGGTTCGTTTGTGCTGTTTTTGTGGGGGAGTAGGGGGAGATCCCCACCTTTTTCCCATTGATCTAAGAGGCATTTCTCTAAACATGTAAGACCAAGCCAGAGCCCTATTCTTGTTTAATAAAGATAAGAACTAAGGCAAACTGCTCTAGGTGAGTCACCTTAGGGGGATTAGGAAAAAAAAAAGAACAAAGTGGAACATTCTTGGGCATAAAACCAGTTGGCTGCATGTCATGGTCTTAAAAACATACAAATGTGGTACAGACTCTTCACCTGCAAAGATTCCTGGCCGATAAGAAATGGCTCTCAGGAAATACTGATAAGGGCTCATGAAAAAATGTCACCTATAGCACTATTGCCTGAATTTGAGCCTTCTTAATGAACAGTACAAGAGTGAACTAAAATTAAAAATTAAATTAAAATCAACCGGCACTCTTACTACCATCACTTACAAATGTGTCTATGCCCCTATCTTTGTTGACATGGGTGTATATCTTCACAGTTATAACTGCAGGGAACATGAGTATCTCACATTGGTATGTGCTTTGTAAGTATCACTTTAATCACTTCCCTGCTGTTAGACATTTGATGCATCCCAATTTCATACGTGAGTCTCCGTGAGATGGGATATGGACGCAAAGGTTACAGATCATTTCTGATTTTTTAGACATGCATTACCAAGCTGCTCTTCCCAAGGACTATGCTAGTAAGTGCAACCTTGAGGAAAATCTGGCTCAAGACAGAAAATCTGGCTGGGCGTGGTGGCTCACACCTGTAATCCCAGCACTTTGGGAGGCTGAGGTGAGGAGTTCGAGGCCAGTGTGGCCAACATGGTGAAACCCCGTCTCTACTAAAAATACAAAATTAGCCGGGTGTGGTGGCACATGCCTATAATCCCAGCTACTCAGGTGTCTGAGGCAGGAGAATCGCTTGAAACCTGGAGGTGGAGGTTGTGGTGAGCCGAGATCGTGCCACTGCACTCCAGCCTGGGCAACAAGAGCAAAACTCCGTCTCAAAAAAAAGGAAAGAAACAAAGAAAATCCTGGATGGTGATATCACAAATAGCAACTAATTGAAGCTGCTTGGCATTACAGGTGTTTGTCCTCATTTTTCCATTGTCTAAATTTCTTGCAACAGTCATATGGCTTTTATGATTAAGAAAAAAAAAGTTAACGTTAGGAACAGCTGGGTAAAGATTATCTGGGAACTCCCTGCATAATCTTCGAAAAACTCATCTGTCAGGTCAGACATGGTGGCTCACCCCTGTAATCCCAGCACTTTAGGAGGCTAAGGCAAGAGGATTACTTGAACCCAAGAGCTCAAGGCTGCAGTGACCACCTGGGCAACATAGCAAGACCCTGTCTCTACAAAAAAAATGAAAATTTAGCAGGGTGTGGTGGTTTGCACCTGTAATCCTGGCTATTCCAGAGGCTGAGGTGGGGCTATCACTTGAACTGGGAGTTTGAGGATATAGTGAGCTATGGTTGCACCACTGCAATCCAGCCTGGGTAACAGAGCAAGACCGTGTCTCTGAAAAATAAAAAAAAAAATCATCTGTCAATCTAAAATTATTTCAAAATAAAAGTTTAAAAAGCTCAAAGTGACCAGGTGCAGTGGCTCACACCTGTAATCCCAGCACTTTGGGAGGCTAAGGTGGGTGGATAGTCTGAGGTCAGGAGTTCGAGACCAGCCTGGCCAACATGGTGACACCCTGTCTCTACTGAACAAAATTAGCTGGGTGTGGTGGTGCCATGCCTGTAACATCAGCTACTTGGGAGGCTGAGATAGGAGAATCGCTTGAACCTGGGAGGCAGAAGTTGCAGTGAGCCGAGATGGCACCACTGCACTCCAGCCTGGGCCAAAAGAACAAGACTCTGTTTCATAAATAAATAAAATAAAAAGCTCAAAGCGGAAGGCCACCCTTTTTGATGCCACCCCAAATCAATAGTGTCAGTTTTCACATGGCTCGCTTCTATGAGATCCACTTCTGGATCTACTTCCACTGGACGCACTAGATCACAGAGCTTGCTTCTATTCATACGAGATCCACTTCCTCCATGGGGGTGGGGGGACTGGAGAATTAGGGGTATCTTGGTTCATGACATTTCTCTTCTAGAACACAGGCTTTGGCGTCAGGTAGAACAGGGGTTTGAATCTTACTCTGCTATGTGCTTTTTGTTTTCGAGACAGAGTCTCTTGCTCTGTCACCCAGACTGGAGCGCAGTGGCACGACCTCGGCTCACTGCAACCTCTGCCTCCGTGGTTGGTTCAAGCGATTCTTGTGCCTCAACCTCCCGAGTAGCTGGGATTACAGCTGTGCATCACCATGCCCAGCTAATTTTTTTTCTATTTGTAGTAGGGAAGGGGCTTCACTTTCTTGGCCAGGCTGGTCTTGAACTCCTGGCCTCAAGTGACCTGCTCACCTCAGCCTCCCAAAGTGCTCCCCCTACTTTTGTGCTTTTACTACCTTTGTGATTGTGGCCAATTAACGACCTGGTTCCCCTGAGATTGTTTAGTCATCTGTGCAGAAGCAATAAACAGCATCCACCTCAGGACTGCTGGGACAATTCAGTAGGGAAATAAACCTCAAGAGTCGCCGGGCATGGTGGCTCATGCCTGTAATCCCAGCACTTTGAGAGGCCGAGGCAGGCGGATCACGAGGTCAGGAGACGGAGACCATCTTGGCTAACAGGGTGAAATCTTGTCTCTACTAAAAATAAAAAAATTAAGCCGGGCGCGGTGGCTCAAGCCTGTAATCCCAGCACTTTGGGAGGCCGAGGCGGGTGGATCACGAGGTCAAGAGATCGAGACCATCCTGGTCAACATGGTGAAACCCCGTCTCTACTAAAACTACAAAAATAGCTGGGCATGGTGGCGCGTGCCTGTAGTCCCAGCTACTCAGGAGGCTGAGGCAGGAGAATTGCCTGAATCCAGGAGGCGG
>NW_022437017.1:4100285-4132443 GCF_009761245.1 Sapajus apella
CCACCATGCCCAGCTACTCAGGAGGCTGAGGCAGGAGAATTGCCTGAATCCAGGAGGCGGAGGTTGCGGTGAGCCGAGATCGCGCCATTGCACTCCAGCCTGGGTAACAAGAGCGAAACTCCGTCTCAAAAAAAAAAAAAAAAAAAAAGAAAAGAAAAAAATTAGCCAGGCGTGGGGGTGCACACCTGTAATCCTAGCTACTTGGGAGGCTGAGGCAGGAGAATCGCTTGAACCTGGGAGATGGAGGCTGCAGTGAACTGAGATCATGCCACCACATTACAGCCTGGGTGACAGTGCAAGACTCCATCTCAAAAAATAAAAAAAAAAAAAATAAAAGTTAGAAAATATTTTGTTGTGGGACTGATTATGTGGTATTCAAATGAGAAGAGATCTCCAGTCCAGGGGAGCCCAGGTGATCAGGAGGTGTGTGTTAGCAAAGAATGATGGGATCCCCAATAGTGAGAGCTGGGGTGGCCTGATGAGGAAGGTGAGTCATTTTACCTGGAGGCAGGAGGTCATGGGATCCTTTGCACTGGGTTTTAAGGGATGAATAGGAGGTCATTAGAAGAAAGAAGGATAAGGGAAGGTCATTCCAGAAAAGGACAGTGGGCAAGGGCAGAGGCATTAACAGGGGGAATGATGGCATACTGGGGGTAAGGTGGTTACAGGTCAGGGGGCTTGGCCATGGGCGGGAGCTGGGCAGGTGGGGAGTGCTGGAAGAATGTGGATCGAGATGAAGATCAAAAGGCAGGCTGGGAGGGGCACGTGTGGCATTTTACGTGCTGCCCTACGGCGCTCTTCCAACCAGATGGGGAGCCAGGGGAAGGTTTTAGGCCAGCGAGAGGCATGATTAGACCTGCGTTACAGAGGTAACCGGTGACAGGAGAGGCCAATGATTAGATGGGGGCAAAGAGATGACAGAGGCAGGGAACCAGTTTGGCAGCCTCAGTGCAAGGTGACAAAGTCCTTAAGGAAGGCAGAGGGTGAAAAGTTGCGGCAGGAGTTCAGAGGCAGACCCAGTGGGGCTTGGTGCTCTGTTAAACACAGGCGTGGATGGAGGAAGTAAGGACGAAGATGTCTGGTTTGGGCCACTGAGGTGGGACCTGAAAGAAGGAAGGGAGAAGGGGACGGAGGTGGGAAAAAGAACAGCAGTACTCCCAGCAGACACAGTCAGTCTGAAATGCCACCCAGGAAACTCTGCTAAGTCCTGAAGGCTGTTGAGACATGCGTGGAGTCAGGGTCACCATCAAGGCTGGGGATATCTATCTACATATTTATTTATTTTTGAGATGGAGTGTCATTCTGTTGCCCAGGCTGGAGTGCAGTGGCACAATCTTGACTCACTGCAGCCTCCACCTCTGGGGTTCAAGTGATTCTCCTGCCTCAGCCTCCCAAGTAGCTGGGATTACAGGCGTGCACTACCATGCCTGGCTAATTTTTGTATTTTTAGTAGAGACAGGATTTCACCATGTTGGCCAGGTTGGTCTTGAACTCCTGTCCCCAGGTGATCCACCTGCCTTGGCCTCCCAAAGTGCTGGGATTACAGGCGTGAGGCACCACACCCAGCCAAGGCTGGGGATATCTATTTGGGAGGAGCCCATGTGTAGAAATGGAGAGGAGTGTGCCGCAGTCCTGCATATATGAAAAGCAGCCTTCCGTATCTGCGGGTTTTGCATCCTGAAAACACTGTATTTTTGATCTGCTTTGGTTGCAGGAGCAGAACCTGTGGCTGCAGAGGGCTGACTGAACAGACTGAAAAAAGTCTGTGTGTACTGGACGCACGCGGTGGAAACCCGTGTTCAAGGGTCAACTGTAGTGAAAGACAGACTCCTGAGGAACGGCATTTGGAGGCTGAGGTGGGCAGACGGCTTGAGCCCAGGAGTTTTAGACCGGCCTGGACAACACAGTGGGACCCCATCCCTACAAAAAATACAAAAATTGGCTGGGTGTTGTGTCGCACGCCTGTAGACCCAGCTACTCAGGAGGCTGAGGTAGGAGGATTACTTGAGGCCAGAAGGTGGAGGCTGCAGTGAGCCATCACTGCACCACTGCACTCCAGCCTGGGTGACACAGCAAGACTGTCTCGAAACAAAAAACTAAAAAACAGTTTTGAACAGAGCTGTCCGCCATCCATCCCAGGTGGACCAGTACAGCAGACAGAGTCGTGAGACGCTTCCATTTGACTGGCTCACCCCATAACGTCCTCTCTCCAGGACAGGTGTGACTCAGGGCAGGGCCATGTCTGCCGGTAAACTGTGCTTACCCAGAGCCATTACCGTTTGTTCCCAGGGCTGTGCATGCCATCGCCGCCTGTCATCATAATTACACACTTGAGCAACAAAGTGCTGCCTAAACTCATGGACCCATGAATGCAGAAGAGTTGAGTGTTTCTATGAAGCAGAGTCAAATACTTTGGAATAACTAAAAAGTCACTTAAAAACAAGCAAAACAGGCCGGGCACAGGGGCTTATGCCTGCAATCCCAGCACTCTGGGAGACCGAGGTAGGCTGATCATCTAGGTTGGGAGTTTGAGACCAGCTGGGCAATGTGATGAAACCCCGTCTCTACTAAAAATACAAAAATTAGCTGAACGTGGTGGGGCACGCCTGTAGTCCCAGCTACTCAGGAGGCTGAGGCATGAGAATCACTTGAACTGGGCAGGTGGAGGTTGCAGTGAGCCAAGATCGCGCCAGTGCACTCCAGCCTGGGCAACAGAGCAAGACAAGCAAGTCTCAAAATAATAGTAATTGCTCAGCTAGGCATGGTGGCATACACCTGTAGCCCCAGTCACACCCGTACTTAGGAGGCTGCAGCAGGAGGATCACTTGAGCCCAGGAGTTCGAGGCCAGCCCGGACAATACAGCAAGACCCCATCTCTAAAATATATTTATATATATAGCTGGCCTTTTTTGATTAGTTGCCAGTCTCTGAGAGCTCAGCTGGCCTGAGGCCGTCATCGGGGTTTAGTGTTTCTCCTCTAGGCAGCTTCTTCTGGTGGAGTGTGTGCATTCAAAACACAGACGCAGAAGAGGTAAACCACCTGCATGGGCTCGGGGTTCAGAAGTCTGTCCTGGGGGGAAGTGCCCTGCCCGACACCTTCCCATGTGACTGCAACACGCCCTATGCAACTCAGTGCTTGAGAGGCTGGTCTGGAGTGTGTGGGAGAATCCTCTGTGAGCTTCAGGCTAGGGTGGCTCAGTGGAGATAAGGAAACCTTTCAAGAGGAAAGGGTTTTGAAGGAGGGTGAGTTTGAGGGTAAGACCAGGGAGGTGCCTGTCCTGCATGCAGCAGGCAAGGGTAGAGGGGTCCTTCTGAGACAGGCTAGAGGCCCGGAGTTCCCTTCACGGTGGAATGGGTTACCTGGGCTGTGGTGAAGGAGCTGCAGGTGCCCCTGGGGTGTGGGGGCTGAGTGTGGGTACATCTGGGGTACAGAGGCCGAGTGTGGGTACATCTGGGGTACAGAGGGTGTGGGTACAACTGAGGTGTGAGGGATGAGTGTGGGTGCACCTGGGGTAGAGGCCGAGTGTGGGTGCATCTGGGATACAGAGGCTGAGTGTGGGGAGGTGTGGGTACAGAGGCTGAGTGTGGGTGCACCTGGGGTACAGAGGCAGATTGTGGGTACATCTGGGGTACAGAGGCCGAGTGTGGGTGCACCTGGGGTACAGAGGCCGAGTGTGGGTGCATCTGGGGTACAGAGGCTGAGCGTGGGTACATCTGGGGTACAGAGGCTGAGTGTGGGTACATCTGGGGTACAGAGGCTGAGTGTGGGTACGTCTAGGATACAGAGGCCGAGCGTGGGTGCACCTGGGGTGCAGGGCCTCCTGGGGGCTGGTGAGCAGATACACCTGCAATGATGAAATGAAGGCAGAGTTCCTTCCATTCACTGGCACTTACTGAACAGGTGCCAGGTGACTAGCAGACATCTGAAGGGAAAGACTCTCCAGGAAACAAGTATTTGTGGAAACTCAGAAGAGCTGTCTGCGAGTGCTGCCTTCACTTCCTCTCCTCCCTCTCTCCCCCTTGAATCCACACCGATGGCTCCATCAGCAACATGTGCCTGGGTGGAGAGGACAGGTGCGCTAGGAACAGACACTGTGACCACACTGCCTGGGCTCAAACCCCCACCTCCGAGACCCAGAGCGAGGGACCTGACTGTACCCTGCCTCAGTTTCCCCCAGCTGTAGAATGAGGGTAATAGTGGTGCCCACTGGCTGGGCACAGTGGCTCACACACGTAATCCCAGCACTTTGGGAGGCTGAGGTGGCAAGAAGGTGACAGAGTGATCACCTGTTCTGACAGGGTGGGAGGACTGCTTGAGACGAGGAGTTTGAGACCAGTCTGGGCAACATAGCAAAACCCCACTGCTACAACAAAATAAAAAGGTAGCCAAGCATGGTGCACGCCTGTGCTCCCACCTACTCAGGGGGCTGAGGCAGGAGGATGGCTTGAGCCCAGGAGTTCGCAGCTGCAGTGACCTATGATTGTGCCACTGCACTCCAGCTGCAGTGACAGTGAGACCTTGCCTCAAAACAAAACAAAACAAAACAACCCCACAAACACAAAAAAAGTAATGCCCTCTTTGGGGGTTGGCTGTGATGTCAAGAACATTCTGGAATGCTGTCTGGCACATGGCAAAGACTATCCTTGACTATTTGCACCACTGCTCACTTCCTCCACAGCTGCTGGAATGATTCCACTAACGACCAAGTCAGGCATGTCCCTCCTCTGCTCAAAGCTCTGCCATGGCTCCCACCTACCCCAAGAACCACTGCCTTTACTGTGACCTACAAGAGCGGTCGGCAAACTATGGCCCTGGGCCAAATCCATCGCCTGCTTTGGTAGAGCACAAATATGCAACAGAGACCTTATGCAGCCCACGAAGCCTAAAGTATGTACCATCTGGTCTCCTATAGTGTCCAAGACCTCTGGCCCCACCCAGGCCATCTCCCCACAAGCTACCACCTGCCTTCACTCTCCCAGTCTCCTGGGCCACCTGGCTTCGCCCACCTCGGCCTCCTCCATGTTACCCAAACATGTCACACCCCACCAGGCCCCTGTGGCTGCTGCTCCTTCTGTCTGCCCCATCTTCTTTCTCATTTTATTTTTATTGAGACTGAGTCTCGCTCTGTCACCCAGGTTGGAGTACAATGGCGTGATCTTGGCTAACCATAACTTCTGTCTCCTGGGTTCAGGTGATTCTCATGCCTTAGTCTCTCAAGTAGCTGGGATTGCAGGCGTGTGCCACCACGTCCAGCTAATTTTTGTATTTTTAGTCAAGATGGGGTTTTGCCATGTTGGCCAGGCTGGTCTCCAACTCCTGGCTTCAAGTGATCTGCCTGCCTTGGCCTCCCAAAGTGCTGAGATTACAGGTGTGAGCCACTGTGCTGGGCCAATTTTTATTTTTAAATAAATAATTTTGAAATAGAGACAGGGTCTTGCTATGCTGCCCAAGCTGGTCTTGAACTCCCAGCCTCAAGCAATCCTCCTGCCTCTGCCTCCGTCTCCTAAAGTGCTGGAACTAAAGGTATATGCCATCTTGTCTGGCCTGACCACCTTCTCAGTGAGGCCCCAGAGGCCACCCTCTTTAAAATATCATCCTGGCCAGGTATAGTGGTTCACACCTGTAATCCCAGCACTTTGGGTGGCTGAGGAAGGTGAATCACTTGAGGTCAGGAGTTCGAGATCAGCCTGACCAACATGGTGAAACCCCATCTCTATCAAAATACAAAATTTACCCAGGTGTGGTGGTGCATGCCTGTGATCCCAGCTGCTTGGAAGGCTGAGGCAGGATAATCACTTGAACCCGGGAGGCAGAGGTTGCAGTGAGCTGAGATGGCACCACTGCACTCCAGCCTGGGCAACAGAGTGAGACTCAATCTCAAAAAAACAAAAAACAAAAAAACCCACCCAAATAAAATGTCATCCACCCCTAAACACACACACACACACACACACACACACACACACACACACACACACACTTTCTCCGTGAGGCACATCACAGCCTCTTTGCATTCCAGGGCACCTGACCGCATTTCAGCACTATTTTTGAAGGTCCTTTTATTTTCTAAAAAAATTATTATTATTTTAGAAATGAGATCTCTCTCTGTTGCCCAGGCTGGAGTACAGTGGTGCAATCATAGCTCACTGTAGTCTTGAACTCCTGGGCTCAAGGGATCCTCCTGCCTCAGCCTCCCAAGTAGCTGAGACCACAGGTGCGTGACACCACGCCTGGTTAATTAAACAAAAAATTTTTAGAGATAGGTTCTTGCTATGTTGCCCAGGTTGGCTGGTCTCAAACTCCTGGGCTCAACTAATCCTCCCACCTGGGCCTCCCCATGTGCTGGGATTATACACATGAGCCTTCTAGGACATTTTCAACATTAATGTCACCAACAAGAAGCACAAAAATGCAAAAACCGTGGCACTCGTAGACCTTAAACAGCGCATGCATTTACAGAGTAAGAGGCTGAACGGGAAGGCAGACTGTCGCCTCGTGGAGCCTCAGCTGTGAACGGCCATGGGAACTCTGTGTTTTCTCCACTCTGCACCAGTACGAATGGATTGATGTTGAGGTTATGAAGAAATTTTAGCAAGTAGATGAAAATTAAACACAGAATTACCATCCGATCAGCAATTCTACTCCTGGGTATATCTTCAAAAGAATTGTCTGAATAAACACTGACTCTACAATTCAAGGCTTGACTGTATTTTTGTTTATTTAGAAGGGAAACTCCAGGAGCTGAGCTGCAGGTCTCTGTTGTCACGGCTGGCACGAGGCCTGTCACGTGGTAGGGGGGTGCTTAACAGATGCCGGCTTCAGGGAGGGAGGGAGAAGACTTCTGGGAGGGACCTGGTCTGGGCCGGTCAGAGGAGAAAGGAAAGGGCAGGGTGGAGGGAATGTCTTATTCCAGGAGGTTCTGCTGTGAGCCTTAGGGACCCTTGGGGTCACTTTCTCATCGAACCTGAAGCCACAGAAAAGTTTATGTGGAGTGGATGCTTCTAGAAATGATGGCTGGAGCATAGGAAACGGGGCACACTGTAAGGGGTGGATGCAGGGGGACCTGGACCTTCAGGGCAGGGGAAAGGCAGGGAGAGGTGGAGAGGGACAGAGAGGGGTGGTATAGGGGCGATGGAGAGCCAGAATGGTGGGCTCAGCAGTAGGCATCCGCTGGCATGGGGGGCGCTCTAGGGAAGGGATGGAAATTTGGGTCTAAGGTGGTACCTGGAGCACGGGAGCAGCCAGGAGCAGGGGTAGGGAGGTGGTTTAACGGAGCTGCCTGGAGATTAAACGGGATAAGGGATGGAATTAAAGCGATCTTGGGACCAGAATAGCTGAATTGCATGAGTGGATTTTATTTTGGGGGAGGGGAGAAGACAGCTGTATCATAACCACTGGCTCAAACTAGTACTATTTTATTTATTTATTATTTATTTTGAGATGGAATTTAACGTTGTGGCCCAGACTGGAGTGCAGTGGTGCAACCTCGGCTCACTGCAACCTCTGCTTCCCCGGCTCAAATGATCCTCCTGCCTCAGCCTCCCAAGTAGCTGGGATTACAGGCACATGCCACCACGACTGGCTAATTTCTGTATTTTTAGTAGAGATGGGGTTTCACCATATCGTCCAGTCTGGTCTCAAACTCCTAACCTCAGATGATCTGCCTGCCTTGTCCTCCCAAAGTGCTGGGATTACAGGGGTTAGCCACCTTGCCCGGCCCTCAAACTAGTATTATTATGATGTTTAAAAAAAATGACCGACCAAAACCCCTAGGTTGTTTCCTCACTAGCTTCTATTTCCGGATCCTGTATTTATACGGTTGTTTATTTAGACCGGTGATTCTCTACCAGGAGCGATTCCTGCCCCCACAGCCATTTGGCAGTGTCTGGAGACATTTTTCATTGTTATGAATGTGAGGGGGGGAAGACAGGTGCTCCTGGCATCTGCTGGGTGGAGGCCAGGGATGCTGCTCAGTGCCCTGTAGTGCCCAGGTCAGCCCCATCCGAAACAATGATCTGGCCCCAAACGTCTAGGCTGGGAAACCCTGATTTGGACCCATGCGCAGGAATCTAAGCATCCCAGTGCTCACTCTGCCACCTGGTGATTAAAGCCACCTCTCCACGATGATTAAAGCCACCCCTCTAGCTGTCTGTTGTCTCGAGCTTTGATATGTAAGCTGTCTACATCTTTATCTTTCTAAGTTACAAGTTAAATGACTGACTGAGGCTGGGCAGAGGACAGAACCGTGGGTGGCTTCCTACTAAGGGAACACCAGCACATTAATTAACTGCTCTGTGAATGTCCATCCACCAACGAGCATAGCTAAGAGATGATCACCTCACAACTATCTTGCTTATTTATTTAGTTTTTAGAGACAGAGTCTCAGCTGGAGCACAGCGGTGTAATCATAGTCACTGCAGCCCCAAATTCCGGCCTCTCTTCTGAGTAGCTGGAAGTGCACACCACCACCCCTGGGTAACTAAAAATTAGGCCAGGTACAGTGGCTCACGCTTGTAATCCCAGCACTTTGGGAGGTAGAGGCAGGCGGATGACGAGGTAAGGAATTCGAGACCATCCTGGTCAACAAGATGAAACCCCATCTCTACTAAAAACACAAAAATTAGTTGGGCATGGTGGCACGTGCCTGTAATCCCAGGTACTTCAGAGGGTGAGGCAGGAGAATCACCGGAACCCAGGCGGTGGAGGTGGTGGTGGGCTGAGACCGTACCGCTGCACTCTAGCCTGGGCAACAGAGAGAAACTCTGTCTTAAAAAAAAAAAAAATTTGTTTTTTTCTTTGTAGAGACAAGGTCTTGCCATGTTGCCTAGGCTGGCTTTGAACTCCTGGGCTCAACCGATACTCCTGCCTTGGCCTCCCAGAATGCTTGGATTACAGGCATGAGCCACCACCCTCAAACCATAACTATCTTAATATCTCTGTGTGCTTCTCATCCTGCCCCCTAAAATATGGTGCAGGATGTGGTTGGATGCTTCCTATTTCCATGTGTCTGATCCAGTTTTGCCGGCTGAATGCCAAAGATCACGGGAGTCAGTGACGCACTTTCAAGTTCTGGTAAGATCCGACAGTGTCAGATGCAACTGGAAAGAGGACTCCTCCAACTTAACAATAAAAAACAGACACTCCCATTCACAAATGGGCAAAGGACTTGAAAAGACAGGTCTCCAAAGAAGATACACAAATGACCAATAGGCACATGAAAAGGGTGCTCAACATCAGTCATCACTAGGGAAACGCAAAGCAAAACCACCCACTTCACACCCACTAAGATGGTCTATTTTATTTACTTCTTTTTTTTGTTTTTGAGACACAGTCTTGCTCTGTCACCCAGGCTAGAGTGCAGCGGTGCGATCTCAGCTCCCTGCAACCTCTGCCTCCTGGGTTCAAGTGATTCTCCTGCCTCAGCCTCCCGAGTAGCTAGGATTACAGGTGACCACCACCATGCCTGGCTAATTTCTGTATTTTTAGTAAAGATGGGCTTTCACTATGTTGGCCAGGCTGGTCTCGAGCTCCTGACCTCAGGTGATTTGCCCACCTCAGCCTCCCAAAGTGCTGGGATTACAGGAGTGCACCACCATTCCCAGTCTAAGATGGTATAATTTAAAAAATGGAAAATTACAAGCGTTGGTGAGAAGGCAGAGAAAGCAGGACCCTCATACACTGCTGGTAGGAAGGTAAAATGGGGCAGCTGCTGTGGAAGACAGCTTGCTACTTCCTAAAAAGTCTAGCATAGAATTACCACATGACCCAGCAATTCCACTTCTGAGTATATTGTCAAATGAATTAAAGCAGGTACTCAAAGAGGTATTTTGTACATACATGTTCACAGCAGGATTATTCAGCCAAAATGTGGAAATAAGGCCAGGCGAGGTGGCTCACACCTATAATCCCAGCACTTTGGGAGGCTGAGGAGGGGCGATTACCTGAGGTCAGGAGTTTGAGACCAGCCTCACCAACATGGTGAAATCCCGTCTCTACTAAAAATACAAACATTAGCCAGGCCTGGTGGTGGGCACCTGTAATCCCAGCTACTCGGGAGGCTGAGGCAGGAGAATAGCCTGAACCCGGGAGGTGGAGGTCGCAGTGAACCAAGATCATGCCACTGTATTCCAGCCTGGGCAACAGGGTGACGCTCTGTCTCAAAAGAAAAGCCCCAAAACAAACAAAAAAACACAAAACGTGAAAATAATCTAAGTGTGTATCTATGGATGAATGGAAAAACAACATGTGACACACACACACACCGCAATATTATTCGGCCTTAAGAAGGCAGTTCTGACACACAGATGGCTCTTAAGGACACTATGCTCAGTGAAATAAGCCAGTCACAAAAGAATAAATCGTATGTGACTCCAATCCTAGAAGGTGCCTAGAGGTGTCAGATTCATAGAGACAGGAAGGAGAATGGTGGATGCCAGCGGCTGGGGTCGGGGAGGGAGAGTGAATGTTTCAGGAGGACAGAGATGCAGCTTGGGAAGAGGTGAAAGTTCTGGAGATAGATGGATATGAATGTGCTTAATGCCACCAACCTGAGCACTTAAAAATGATTTTTTTTAAACGATGCCATTTGGCTGGGCACAGTGGCTGACACCTGTAATCCCAGCACTTTGGGAGGCCAAGGCAGGCAGATTGCCTGAGCTGAGGAGTTCGAGACCAGCCTGGGCAACATGGCTTGCCCCAGTCTCTACAAAACTATAAAAAACATTAGCCAGACGTGGTGGCATGTGCCTCTAGTCCCAGCTACTCGGGAGGCTGAGGCACAAGAATTGCTTGAGCTGCGATGTGGGGGTTGCAGTGAGCTGAGATGGTGTCACAGCACTCTAGCCTGGGTAACAGAGTGAGACTCTGTCTCAAAAAAAAAAAAATCAAGGATGGCTAATAGATATATAGGACCAACACCTGCTTCCTTGGTATTTGAGGTCATTTTGCTGAGCAAGTTTAACTACTCCACATACCGCCAGGCAGAGTTGTCCCAGAATGTTTTACGGAGGTTGAACTGGTAAGAACCACTACTAAAGGACAAGATTAGCCACTAGTAGAGACAGCCTTTTGATGTGAGCTGAAAAGGGTAAATCCAACCAGAAGACCAGAGGTATGGCCTCCAGAAGAGAAGTCAACTGATGAGAAAGAGATGCTTGGTCACTCAGGAGGCTGACGCAGGAGGATCGCTTGAGGCCAGGAGTTCAAGACCACCTTGGGCACAAGACTAATACTCTGTTTCTACAAATAAATTTAAAAATTAGCCAGGTATGGTGATGCATCCTGTAGTCCCAGCTATTTGGGAGGCAGAGGTGGGAGGATCACTTGCGCCCCGGAGGTTGAAGCTGCAGTGAGCTGTGACTGCATCACTGTACTCCAGCCTGGGTGACAGAGCAAGACCCTGTCGAAGAAAAAAAGAAAGAAAGGAAGAAAGGAAGGAAGGAAGGAAGTCAGGCAAGCAGGCCAGCCTAGCACAGTGGCTCATGTCTGTAACCTCAGGACTTTGAGAGGCCGAGGCGGGCAGATCAATTGAGGTCAGGAGTTTAAGACCAGCCTGGCCAACATGGTGAAAGCTCATCTCGATTAAAAATACAAAATTAAGCCAGGCGTAGTGGCAGGCACCTGTAATCCCAGCTACTCAGGAGGCTGAGAGTTGCCTGAACCCACGAGGCAGAGGCTGCAGTGAGCCGAGATCACACTACTGCACTCCAACCTGGGCAAAAGAGCAAGACCCTGTCAAGAAAAGAAAAAAAAGGAAAGGAAAGGAGAAAAGGGGAAAGGAAAGGAAGAAGCTTGGTGTGCAGCATTTTTTTTTTTTTTTTTGAGATGGAGTCTTGCTCTGTTGCCCAGGCTGGAGTGCAATGGCACGATCTTGACTCACTGCAACCTCCACCCCTGGGGTTCAAGCGATTCTCTTGCCTTAGCCTACCTAGTAGCTGGGACTACAGGCACGTGCCACTACCCCTGGATAATTTTTTGTATTTTCAGTAGAGACGGGGTTTCACCATTGTTGGCCAGGATGGGCTCGATCTCCTGAGCACAGGTGATCTGCCTGCCTCGGCCTCCCACAGTGCTGGGATTACGAGTGTGAGTCACTGCGCCCGCCCACAACTTCATTTTTAACATATCTGACTAAAGAATGTGCCTAAGGTCAAGGCTCAGACGGAGATGCCCTGCGATGCCCAGGCTTGTTCTGAGATCCTCTGTTTCCTTCTGTGCAAATTTTGCACTATTTTCTGGTATCAGCATGGAGGGACCTTCCATATCACCCATAGATATTCCAGATGCTGAAAAAAGCATCTGCCTTGTGAGTATTTCTTTTGACACAGGGTGCAGGCCAGATGCTGAAGTATAAGAGGTCCCAGCAAAACAGTTTTACCCTCTGAGGCCTTCTCAGGAAGGGCAGTGTGCAGTATCTTTTAAACAATTATGTTAATTCTATTGGCCGGGCAGAAATCAAAATGACAAGGGTGAAAAACTTTTGTTTTTTTGACATGGAGTTCCTTTCTGCTGCCCAGGCTGGAGTGCAGTGGTGCGATCTCAGCTCACTGCAACCTCTGCTTCTCAGGTTCAAGCGATTCTTGTGCCTTAGTCTCCCAAGTAGCTGGGATCACAGGTGTGCCACGACGCTCAGATAGGTTTTTTTTTTTTTTTTTTTTAGACAGAGTCTCCTACACACACACACACACACACACACACACACACACACAAACACACACACACACACTTTAAGCCAAAAATTTTCACGTGGGAAATAAACAGCAAATAAATGTCAGCAGAGGTGGCCCTAAGAAGGGCAGAGGAAGCCAAACACTTGAGAGAGGCCAGGAGTTTTTGTTTTAGCAGATAAAAAGCAAGCTGTCACAGGTGGAAAGAAGGCAGGGCAGAAAATCAGGCACACAGATTAGCAGGAAAAAACCTGTTTGCCTTTAACGGACATATTTGCATTTCTGGAAAAAAACTGAAATGATGTCAGGGCAGGTGAACCTTAGAAAGACCCTTCACAGGCCTGGTGCGGTGGCTCATGCCTGTAATCCCAGCACTCTGGGAGGCCGAGGCGGGCAGATCACTTGAGGGTCAGGTGTTCGAGACCAGCCTGGCCAACATGGTGAAACCCGATCTCTACTAAAAATAGAAAAATTGGCTGGGTGTGGTGGCAGGTGCCTGTAATCCCAGCTACTCAGAAGGCTGAGGCAGGAGAATTGCTTGAGCTCAGGAGGTGGGGGTTGCAGTGAGCCACTATACTCCAGACTGGGTGACAGAGTGACACTCTGTCAAAAAAAAAAAAAAAAAAGACCCTTCACAGGGAGTTTCCAATCTAATCCAAAATCTCACAGAGGTCAATTTTTCCATACCATGGACTGGGAAAGCCATAAGTCTTGTTTTTTTCTTTTTTAAAGAAACAGGGTCTCGCTCTTGCCCAGGCTGGAGTGCAGTGGTGCAATCAAAGCTCACAGCAGTCTCGAATTCCTGGACTCCAGTGATCTTCCTGCCTCAGCCTCCCAAGTGGCTGGGACTACAAGTGCATACTACCTACCTGTAGTTACCATGCCTGGCTAATGTTTATATATTTTTTGTAGAGATGGGATCTCACTATGTTGCCCAGGCTGGTCTTTAACTCCTGGGTTCAAGTAATCCTCCTGCCTCAGCCTCCCAAAGTGTGAGATTACAGGTGTGACCTACTGTACTTGGCCGGTCTTGTTCTAACCTGGGGGGACCCAAACTCTATGTTGAACATCCCCAGGCTTGCAGATACCACAACAGATCTTTATTCCCTTAGAAAACACACTGCAGCATAAACAGGGGTCCCTTGGGACTGCTCAAGGCTATGCCCAGATTGTGCAGAGGCCAACCTGGAACACAGCTGCTGAGCTTATGAGACAGGTGAGGGTCTCCTGTTCCCTACCCCTTGTCCCTTGCCAAATTTACAGTCCCTTGCCAAATTTACAGTCAGATCATCGTGGCTGTAGGAACAGAACTGTAAAAATGATGAGTCTACTCTAGGGGCTGGTGAACCCTTACTGCCTGTGGGCTGGCCATGTGTTTTTGTAAATAAAAGTTTTATCAGAACACAGCCACGCCCACTTGTTTCCCTGTTGTCTGTGGCTGCTTTTGAGTTGAGTAGCTGTAACAGAGGCTATGTGTGGTCTGCAAAGCCTGAAATATTTACTACCTGGCTCTTTTTTTTTGAAACAGGTTCTATGCACCTACGTGCAGTAAAAAAGAAACAGGGTCTCACTTTGTCATCCAGGCTGGAGGCAGTGGTACGATTTTGGCTCACTGTAACTTCCACCTCCTGGGTTCAAGCAATTCTCCTGTCACAGCCCCCCAAGTAGCTGGGATTATAGGCCTGAGCCACCATGCCTGGCTAATTTTTTATTTTTAGTAGAGAAGGGATTTCGCCATGTTGCCCAGACTGGTCTCCAACTCCTGGGCTTAAGTGATCTGCCCACCTCGGTCTCCTGAAGTCCTGGGATTACAGGCGTGAGCCACCGCACACAGCCTACTATCTGGCTCCTTTTATTTGAGATGGAGTCTTGCTCTATTAGCCAGGCTGGAGTGCGCTGATGTAATCTCGGCTCACTGCAACCTCCTCTGCCTTCCGGGTTCAAGCGATTCTCCTGCTTCAGCCTCCCGAGTAGCTGGGACTACAGGCACGTGCCATCACACCCGGCTAATTTTTGTATTTTTAGTAGAGATGGGGTTTCACCATGTTGGCCAGGCTGGTCTTAACTCCTGACCTCAGGTGATCCACCCACCTTGGCTTCCTGAAGTGCTGGGACTGCAGGCATGAGTCACCATGCCCGACCTACTGTCTGGCTCTTAACAGAAAAAGTTTTCTGGTCCCTGGTCTACTGTATCTAATTGGTTTGTTCTGGAAGGGAGGGCCTATTTCCAAGAATTAAAATGCACCCAGCTGGGCTCATGCAGCCTGGAAAATCCCAATGCTCTATCCCTGATGTGCAGAAGGAGCTGGAATAAAAGGAGTGGCAAAGTGGATTCAGTGTGCAAAATCATTACTGAATCCCAGAGTCTTGAAATTGCCAACACTGGGAGCAAACAGGCTCCAAACAAGTAGCAAAGGCCAGATATAAGTGAAGGGGAGGAAGGCAGTAAATCACACTGCCACGTGTGTACCTATGCAACAATCTTGCATGTTCTTCACATGTACCCCAAAACCTAAATGCAATTAAAAAAAAAGAAAAGTTGTGGCTCAAATGCCAGAGATTCCTGCTGTTCTTATGAAGATTTAAAACATTTTTTTGAATGAACAATTTCCTGGAACTTTAAATAAGTGTTTAAAAAAAAAAAAAAAAAAAGAGAGACTGGCTTTTTTTTTGAGACACAGTGTCACTCTGTTGCCCAGGTTGAAGTGCAGTGGCTCAATCTCGGCTCACTTCAACCTCCGCCTCGCGGGTTCCAGTGATTCTCCTGCCTCAGGCTCCTGAGTAGCAGGGGTTATAGGTGCCTGCCATCACGCCCGGCTAATTTTTGTATTTTTAATAGAGATGGGGTTTCACCATGTTGGCCAGGTTGGTCTTGAACTCCTGACTTCAGGTGATCCGTCCACCTCAGCCTCCCAAAGTGCTGGGATTACCAGCGTGAGCCACTGTGCCTGGCCAGTGGTTGGTTTCTGAGCATCTCAGTTTCCTACCATCCTGAGTATGCTGGCTACAACCATTAATGTAAGTCAGCAACCAGCTCCTAAGCTAGGAAAATTCCAGAACCTTACAAAGACCTTCATTAGTATTCATTTTAGAATTGCAGTGGTGTGAGCCTGAATATATTTTAACATGTTCTGTGTCTCAAGGTCAGCTCGTAAGCTAGGTGCAGGAGTAGGCAAATGGTACGGCTTTTTTTCCCCCGGTCTCTGAATCTATAAAACTTTTGTGTTTGATGAAGGTGGTATTTGAATGTAGGGGAAGGAAGAGATTATATGGAGTACAGGTACATGGGCAGACATTTGACAAACTGTAATATCAGGTTCCTACTCATACTTTTTGGCAAATTATATTCACAGAGAATTCAGATTTAGAAGCTTTCCAAAAAGAATCTGGAGGCCAGGTGTGGTGGCTCACACCTGTAATCCCAGCACTTTGGGAAGCCGAGGTGGGTGGATCACCTGAGGTCAGGAGTTCGAGACCAGCCTGGCCAACATGGCAAAACCCCGTCTCTACTAAAAATACAAAAAAAATCAGCCAAGCATGGTGGCAGGTGCCTGTAGTCCCAGCTACCTAGGAGGCTGAGGCAAGAGAATCGCTTGAACCTGGGAGGTGGAGGTTGCAGTGAGCTGAGATTGAGCCACTGCATTCCAGCCTGGACAACGGAATGAGACTCCATCTCAATAACAAAAAAAAAAAAAAAAAATCTGGAGTTCTCCTGAAGACCTCCTCTTTCCTCTCTTCAATTAACTGGTTCTAAAGAGTGAGCCCAAGTGCTACACTTACTTTAACTTCAAAATATTGGAAAATCGCTGTGTTGTAAAAAGCCTAAGAAATGAGTACCAATAACTTGTAAACTTGTTCTAGGCTGGGAATGGCGGCTCACACCTGGAATCCCAGTGTTTTGGGAGGCTGAGGCAGGAGGATCGCTTGAGCTCAAGAGTTTAAGACCAGCTTGGGGAACATGGTGAAACCCCATTTCTACAAAAAATAGCATTAAAAATATATAATTAGCCAGGGGTGGTGGTGTATGACTGTGGTCCCAGCTACTCAGAATGCTGCGGCAGGAGGATGGCTTGAGCCTGGTAGGTAGAGGCTGTAGCAGGCTCTGATTGTATCACTGCACTCCAGGCTCGGCAACAGAACAAGACCCTGTTTCAAAAACTAAAACTAAAACAAAACAAGCTTGTTCTTTACAAATCGTTAGAAACAGGAGGTTCCTGAAGTGGGTTGAACAGTGTCCCACCAAAATTCATGTCCACCTAGAACCTTGGAATGTGGACTTATTTGGAAAAACAGCCTGGGCAGAGGTCATTAGTTAAGGATCTCAGGATAAGATTTCGACTTAGGGTGGGCCCTAGAGCCTATGGCTAGTGTCTGTGTAGAGAAGGGAGAGGGGGGTTTAGAGACAAAGATACAGACAGGAAACATACACACAGGTGAAGGCCATGTGACTACGGAGGGTGTGGAATGACGTGGCTATGAGCCAGGGAATCTCTGGGGCCACTTTTTAGAAGTTGGAAGAGGCAAAGAAGAATTGTATCCTAGCGACTTGAGAGGACCCCTGCAGAAACCTTCATTTCAGACTTCTCCAGAGCTGTGAGAGAATGCATTCATGTCACTTTCAGCTGCCACGTTTGAGGTAATTTGCTACGGCAGCCCTGGGGAAGGTATATTGTTCTTAGAAAGTCAGAGCTGTGAACTGTACTCTGAAGGGCTTCAACTTTTCTACACATTTTCCTCCTCTGTGGCACGGTGGCTCTGACACTGTGAACTGTGACCCATTAGTAAGTCATAAAAAACATTTTATTTCCGAAAAATAAAACAGAAAACAACAGAGTGGAGGCTGGGCACGGTGGCTCACACCTGGAATCCCAGCACGGTGGGAGGATCGCTTGAGCCCAGGAGTGCCAGACTAGTCTGGGCAACACAGTGAGACTCCCTCTCTACAAAAAAAAAGGGAGAGAGACAGAATGATAGAACACATCTGAGAAGGCCGGGCACGGTGGCTCACGCCTGTAATTCCAGCATTTCGGGAGGCCAACCCTGGCAAATCACCTGAAGTCAGGAGTTTGAGACCAGCCGGCCAACATGGTGAAACCCCGTCTCTACTAAAAATACAACAAATTAGCCAGGCATAGTGGTGGGCACCTATTATCCCAGCTACTGGGGAGGCTGAGGCAGGAGAATCACTTGAACCCAGTAGACAGAGGTTGCAGTGAGCCAAGATTGCACCACTGCACTCTAGCCTGAGTGAAAGAGTGAGACTCCACCTCAAATAAAATAAAATAAAATAAAATAAAATAAAAATAAAGCATCCAAGTCTGTCGCACACAATAAAGATGAGTACTGTTTGGTAACATTGCATCCTATTATTGTATGTATAACCATTGGGTCATGGTACAAAATGTTCTGTTTTTGGTCAAAACAAAATGCACCCATCTGAAGGAGCTACAAGAGAATACTAGAGGCGGCCAGCAGGCGCAGTGGCTAACGCCTGTAATCCCAGCACTTTGGGAGGCTGAGGCAGGTAGATCACGAGGTCAGGAGTTCGAGACCAGCCTGGCCAACATGGTGAAACCCCGTCTCTACCAAAAATACAAAAATTAGCTGGGCATGGTGGCAGGTGCCTGTAATCCCAGCTACTTGTGAGGTTGAGGCAGAGAATTTCTTGATCTCAGGAGGCTGAGGTTGCAGTGAACCAAGATCACACCATTGCACTCTAGCCTGAGTGACAGAGCAAGACTGTCCCAAAAAAAAAAAAAGTCCTAGAAGCCCCTGTCTTCAGGCCCCACCATCGGGCAAACCTTCCAGGACAACAGAAAGCTACCCTCATGCTAAAATACTCCAGGACTGGGAATGTTCAGGTTGGATTAGCTCCATGATCTATCTAAAAGGCCTTTGGGTTTCTACCTACCTCTGTTTCTGCTTTTTGTGACTTGACAACAGTTGTCCAGATCAGTTTGTATTTACAGGACAACAGAGAGCCCAGTACAAGAAGCCCCTCGAGCATCTAACTGGCTCTCTAGAGCCAGGACAGGGAAGGGATCAACAGTCAGCACACAAGATCAGGTCAATTGAGTGAAATGGCCCCAGGTCAGCCCGTACCTGCCTCTGGCAAGGTGCCCCTTACTATTCTTTCAAATTTCTTCTTACAGATTACAAGTAACTAGGCCAGGTACAGTGGCTCACACCTGTAATCTCAGCACTCTGCGAGGCTGAGGCAGGAGGATCTCTCTCTCTCTCTCTTTTTTTTTTTTTTTTTTGAGATGGGCTCCCCCTTTCGCCCAGGATGGAGTGCTGTGGCTCAGTCTCGGTTGACTGCAACCTCCACTGTCTCCCAGGTTCAGGCAATTCTCCTGTCACAGCCTCCCCAGAAGCTGGGATTACAGGTGCCAGTCACCATGCCTGGTTAATTTTTGTATTTTTAGTTGAGATGGGAGTTTCACCATGTTGGTCAGGCTGGTCTCGAACTCCCGACCTCAGGTGATCTACCCGCCTTGGCCTCCCATAGTGTTGGGATTACAGGTGTGAGCCACCACACCCAGCAGGAGGATCTCTTGAGCCCAGGAGTTCAAGACCAGCCTCGGCAACACAGCAAGGCTTCATCTTTAAAAATAAAAAAAAAAATTAGCTGGGCACGGTGGCGCACACCTGTAGTGCCAGCTACTCAGGAGGATGAGGTGCGAGGATCACTTGAGCCCAGGAGGTCGAGGCTTCAGTGAGCTATGATTGCTCCAGCCTGGGCAACAGAGCGAGGCCATCTCAAAAAGAAAGATAGAAAAAGCTAATTTTAGGAAACAGTGTGAATGAAGCTTGTAATCGTTATGCTAAGTAAAAGAAGCCACATGAATACATCAACTATACTGTCAGATTCCACTGACATGAAGTCTAGAATAGACAGATCTAGAGACAGAAAATAGGGTTGTGGCTGCTGGGGGCTGGGAGGATAGGGGAATGGGCAGTGAAAGCTAAGGGTGTGGGCTTTTCTTATGGGGTGATGAGAATGTTCTGAATTAAATAGTGGTGACAGCTGCATGACTCTGTGAACATAGTAAAACCATTGAATAGGCTGGGTGTGGTGGCTCACGCCTGTAATCCTAGCACTTTGGGAAGCCAAGGCAGGGGGATCACCTGAGGTCAAGAGTTCAAGACCAGCCTGACCAACATGGTGAAACCCCATTTCTACTAAAAATACAAAAACTAGCTGGGCGTGGTGGTGGGCACCTGTCATCCCAGCTACTGGGAGGCTGACGCAGAGAATCGCTTGAACCCGGGAGGCGGAGGTTGCAGTAAGCCTAGATTGTGCCACTGCACTCCACCCAGCCTGGGTGCCAGAGCGAGACTCTGGAAAACAAAACAAAACAAAACATTGAATTGTACACTGTAAAAGGGTGAATTTTATGGTATGTGAACTACATGATCACAATTTTAAATAGCAGCAGCTGACCAAGAGGGCTTTCCGGGTAATGTCTGGGCTCTATCTGCCTCGAGGCTCTCATCTCACATACTGGATGGCACAGATACAATTTGTAACCTTCTCCTACGTGGTCCTACATGGCAGGGACCAGCAGGTGGGCATGCTGCCATCCTCCTGTGCATTAGGTAATCGATGAATGTCAATAACCTAGCCCCACACCACTTACAGGACGAGCTGGTCCCCTTTCCTTTAGGGTTCTCTTAGCTTTGCCCCCAGCCTTCCTGCTACTCAGTCTCAAACCGTAACTTAAAATTCTGTCCCATTGCCACTGTGCTTCCAGTTCTTTTTTTTTTTTTTTTTTTTTTTTTGAGACGGAGTTTCACTCATGTTACCCAGGCTGGAGTGCAATGGCGCGATCTCGGCTCACCGCAACCTCCGCCTCCTGGGTTCAGGCAATTCTCCTGCCTCAGCCTCCTGAGTAGCTGGGATTACAGGCACGCACCACCATGCCCAGCTAATGTTTTGTATTTTTAGTAGAGACGGGGTTTCACCATGTTGACCAGGATGGTCTTGATCTCTTGACCTCGTGATCCACCCGCCTCGGCCTCCCAAAGTGCTGGGATTACAGGCTTGAGCCACCGTGCCCGGCTGTGCTTCCAGTTCTTATCCCATCTCTTCCTCTCTTTGTAACTGCTTTATTGACATAGAATTCTCATACCACACAATTCACCCTTTGAAAGCGCCCGACTCAATAGTTCTTAGTATATTCACAGAGTTGTCCATCTAGCATCACAATCTACTTTATTTTACTTTTATTTATTTATTTTGAGACGAAGTCTTGATCTGTTGCCCAGGCTGGAATGCAGTGGCAGGATCTCAGCTCACTGCAACCTCCGCCTCCTGGGTACAAGCAATTTTCCTGCCTCGGCCTCCTGAGTAGCTGGGATTAGAGGCACACGCCACCATGCTCAGATAATTTTTGTATTTTTAGTACAGACAGGGTTTCACTATGTTGGCTAGGCTATTCTCAAACTCCTGACCTTGTGATCCACCCACCTCAGCCTCCCAAAGTGCTGGGATTACAGGCGTGAGCCACTGCGCGTGGCCTACAATCAATTTTAGAATGCCTTCATCACCCCAAAAAGAAACCCCGTTCCCTTGGGCACCACTCCCCACTCCGCTATCCCCAGCCCCTGGAAACAATGAATCCACTTTATGTCCCTGTGGATTCCGTTGTTGTATACATTTCATATAAATGGAATCATACAACAGGTAGCCTTTGGGGACTGGCTTCTTTCACTGAGCATGTTTTTTTCTAGGTTTATCTGTGCATCAGAACTTCTTTTTTATGGCCAAGTACTATTCCACAGTATGGTGGGACCACATTTTATGTATCCATTCCTCAGCAGATGGACATTTAGGTTGTCTCTGCTTTCTGGCTATTTGGAATAATGCTACTGTGAACATTTCTGTGCAAGTTTTTGTGTAGGCCTGTGTTTTCATTTCTCTCAGGCATCTACTGGGGAACAGAATTGCTGGGTCCTATGTTAAGCTTTTGAGGAACTGCCTGTTTCTCAAGGCAGCTGCACCAACGTATATTCCCACCAGCAGTGTATGAGGGTCCCAAATTTTCCTTCTTCCCATCTCTCTTAGGGACGGGTACTATGGCTCATGTCTGTAATCACAGCACTTTGGGAAGCCAAGGCAGGCCAATCGCTTGAGCACAGGAGTTCAAGACCAGCCTGGGCAAGATGGTAAGACCCCTGTCTCTCCAAAAAATAAAAGAAATGAGTCAGGCGTGATGGCTTACACCTGTGGTTCCAGCTATTTGGGAGGCTGAGGTGGGAGGATCACTTGAGCCCAGGAGGTTGAGGCTGCAGTGGGCTATGATCATGACACTGCACTCCAGCCTGGGCAATCCAGCAAGACCCTAACTCAAAAACAAAACCTCACTGGTCCCCAAGTGGACATCATGAAGGGTCACATGGACACACCATTGGTCACCACTACCCGGCATTATCAGCGCCACAGAGCTGACCCCCTTGCTGCCTCCAGCACCCAACGATGCTGAAATCCTTTGTTCTACATTCTATCTGGTCCATCACTATCCATTTCATCCTGGATAAGGGGACTGTTGAGTCCGGTAATCCCTACTGTGGATAACTTCCCAACCTACTCTTGTTTCTAAATTCAATTTTGTTCTTCAAATGAACCTCGGCAAATTAGAGATATCTATACACGGCGCTTAACTGGGATATCCCTGTATGCAAGATGATGCTAGATGCCTGCCAAGTAATTTGACATGGTCCTTCCCTCCTTCCATCCGACACTGCAGTGAGAGAGCACCTGCTCAGGACTCCTTTTCATTTTAAAATATTTATTTATTTATTTAGAGATAAGGTCTTCCTCTGTGGCCCAGGCTGGAGTGCAATGGTGTGATCACAGCTCTCTGCAGCCTTGACCTCCCAGGCTCAAGAGATCCTCCCATCTCAGCCTCCTAAGTAGCTGGAACCACAGGTGTGAGCCATGATACCTGGCTAGTTTTAAAATTTTTTGTAGAGATGGGATTCTTGGTATGTTACCTAGGCTGGTCTTGAACTCCTGGCCTCAAATAGTCCTCCTGCCTCAGCCTCCCAAAGTATTGGGATTACAGGTGTGAGCTGCTGTGCCCAGCCAATTTTTGTTTTCATTTTCGATCTGAGACTTTCTCCAGACCAACTCCGTCTTTCCACTTTCTCTCCTCCTGAAACCAACCCATAAGGATGATGACCTGAGCCAGGCATGGTGGCCGACACTTGTAGTCCCAGTTACTCAGGAGGCTGAGGCAGGAGGAGCATCTGAACGCAGGAATTTGAATTTAGCCTGGACAACACAGCAAGACCCTATCTCTTTAAACAAATAATGATAAGATGTCCTGGAATTAAATACTGATGACAGTTGCTTAACTCTGTGAATATACTAAAACACACTGAATGACACGCTTTAAAAGGTGAATTTTATGCTCTGCTAATTATATTTCAATAAAGCTGCTATATTATATTTAAAAGGTGACATGAATTTAAAATGTAACCATCCACAATGTGTTAAATGTGTGCTATTAGTGAAATCTTTAGAATATATATATATACATATAAATATACATGCACATACACATACATATATATAACCATAAATCAGGGTATCAAGCCGTTCACGGTGGCTCACACCTATAATCCCAACACTTTGGGAGACCAAGGTAGGAGAATCGCTTGAGCCCAGGAGTTTGAGACCAGCCTGGACAACCCTGTCTCTAACACACACACAAAAATACAAAAATTAGTTGGGCGTGGTGGTATGTGCCTGTAGTCCTAGCTCCTTACCCTGCTTGAGCCTAGGAGGTAGAGGCTGTAGTGAGCTGTGATCCACCACGCTCTCCAGCCAGAGTGATAGAATGAAACTACCTCAAAAAAAAAAAAAAAAAAAGAAGAAAAAAGAAAGAAAGAAAAAGAAAATCAGTGTATCTACTACTTTGAACATATTGAACATGACCAGAATACAACTCTATCCTCAGTTGAAACTATGAATCTATCGCCGACAACAGCAGAGAAGCAAGCAAACTTAATTTAGTTGACATGCAACTTAATTTGCATCATAAAAATGAAAACAACTGCTGTCAGTGAAAGTTCTCAGAGAACATTATTTTACCCAGTTTCCCTCCCTTGCCCGACCAGCCACAGTCCTCCTCCAAAAAAATTCCTCCAGGCAGCTGCTTCCACAGGCACTGTTTTGCACATAGAGAGAGGGTTTTCAAAACACGGTAGCTCTTGACCATCTCAGGGGGCAAGTAAAGTTTACCTAACAAATAACAGAGAAACAGTGATCGGCTGGACCTAATATAAGGTGTCTCGGCTTTTAAATTATTTTCAGAGAGCTAGCAGCAAAAATGTTTTGAAAGTCATAGAGTTTCAAAAGATGGAAACATGACCCAGGATGAGTGAGAATGAAGGCGACCTTGACACTGGATCAGAACTATGTTAAACATGTGGTAGGTAAACACCCAGGGAGGCGCAGCCAGTCACCACGGGCCTGGCCGACAGAGGGCAATGGCCTTGAAGCTGTAATTGCTACCGTGTGACAAGAATGAAAATTATACCACAGCTATGCCAGAAATAATGTATGTGCCACTTCCCCTTTCAAAGTGGGGACGTTCTCAAGTCGATTTAAGCAAAAAGGAGAGAAAGAATCAAGGAATTTCTTTTCTTTTTTTCTTTTTTCTTTTTTGCTTTCGAGATAGAGTCTTGCTCTGCCGCCCGGGCTGGACTGCAGTGGTGCACATCTCGGCTCACTGCAACCTCCGCTTCCTGGGTCCAAGTGAGTCTCCTGCCTCGGCCTCCCGAGTAGCTGGGATTACAGGCGTGCGCCATCACACCAGCTACTTTTTATGTTTTTTAGTCAAGATGGGGTTTCACCCTGTTGGCCAGGCTGGTCTTGAACTTCTGGCCTCAAGTGATCTGCCCAGGGTGTTGGGATTACAGACATGAGGAATGGCGCCCCATCTCTTTTCTGCTTCTTTAAGGTATGCCATTTAAAATGAAATATGGTCGGGCACAGTAGTTCATGGGTATAATCCCAGCACTCTTGGAGGATGAGGTGGGCAGATTACCTGAAGTCAGGGGTTCGAGACTAGCCTGGCCAACATGGCGAAACCGTGTCTCTACTAAAAGTACAAAAAATTAGCCAGGCATGGTGGCACATGGCTGTAATCCCAGCTACTTGGGAGGCTGAGGCAAGAGAATCACCTAAACCCAGAAGGTGGAGGTTGTAGTGAGCCAAGATCATGGCACTGCACTCCAGCCTGGGTGCCAGAGTGAAACCCTGTCTCAAAAAAAAAAAAAAAGAAAAAGAAAAATGAAATACACTTTGAAGTATATATACACCACGACATGGGTAAATCTAGCCTACTAACAAATGCAGCAGTTCACGTAGTTCTCATTTTTGTGGTGAGAGTACTTATAACATCCACTCCTCTTGCATTTTTCAAGAATACATCATGTCGTATGTGATAAATACATACACTGTTATGTGTCAATTGAAAAAAACAAAAACCGTAGGCTGCAGCAGGTCACGTCTGTAATCCTAGCACTTTGGGAGGCCAAGGTGGGAGGATCACCTGAGCCCAGGAGTTCAAGACCAGCCTGGGCAACATAGTGAAACCCTACAAAAAATTTTTAAAAATTAGCCAGACATGGAGGCGTGTGCCTGTAGACCCAGCTATTTGGGAGTTTGTGGCAGGAGGATTATTTGAGCCCAGCAGTCCCAGGCTGTCGTGAGCTATGATTGTGCTATTGCATTCCAGTCTAGGCAACAGAGCAAGACCCTGTCTCTAAAAAGAAAAAAAAAATTTTTTTAAGTAAAATCACACACTAATTTCAAAAGAAAACAAAAGTGAAACAAGCTATCCAAAATGAAAACAAAGTAACGTTTACAAGAATGAAATGTATCATGCCTTCTGGCTGTTTGGTCTTTTTTGCTCCAGAACAAACATCTTTCTTTCTTTTTTTTTTTTTCTCAGAAGGGCTTGTTGACCTACAGAAATAGCAAACTACTGATGAAGCGTAAACCATGACCTGGTCCAAAAAACATCTGAGATGCTCAGATTTTCCAAACTCTTTATTATTTGGAATGTTAACCCAAACCTGCAGGCCTGGGAGCATTCACATATGCAAAGGGCATGTAACCCTGATGGAAAGGTTGCCATATGCCAGATGCTTCTGCTATGCACCTTACACAGATTATCTCATAGAAACTCCAACCAACCCTTATTCCCATTTTAAAGATGGGAAGACGGACACTTAGTGAAGTTACACAGCTAGCAGGTGGTGGAACTGGTACCAGAAACCAGTTCAGATCTGACCTCAAGCCTGTGCTCCTTACACTTCTTTTTTTTTTTTTTTTTTTTCTTTTTGAGATGGAGTTTTGCTCTTGTTGCCCAGGCTGGAGTGCAATGGCCTGATCTCAGTTCACTACAACCTCTGCCTCCCGGGTTCAGGCGATTCTCCTGCCTCAGCCTCCCAAGTAGCTGGGACTACAGGCATGTGCCACTATGCCCAGCTAACTTGTATTTTTAGTAGAGACGAGTTTCTCCGTGTTGGTCAGGCTGGTCTCGAACTCCCGACCTCAGGTGACCCACCTGCCTCGGCCTCCCAAAGTGCTGGGATTACAGGCATGAGCCACTGCGCCCGCCGCTCCTCACACTTCTTATAGCTCGAGGATTAATCATTCACTCGGACACCTGTCAAACTTATCCCTTGACCAATGGGCTGACCACACTGTCCTGAACTCTCTCTCTTGTCAACAGGAAGAGAATGGGGCCCTTCCAAGCTACTGGCTGGAGTTTCATCTCCGCGAAAACAAGGCAAAGGGGGAAAAGTTGTGTTGGCCGCTTTGCTTCCGAGGTAAATGTTTTGAACCCTGTGGTCCAGGCTTTAATCTCCATAAAGCAAGAGATAAGGGGCAGATAGCTACAGCAAAACACTCAAGGGCCAGTCGAATTAACACAGGAACAGAAAATCAAATACCGCACTTTCACGCTTGTAAGTGTAGCTAAACCTTGGGTACTCATGGACACAAAGAAGGCAACAGAAACTGGGCTCTACTACTGGGGAGGGAGAAAGCAGGGCAAGGGTTGAAACACTAACTATTGGGTACTATGCTCAGTACCTGGGGGACGAGATCAATCGCACCCCAAACCTCAGCATCACGCAATAGATCCAGGTAACACACCTGCACATGTCCCCCCAGAATCTAAAATAAAAGTTGAAATTTAAAAATGTAAAAACGAATCATGCAAGGAAAAGCTTGATTTTCCTTGACCAGGGGAGAGCTGCTCGTTCCTGTCCGCAATCAAAGCACCAGCTGAGCTCTTACACAAGAAAGAAACTAAAACCCAAGTCACAGATAGTTCTCATGGTTTTGCACCCAAACGCTCCCGGCCAAAGAGGGCTGTCTGCTCCGGGGTGTGAGGGTTCTCCCGGGAGGCCTGAAATATGACGGTGCTGAGTATTGTGGTGGGTTCCACTCCATCCCTGGTTCTGCCCCGGGCGCTCCTGGGGCGCGAGTGGCCTCTCCTCTCCTCTCCCGGAGCAGGATAAGCCGCAGCACCCCAGGGCTGGCTGGGGCTCGGACGGAGCCGGCGGGCATCGTCTACAACTCTGCACCCTGCAATCGCCGCCTAGAGCCTCCATGCATTGAAGGAGCAGCCTGAACCACAGCACCTGTTTGCCTGCCTGGAGGAGTCCCCCAGGAGCCGGCAGGAGGCCCGAGGCACCCCCGGGGGTCCGGCGCCACAGGCTACCCCCTGAAGAGAACGAGGGCGCCTTCCTGAGCCCCGTTTTCCTTGGGACCGCCCGGCCGCCGCCGCCCTCACCTCGGCCGGATAGCCCGCAGGCCGCTCTCCGCCCGCTGGTCTGCCACTCTCGCAGCCGCCTCAGCCGCCTCCGCCCGGCCTCCCTGGATCCACAGTCGCCTGCGGCCGGGAGCCGGAAGCGGGAAGCCGCGCAGGGGGAGCGGCGCATGCGCGACCCCGCCTCGGAGGCGGGCCAGCGGGCGTGACCCGGAAGGAGGCGCGGCCTCGAGGGCGGGGCGCTCCCGGGGACCTAGGAGTGGGCGTCGGCTCCCCCTGGAAGGGGGCGCGGGCACCGAAGCTGGACGGTGCTCGCGGCAGGGGTGCCGGTGCCCCTCCTTTGAGGGGCGGGTCAGCGGGGTTGGGGGCGCTTTTTGAGGGCGATCCATGCGAGCCTGGCTATCAGTAGGGTTGGGGGTTCTGAGGGGACAGCGAGGTTGAAGGGATCCAGAAGAAGAGCAGCAGGGTTAACTGGGGGTTTTGTGGGGTTAACGGAAGCCTGGGTGATTAGCGGGGCTGGGGAGGGAGTCCTGAGGAGAACAGCGGGTTGGGAGATTTCAAGGGGGGGTACAGTACAGTTAGGGGGACCCTAAGGGAGGACAGCTGGGTTGGGGGGACCCCCAGGAAGGACAGCGGGGTTGGGGGGACGCTAAGCGAGGACAGTGGGATCAGGGGGACCCCGAGGAAGGACAGTGGAGCTAGGAGTGTTTTGGAGGAATCAACGGATGTTTGGAGGAGTTGTCAGTGGGCTCCTGGGGGGGTGTTGGGATTGCGAGTACCTAAGGCAGGCACCCCCGGTGATGGGGAGTCTTAGCGAGGAGAGTCCAAGAAATGCAGAGAGCAGGGTCCCTCACCTGAGAAAAAGAGGCCGAATCAGGCAGAGGCAGGAGGATCACTTCAGCCCAGGAGTTCAGGACGACCAGTCTGGGCAACATAGCAAGACCCCATCTCTACAAATCATTTTTAAAATGAGCCAAGCGTAATCGCACCTGCCTGTGTCCCAACTCCTCCAGAGGCTGAGGTGGGAGGATGACTTGAGCCTGGGAGGTCCAGGCTGCAGTGAGCTGTGATCATGCCACTGCACTCCAGCCTGGGCAACAGAGTAAGACCTTGTCTTAAAACAACAACAACAACAACGAAAAGAGGCGGCATAGACTTCAGACAGGCGGGTCTGGGAAAAACGAATCATATACCTCTCCAGTGGTCTCAGACACCAAAACATACGTACCCATTAGATCCCCTAAACACAGATACCATCTGCCATCAGATATGCAAAACAGGCTTCCAGGCACCCCCAAAATATGTCAGACACTCCACATAGGTCCAGCAGTGACTCCCAAACACATACTAGGTACCCCCAATACAGATGCTGTCAGATACCCTCAAACAGGTGCTGAGAGTCTGAAACACATTCACTTCCACACAGATGCTATTTGGAGATGTAGACAGGCCAGATGCTGCCCCGAGCACCAGCAGCCTCTCAATTGCCATCAGACACCCCAGCCTTGAGGCTGCCTGTCTAATCCAAGTCTCCCACAGGGGAGGCAGTTGAACAGTAACCAGGAGTCAAGCAGAGCAGCTCTCATCAAGGTTGACTGGTCAGACAGGCCCAGAAGATCTCTCCATGGCCAGGCGAGATGGCTCATACCTGTAATCCTAACACTTTGGGAGTCCGAGGAGGGAGGATTGCTTGAGTTCAGGAGTTTGAGACCAGCCTGGGAAACCTAGCATGACCCTGTCTCTCTTTTAGAAAAAAGATTTCCCCAAACCAAATCACTTCAAAACATGCACAACATGTTGTTGAGAGTCCCCCGTTCAGAAGCTGGGGTGGGGGTGGTGTCCCCAAATGGACCAGACTTCAGCTTAAGTCCAACCTTCATGGTCCAGAGGAAGGGAATATGTTCAGGGAATTGGATGTCCCAGAAATGCATGAAGTAATTCATCAGGCACCCTACTGCAGCTGAGGTCAGACACCCCAACATGGGGTTATGGAATTACATAATTTCATTATGATGGATGGGTAGCTGTTCCTTCTCTGAGTATCTGAGTAGCTATGGCTTTTGGACTTAGAGGCATGACTCTTATTTCTTTTTTCTTTTCTTTTTTTGAGACAGAGTCTTGCTCTGTCGCCCAGGCTGCAGTGCAGTGGCACCATCTTGGCTCACTGCAGCCTCCACCTCCTGTGTTCAAGCAATCCTCCTGCCTCAGCCTCCCGAGTAGCTTGGATTACAGGTGTGGGCCACCAAGACTGGCTAATTTTTGTATGTTTTTTAGTAGTCGGGGTTTCACCATGTTGGCCAGGCTGGTCTAAAACTCCTGACCTCAGGTGATCGGCCCACCTCAGCCTCCCAAAGTGCTGGGATTACAGGCATGGGCCACCATGCCCGGCCTCATTTATGAGTCTTTATCATGGGCCAGGGGCTCTAAGAACTAAGGAGACACGGAGAGCTTAGGCCCAGAGCAGGATTTTCTCAGTCTTGGCACTTTCAACAATTAGGGCTGGATAATTCTCAGTGGTGGTGGCAGGGGTGTTCTCCTATGCATTGGAGGGTGTTGGGCAGCATCCCTGGCCTCTATCTAGTAGATGCCAGTGGCTCCCCTGGTCCTGAAAAAAAATGCCACCAGATGTTTCCTTGTCTGAGAGCAACTGGGCTAAGAGACATTCAGACACTCATCCGGCCTAATTCAGACTTCCTGGAGGAAGTGGGCCTGTGCTTTGTCTTAAAAGGATGAGTAAGAGTTAGGTGGGAGAGGGAGTTCCAGGAACAGTGCTGGATGAGCAAGGTAGTATGAACAGCTATGAGACTTCAGGGTGGCTGGACTGTGGAGTCTGGGGATCCTGAGCAGTGGGAGAGAAACGTGGAGGGATAGGTGGGGTCGAATCATAAAGAGCCTCAAAGGTCGAGGCCAGGAACAGGACTGTCTGGCATGGTATGTGTTGTCTGTTCTCTGAAAAGCATCCCGACTTTATCCTGGAGACCCACCTTTTCTAATTACCTGCAGTGTGATTCATTCTCTGTTCTGTTTGTTTAACTTACTGTGAGGCTGTTTCCTCCATGGGATTTTTTTTTTTTTTTGAGACGGAACCTTGCTCTGTTGCCCAGTCACTTCTGGCTCTGAATACCTTTGAAAGCAGGTAGGCATGTGGCAAGTTATACCTTGGGAGGGCCTTTCTCAGCCTACTAGGAACAAGACACAGGTGTTCTGGCCCCTGCGTGCCTCCTGACACAGGTAGGGAGGGGGTTGTGGTCAGAGAACAGAGTTAGGGTCTCTGGTTTATTTTATTCATTAATTATTATTATTATTATTGTTGAGATGGAGTTTTGCTCTTGTTGCCCAGGCTGGTGCAATGGTGCAATCTTGGCTCACTGCAACCTCCACCTCCCAGGTTCACGCCATTCTCCTGCTTCAGCCTCCGGAGTAGCTGGGATTATAGGCATGCGCCACCATACCTGGCTAATTTTGTATTTTTAGTAGGGATGGGGTTTCTCCATGTTGGTCAGGCTGTTCTCGAACTCCTGACCTCAAGTGATTCACCTGACTTAGTCCCCCAAAGTGCTGGAATTATAGGCATGAGCCACCGTGCCCTGCTATTTTTATTTTTGCAGTTTTGCGGAGGCAAGGGTCTGTGATTTAAATGTTAGCTTTACCTCTTCTTGGCAAAATTATATTTTGTTATTGTTAGATGACAATAACAAAAAATAATAAAGAGGATGATGGCTCCTCCTTCCTTCCCTTCCCCTCCCTTCTCTCCTCCTTCCCCCCTCGGAAAAAAAAAAAAAGAAAAAAAAAGGAGGATGATGATTACGATACAAGATACCATTGCCCGTATGTACCAGCCAAGTGCTACGTACATCATCTTTTTTTTTTTTTAGATGGAGTCTTGCTCTGTTGCCCAGGCTGCAGTAGAGTGGCGTGATCTTAGCTCACGGCAACCTCTGCCTCTTGGGTCCAAGGGATCCTCCCACCTTAGCTTCCCAAGTAGCTTGGAATTACAGGTGTGCACCACCATGCCCTGCTAATTGTTTTGTGTTTCTAGTGGAGACAGGGTTTAACCACGTTGGACAGGCTGGTCTCAAACTCCTGAACTCAAGTGATCCGCCCACCTTTGGTCTCCCAAAGTGCTGGGATTACAGGTGTGAGACACCACACCCGGCCTTTACCCACATCATTTATTTTTTCTTTTTAGGGACAGGGTCTCACTCTGTGGCCCAGCCAGAGGGCAGTGGCAGATCATAGTTCACCGTAGCCTTGAACCCCTGGGCTCAAGCAATGCCCATCTCAGCCTCCCGAGTAGCTAGTATTATAGGTGAGTGCCACCACACCTGGCTAACTTTTAAACATTTTTTTGTAGAGATGAAGGTCTCACTATGTTGCCCAGGCTGGTCTCAGACCCCTGAGCTCAAGGGCTCCTCCTGCCTCAGGCTCCCAAAGCACTGAGATGACAGGCGTGAGCTAACGCGCCCGGTCCCACATCATTTCTTACACACAAACTCAAATCTTTCTTCATCTCAAAGGATTGTCCAGCAAATCAAAATCAAATTATGTCTCTAGGAGGAAGCTTAATTCCCACCACCCTGAGGGTGGCCTGGATGTCATGACTTGCTTTCAAAGAATAGAGAAGAGAAAGTGAAAAGTAGTAACTTTGGAGATGTCACTGTTACCAAGATGAAGACTGACATCTCCAGGGATGTCCT
>NW_022437017.1:4132543-4162268 GCF_009761245.1 Sapajus apella
CAACCTCTGCCTCCCGGGTTCAAGTGATTCTCCTGCCTCAGCCTCCCAAGTAGCTGGGACTACAGGCGCATGCCACCACACCCAGTTAATTTTTGTATTTTTAGTAGAGACAGGGTTTCACCATGTTGGTCAGGCTGGTCTCAAACTCCTGACCTCGTGATCTGCCTGCCTCATCCTCCCAAAGTGGTGGGATTACAGGCATGAGCCACCATGCCCAGCAAACTTGCTCTGCAATGCTGCAAACTCAACTCTGCCAACCAAAGATGTAGCTTGAGCCAGACACAGTGGCTCATGCCTGTAATTCCGGAATTTTGGGAGGCTGAGGTGGGTGTATCACTTGAGGTCAGGAGTTCAAGACCAGCCTGGCCAACATGGTGAAATCCCATCTCTACTAAAAAAAAAAAAATTAGTCAGGTATGGTGGCACACACCTGTAATCCCAGCCACTTGGGAGGCTGAGGCATGAGAATTGCTTGAACCCGGGAGATGGAGGTTGCAGTGAGCCGAGATCGTGCCACTGTACTCCAGCGTAAGGTGACAGAGCAAGACTGCGTCTCAAAACCAAACAAAACTGAAAACTAAGATGTAGCTTGGAAACAAAGATAAAGATGACAGATAAATGAACAGGCAAGCCTGTCCTGCAACAAAACCTTATCTGCAGACTGTGAAATGTAAATTTCATAGAATGTTACATTTACAGACGTGTCACCAAATACTTATTTTCAACCATTTTCAAATGTAAAAAGCCCAAACTATCCTCAGCTTTCAACTTATAAAACAAACAAACAAAAACCAAAAAAACAAAAAACTGGTAGTGGACTGTAGTTCGCCAGTCCCTAACTTAGCAAATTGTTGCCAAACTTTTCTGAGGTTGCATGTTCTGTTTGGAGATGTGATGAAAACCCTGGCCGCTCTGCTCTCTCTAGAAAAATGCAGGGACACCGCAAATGTGGCATACAACTTGAGGGGGTCTGAAAGCTCAGAAGGGGATTCTGGAGGCTGTCCCGCCCAATTCTCCCAGCTCACGCAGAAATTGTCTCCGCAGCGCCCCAGGTGGAGAAGGCATCGTGGGCAGCAATGGGAGCTTCCGGGCTCACAAAGGGGCCACTGAAGCCTGTCTGCCCTGAGAAGAGTCTAGCTGGAGGCTGGATTTGCAGACAGCAAATTCAGGTATCAAGTGACAAGTGACAGGGTCCTCCAGTGACAACTCAGATGGGGGCAGGCATGCACATTTGTGTGACTTGCAGCAGGTTCCGACAGACCTCTTCTGCTTCCACTTCAAGCACACTGGGCTTTCTGCCGCCTGGGGATCATTCCTGTCCCAGGACCTTTGCCTCTATGACCTGGAATTCTCTTCCCTACAGACCCACAGGGTCCTTTTCCCAGCTCCTCCACATTCTGGATTCCAGAGTCACCAATTTGGAGAGGCTATCCCTGGACACTTGAGGGAGAGCCGTGGTCCTCACCTGGGGTTGACTGCCTTCCTACCCTGCCACTAGAGGACATGGGGCAACTTGGACATCATAGCTAGGGATGCTCCTGCCACCAAGTGGGTGAAGGCCATGGATAGTGTCCAACCTCCTCTCAGGCACAGGGCGGCCACACACAACAGCCCCAAATGTCAGTAATGCTGAGGTTGACACACTCTATAATCACTCTGTCTCCTTTTCCAACTTCATGTTTTCCCTTTGTCTTTTTTTGAGACAGAGGCTGGAGTGGTGTAATCTCAGCTCAATGTAATCTCTGCCTCCCAGGCTCAAGCGATCTCCTGCCCCAGCCTCCCAAGTAGCTGGGACTACAGGCATGCACCACCATGCCCAGCTAATTTTTTTTTTTTTTTTTTTTGAGACAGAGTTTCACTGCTGTTGCCCAGGATGGAGTGCAATGGTACAATCTTAGCTCACTGCAATTTCTGTGTCCCACACTCAAGCGATATTCCCACTTCAGCCTCCCAAGTAGCTGAGATTACAGGCATCCACCACCACACCCAGCTAATTTTTGTATTTTTAGTAGAGTCAGGGTTTCACCACGTTGGCAAGGCTGGTCTTGAACTCCTGACCTCAGGTAATCCACCCTGCTTGGCCTCCTAGAATGCTGAGATTACAGGAGTGAGCCATCACACCCAGCTGGGCAGACAGTCCCTAATTTTTTGTATTTTTAGTAAGATGGGGTTTCGTCATCTTGCTCAGGCTGGTCTCGAACTCCTGGGCTCCAGCGATCTGACTGCCTTGTCCTTCCAAAGTGCTGGGATTACAGGTGTGAGCCACCACATCCAGCCAACTTCACGTTTTTTCGAAACACGTCTTGTTACCTTTACATTCCCCATTTATTTGTTTACTATCTGCTTTGCTTTACTAGAAGGTAAGCTCCTTGAAGGCAGGGATTTTTATCTGCTCAGTGCCTTAAAGATTGTCAGGAATGCAGTAGGTGCTTAATAAACATAGATATATTTTTGAGTCAGGGTCTCAGTCTGTCACCAAGGGTGGAGTGCAGGGATATGATCCCAGCTCACTGCTGCTTCAAATTCCTAGGCTCAAACAATCCTCCCACCTCAGCCTCCTGAGTAGCTGGGGTTACAGGCACACACCACCACCCCTGGCTAATTTATTTTTATTTTTTTGTAGAGACATGGTCTTATTATGTTACCCAGGCTGGAGTACAGAAGTGTGATCACAGCTCACTTCTACTTTGAATTTCTGGGCTCAAGCGATCTTCCCACCTCAGCTTCCTAAGTAGCTGGGACTACAGGGGTGTGGCACCATGCCAAGCTAATTTTTATTTTTTATTTTTGAGATGGAGTCTCATTCTGTCATCCAGGCTGGAGTGCAGTGGTGAGATCTCTGCTCACTGCAATCTCTACCTCCTGGGTTCAAGCAATTCTCCTGCCTCAGCCTCTCAAGTAGCTGGGATTACAGGCATGTGCCACCATGCCTGGCTAATTTTTGTATTTTTCATAGATACTGGGTTTTACCATGTTGGCCAGGCTGTATCTCAAACTCCTGTACTCAAGTGACCTGCCTGCCTCCACTTCCCAAAATGCTGGGATTACAGACATGAACCACCATGTGTCCAGCCCAAGCTAATTTTTAAAAAAAGTTTTTTGTAGAGACAGGGCCTCACTCTGTCATCTAGGCTGGTCTTGAATGCCTGGCCTCAAGTGATCCTCACACATCAGCCTCCCAAAGTGCTGGGATTATAGGCATCAGCCACCATGCCTGGCCTCCATAACTATTTTTGAATGAACAAATGGGGCTCATAAGACCTCCTACAAGGAGATGTTGTTCCAATTAAGTGAGAAAAAGCACCTAGCATATAGTACATGCTCATTAAATAGTGGCATTTTCATTAATTCACTCACTCATCCATCCATTCATTCAACAATTACTTGTTGAACTCCTACTGGGTGTGTGTGTGGGTTTGTTGTTGTTGTTGTTTTTTTTTTTTGACAGAGTTTCAATCTTGTTGCCCAGGCTAGGGTGCAATGGCTCAATCTCTGCTCACTGTAACCTCTACCTCCTGGGTTCAAGCAATTCTCCTGTCTCAGCCTCCTGAGTAGCTGGGATTACAGGCTCCATGTTAATTTTTGTATTTTTAGTAGAGATGGGGTTTCACCATGTTGGCCATGCTGGTCTTGAACTCCTGATCTCAAGTGATTCACCTGCCTCGGCCTCTCAAAGTGTTGGGATTACAGGAATGAGACATCACCCTCAGCCAGGAAAGACTTTTGATTGTCCCAGCTGGAGGGAGAGGGCTTGCTATTGGCATTGGGTGGGTCTAGAGGCCAGGGATGCCAGTCAACATCCTACAATGCATAGGTGAGGCCACCATGATAGAAAATGATTGGGTCTCAAATAGGTCCATAGGGTTGAGTCTATGAAACCTGCCCACCAGCAGCAAAGAGCAAACTAATGGCATACAAATCACTCTGGATTCTCGTCCAAATGCAGATTCTGTTTCAGTCCATCTGGGATAGGACCTGGGATTTGGTATTAAAAGTTCCCAGGTGGGCCAGGAGCAGTGGGTCATACCTGTAATCTCAGCACTTTGGGAGGCCGAGGTGGGAGAATCGCTTGATTTTGGGATTTTGAGACCAGCCCGGGCAACATGGTGAAACCCTGTCTTTACAAAAAACTATCCAGGTGTGGTGGCACATGCCTGTAGTCGCAGCTACTTGGGAGGCTAAGGTGGGGAGATCACTTAAGACTGGGAGACAGAGGGTACAGCAAGCTGAGATTGCACCACTGCAATCCAGCCTGGGTGACAGAGCCAGGCCCTGTCATCATAAAACGGTCCCAGGTGGGCTAGCCATGGTGGCTTATGCCTGTAATCCCAGCACTTTTGGAGGCTGAGGTGAGAGGATACCGCGAGCTCAGGAGTTTGAGACCAGCCTGGGCAACATAGCAAGACCCTGTCTCTATAAACAAACAAACAAAATTAAACATTAGCAGGGTGTAGTGACGTATGCCTGTAGTCCCAGCTACTTGGGAGGCTGAGGTGGGAGGATTGCTTGAGCTCAGAATTTCAAGGCTGCAGTGAGCTATGATCACACCACTGTACTCCAGCCTGGACCAGAGAGAGAGAGAGAGAGAGAGAGAGAGAGAGAGGGAGAGAGAGGGAGATGGACATCTTGTCTCTAAAATAAAAATAATTTTTTAAAAAGTTCCCAGGTGACAGGCTGGGTGCGCTGGCTCACACCTGTAATACCAGCACCTTGGGAGGCCGAGACAGGAAGATCACCTCAGGTCAGGGGTTCGAGACCAGACTGGCCAACGTGGTAAAACCCTGTTTCTACTAAAAATACAAAAATTAGCAGGGCGTGGTGGCGGGCACCTGTAATCCCAGCTACTTGGAAGGCTGAGGCAGGAGAATCGCTTAAATCCGGGAGGTAGAAGTTGCAGTGAACTATGCGCCACTGCACTCCAGCCTTGGTGACAGAGCAAAACTCCATCTCGGAAAAAAAAAAAAAAAAAAAAAAGTTCCCAGACGAAGGCAATGCTCTAAGTTAGTGGGTCACAGGGACAACTGAGATCTTGGATGACCCCAAATCAGAGTTTAAAGACCTCAGGATTTTTCTGAGAAGCAAAGCAAAAGCAGGAACAGAAACAAATGGGGAACGATAAGGAACCAGCGATCACAGTAAGAAGTGCATGGTTCAGCTCAGCCTGGGGCTGTTCAAGCAAAGGAACCCAAGAGCAGGCTCCCGGCCCCTGCTCTGTGCAGCCTTGGTTCTAGACCTCCGGCTTAACTCTTCCAACTTTCAACCTCCTACCTGCCCCTTGAATCTGATGCCTAAGAAAGACTAAGCAAGCCTCATCCCCCACAGAAGAGAACACGATGCCAGGAAAAAGAGGGAGTCACCTGCTGTCCCAAATTAAGGACTTCAACACACTGACATTGTTGGTGCACTGAAGATTTGGCAAAGGCTGGGTGCGGTAGCTCACACCTGTAATTCCAGCACTTTGGGAGGCTGAGGCAGGAGGAGTCATCCAATTTGGGGTCATCCAAGGTGTCATGTGTCCATGTGACCCACTGACTTAGAGCATCACCTCATCTGGGAAATTCTTTTTTTTTTTGATTTGGAGTCTCGCTCTGTCACCCAGGCTGGAGTGCAGTGGTGCGACCACAGCTCACTACAACCTCCACCTCCTGGGTTCAAGTGATTCTCCTGCCTCAGTGTCCTGAGTAGCTGGGATTACAGGCGCCCACCAGTGCACCCAGCTAATGGCTTGAGTCCAGGAGTTTGAAAGCAGCCTGGGCAATATAGTGAGACTTTGTCTCTACAAAAATAAGTTAAAAAATAAGCTAAGCATGGCAGTGCACATCTGTAGACCCAGCTACTTGGGAGAAGGAGGTGGGTGGATTGCTTGAGCCCAGAAGGCAGAGGCTGCAGTGAGCTGAGATCACACCATTGCATTCCAGCCTGGGCAACAGAGTGAGATCCTGTCTCAAATAAAAAAAAAAAAAAAAAAAAGAAAGAAAGAAAAAGGTTTTGCAAAAAGCTCATGTCAGCCTCTGCTGAGGACAGCTCATAGGTCACAGAGCTGGATGGGGATTGCCTAACAGAGGAAAAGCTCAAAGAGGAACATCCTTGACACCAGGAGTCACCAACAGCCACCTCCAGCTCCATAGCCAGCAATGACAGTTCAGAAAGAGGTGGAAAGGAGAAAGAAGGAAAATACCCACGTCTGGAGCAGGTAAAGCCAACAAATGCAAAACCTGCAGATCATGTTGCTCAGAGGCGCTTGCCCCAGGTGTGGAGATGCTGCTCTCACTGCATGGTCTAAGCCCATCCTAGTATCTGTTTGCCCATCTCATTCACCCATTGTTTCTCACCTGGAGGCAATTCTGCCCCCCAGGAGACTTTTAGCCATGTCTGGAGACATTTTTGGTTGTTGCAACCGGAGGCAGGAGGGTGGAGGCCAGGGGTGTTACTAAATATCCCACAATGCACAGGACAGCCCCTTAGAACAAACAAGTACCTGGCCCCAAATGTTGACAGTGCTGCGAACTAGCCCCAGTTCTGCCAGCCACTGACTGCAGTTTGGACTCTTGCTACAAACAGCACACACGTCTTTTCTAACATGCGGTCGCCACCATGTCCTCCTCGAGTGGAGCTCATTTGCAAAAAGACCAAGTTCTAAATCCCAGCAACGACCTGAGCCATCTCTTTCTGGGAGTCTCTTGAATCCATACTCTTTCTTGAGTAGAGACCCTTCGACTCACAACCCCACAACCACCAAGGGCCCCAAGAAGCAGAAAACTGGCCTGCTGTGGATAAAATTGTATCCTCCCCCTCACCAAATTCATATGTTGCAATCCTACTTCCCCACTTCTGTCCTTTCGGATGTGACCTTATTTGTAAACTGAATCTTTGCAGATGTAAATAAGCTAAGCTGAGGCCACATGAGTCTGGTGAGCCCCTAATCCAATATAACTGGTATCCTCATAGAAAGGGGAAATTGGGACCTGGGGCCATGTGAGGCTAAGAGATGACCAGAAGCCAGGAGAGATGCCCGGAATGGATCATTTCCTGGCACCTGCATATGGAGCTCAGCTTTGATCTCAGACTTTCATCCTCCAGAACTGCAGGGCAATATATCTCTGATGGTTAAGCCACCTGGTACGTGGTGCTTTGTCAAGACAGCCCTGGCAAACTCATACATGGCTCGAGTCCAGATGCTGCAGGAGAATTCCTGCAATGGCGAGACTGTTGCCCGTTCCAAGTTACCCCAAGAGCCCCTGTGCCCAGGGACCCATCCCTGGTTCTCTCCAGGGAGCCACCCAGCAGAGGGCGAAACAGAACGGGGATGCAGACATGAAAAGAGGCCAGAGGAGTATGATTGAGCGGACATGAAGAAGAGAAAGTGGCTGCCATCTAGGACGATGGATTGGGCCATCAGACTTACCTGAGCTCAGGAAGGGTTTGCCACACAGGGGGCAGCTGGAAGGGCCGGAGAAAGTCCCTTGTACCAGCTGGTGCCCATTTACACACTCCCGCCTCTCTCGGGCATCCTGGCCCTTCTCCTTTAGATTTGCTGGGCTCTTTGCCTGGATGGGACAGAGGCGGGTCTCAGGGTGCTATGATACCCTCTGCAGGGGCTGGCCCTCTCTCTCTCTCTCTTTTTTTTTTTTTAAGATCCAGCTGGAGTGCAGTGGTGCAATCTTGGCTCACTGCAACCTCTGCCTCCTGGGTTCAAGCCACTCTCCTGCCTCAGCCTCCCAAGTAGCTGGGATTACAGATACCCACCACCACGCCCATCTAATTTTTGTATTTTTAGTAGAGACAAGGTTTCACCATGTTGGCCAGGCTGGTCTTGAACTCCTGACCTCAGGTGAACCACCCACCTTAGACTCCCAGAGTGCTGGGATTACAGGTGTGAACCACCGCGCCTGGCTGGGGTTGGCCCTCTTAGGTACTGGGCCCTCAGCCCACAGCAAGCTCCAACCACAGGGCTCCTGGGCTAAGGGCAGCGTGCCAAGCTGGGGAAGGCAGAGGGGGCCCCCGTTGCTCAGATTCCGTTACCTTCTCCTTCTGCCTGGTCACTCGACTGCGGAGATAGCTCAGCCTGCGCTTCACACTGGTACTCTTGTCACTCTTCTCATTCTTGCCAGCACTGTCCTCGCTCCTGGGGGATGAGAGGGAAGGTCCATCAGAGGGGGCCAGGGGCCATTCTGAGGCAACCCTGTGCATTACTCCAGGAATCCACCTGGACTCTGTCTCCCTGTGGCCCCCTGGTCCTCCTTACCCCTTCCCTAAGTCCTTGACTTCCTCCTCTCCTCCCTCCTTCCCTCTCTTACTTATTGTGGGAAGTAGAAAAAGTTTCTTTTTAACATTTCCTTTCTTGTTAAAAAATAAGTGTGCTAATAAGTTTGTGGAGCCCTATCCTATGTAGCTGTTAGACACGCCATGCTTACAGGCACGTAGTACATTCTATGTCCTTGAAGTTTAACCAAAACATCTGTGCTGGACGTGCTCACAGGCATGTCCCGGCTCTCTATTGTTTTACCTGTTAGAAAAGTCTTAAGTTGTTAGTCAGTAGGGTTTTACTTTAAATGGTGAGGTCTGGCTCCAGCCAACAGAAATCAGACACAGCGGTAAGGACAACCCCAAATGCGTAAGGAATAAATGTGTGTGTTTTCCTTTGTTCATTGTACTCTCGTGGCACAGTGGTTAGCAAGGCTACCCTTCCTACAGTCCAGGAAGTAAAAACTGCATTGCTGAAAAATCCTTTGTTCAGTGCTAATTTTTCTTTTCTTTTTTTTTTTTTGAGATGGAGCTTTCGCTCTTGTTGCCCAGGCTGGAGTGCAATGGCACAGTCACGGCTCACTACAATCTCTGCCTCCTGGGTACAAGCAATTCTCCTGCCTCAGCCTCCTGAGTAGCTGGGATTACAGGCATGTGACACAATGCCTGGCTAATTTTTTTGTATTTTTAGTAGAGATGGGGTTTCTCCATATTGGGCAGGCTGATCCCAAACTCCTGACCTCAGATGATCCGCCCGCCTTGGCCTCCCAAAGTGCTGGGATTACAGGCATGAGCTGCCGCACCCAGCCTCGGTGCTAATTTTTCTTCGCGGCACCAAGCATCTATTTCCAACATCTATTTCCAACACTTATTCACTCAGCAAACATGAATGAATGTTTGCAAAGTTCTGGGAACTTTGGGGACTGGGTTTGCAGAGGGAAATGCAACATGATCTCAGGTTTAGGTCCCTCCATGCCTGGCCTGGGAATCTCAGCTCTGCTCACTGCTGATTTTCCCCTCTAATTCATGTCCCCAACCCCCAACTGGTATCTAATTGGCCTTTATTTGTGTGTTTCGTCAGTGATTTTGAGACAGAGTCTCACTCTGTCACCCAGGCTGGAGTGCAGCTGTGTAATCTCAGCTAACTGCGACCTCTGCCTCCCAGGTTCAAGTGGTTCTCATGCCTCAGCCTCCCGAGTAGCTGGGACTACAGGTGCCCAGCTAATTTTTTTTTTTATTTTTTGGTATTTTTAGTAGAGACAGGGTTTCATTATGTTGGCCAGGCTGGTCTTGAACTCCTGACATCAGGTGATCCATTCACCTCAGCCTCCCAAAGTGCTGGGATTACAGGCATGAGCCATTGCACCTGGCCCTAATTGGTTTTTAAATCCTGATGGTTCTTCTCTCTCCTCCCCCACCCCCAACTCCATCCCCAGGTCACTGGCATGGCTTCCTGGATTTCGGGCACACCCTCATTTAATAAATGTTAGGTCAGTGACATACAAGGCAGACATGATTCCTGCTCTGGTAGGATCTATTTCCTGGGCAGAGATGCCATTCCTCCAGTCTATGCCCCCTGATCCCAGTCTGAGTGGCTTCTGGAACTTTGTAAATATCTGTGTTTGTTGAATGAATGAATGAGAGAGGGAGGGAGGAAAGGAAGGAGAGAGAGAGTCCAGGACCTCCAGCACTGCCCGTGGCCTTTATCCTGTCCTCATCCTATCACCAGAACTGATGATGCCAGAAGACCCTACTTTTTTTTTAAGACAGAGTTTTACTCTGTCACCCAGGCTGGAGTGCAGTGGCGCAATTTTGGCTCACTGCAGCCTTTGCCTCTAAAGTTCAAGTGATTCTCCTGCCTCAGTCTCCTGAGTAGCTGGGATTATAGGCATCTGCCACCATGCCTGGCTAATTTTTGTATTTTTACTAGAGATTGGGTTTCACCATGTTGGCCAGGATGGTCTTGAATTCCCGACCTTAGACAATCCTCCCCCACTGCCCACAGTCTCCCAAAGTGCTGGGATTATAAGCATGAACCACCATACCCAGCCCCAACTGCTCTTCAGGATAAAGTCTGAGCTCCTTTGTGTCACTGAGGTGGTCTGGTCTCTGCTGATTTCTCCCCTCTTCCCTCCTCCCAGCCCCACTCCGATGTCATTCTCTAAGCCTTCTAGTTCCATTTTGTTTCTTTCATCCTCATCTGCACAAACTGGCAAACTCCTACTCTTCTGTCAGAACTCTGCTTACATTGTCACCTCCTCCAGGAAGTCTTCCTCTGTCCTCTCAGAGTATATGAGAGCCTCACCCCTCCCTTCCCTGACAGCTCCCACCATTGCCCTGATGAGGGCTCCTGCTCCTACCCCCAGCAAGGGGGACTGGCCCAGAGAGGACGCTCCGTAAACACTTGTTGGAATCCAAGGCTGCCCTCCCCTGCAGTTCTCACTTGCAGCAGGTCTGTGTACTTACTCCGACAGGAACTCAAACCAGGTCAGGCTCGAGTGGGCTCCGCCGGGGCTGGCTGACATGTAAGCCCTCTGCCGGGCCCTGCGGGATCAGAGGGGACAGATACCTGGGTCAGCAGCCTGCTCTCCCACTCACCAACCCAGTGCTGCTAAATACAGGCGTGCTCCAGGTGCCCCATCTAAAAGCCCACCCATCTTTGACACTCTGGGACATTATGACAGGTTTTCCAGCAGAGGGCAGTAACGTGTGTCGGCTGAACAAAATCGGTGTATCAGGAAGTTTTGTTTTTGTTTTTTTTGAATCGAGATGGGGTCTTGCTCTGTTGCCCAGGCTGGAGTCTTGCTCTCCTACCTCAGCCTCCCGAGTAGCTGAATTATAGGTACGTGCCACCATGCCTGGCTAATTTTTGTATTTTTAGTAGAGACAAGGTGATTGCAAAGTGAGCTATGCAATCATAGCTCACTGCAGCCTCAATCTCTTGGGCTTGAGCGATCCTCCTGCTTCAGTCTCCTGAGTAGCTGGGACTATAGGCAGGTGCCACCATGCCTGGCTAATTTTTATTTTTATTTTATTTTATATTTATTTATTTTGAGATGGAGTTTCACTCTTATTGCCCAGGCTGGGGTGCAATGGTGCGATCTCAGCTCACCACATCCCCCACCTCCTGGGTTCAAGTGTTTCTCCTGCCTCAGCCTTCCAAGTATCTGGGATTATAGGCATGCACCACCAGGTCTGGCTCCTTTTTCTTTCTTACTTTTTTTTTAACCAATTACTTAAATCTTACACAATTTCTTTCTTTTATTTATTTTTCTGAGATGGAGTCTCATTCTGTTGCCCTGGCTGGAGTGCAGTGGCATGATTTCGCTCGCTGCAACCTCCGCCTCCCAAGTTTAAGCGAGTCTCCTGCCTCAGTCTCCTGAGTAGCTGGATTACAGCACCCGCCGTTACATCCAGCTAATTTTTTGTATTTTTAGTAGAGATGCGGGGTTTCACCAAGTTGGCCAGGCTGGTCTCAAACGCCTGACCTCAGGCGTTGATTCACCTGCCTCAGCCTCCCAAAGTGCTGGGATTACAGGCATGAGCTACCATGTCTGGCCACAAACTGTTGTCGTTGTTGTTTTTAATTAATTTAAATTTTAAAAATATTAATTAAAAAAAAATAAAGGGCCTTGCTCTGTCGCCCAGGCAGGTGTGCAGTGGCATGATCACGGCTCACGGCAGCCTTCACTGCCTGGGTTCGTCATTCTCCCGTGTAAAACCTCTTCACCTCCCAGAGTAGCCAGGACTACAGATATGTGCCACCATGACCAGCTAATTAAAAACAAATTTATAGAGACAGAGTCTCACTCTGTTGCCCAGGCTGGTCTCAAACTCCTGGGCTCAAACAATCCTCCCACCTCAGCCTCCCAAACTTCTGGGATTACAGGCATGAGCCACCTCACCCAGCAAATTTTTAATTATTGTTTGTAGAGATAGATCTTGCTGTGTTTCCCAAGATGGTCTCAAAGTCCCGGTCTCCAAATAATGCTCCCACCTTGGCCTCCCAAAGTGTTGGGATTACAGTGGTGTGAGCCACTGCACCTGCTACAGGAAGAGTTTGTAACAGATGGCAGTGTCCTAGGCAGGTGGCACGTTTATCTGTTTGCTCCAGGGGACCCCTGCGTCGGTGGCAGCCTGCTCCTCTCCAGCTCTTGTCTTCTATCTCCCCCCTCCTCTCCTGCCCCATTTTTCTTCCCTTGAACCCAGCCTTCTCTGTTTTCTTTTCTTTTCTTTTCTTTTTTGAGACAGTCTCACTGTGTTGCCCAGGCTGGAGTGCAATGGCATGATCTTGGCTCATCACAACCTCTGCCTCCTGGGTTCAAGTGATTCTCCTGCCTCAGCCTCCCGAGTAGCTGAATTATAGGTATGTGCCACCATGCCTGGCTAATTTTTGTATTTTTAGTAGAGACAAGTTTTCTCCATGTTGGTCAGGCTGGTCTCGAACTCCCAACCTCAGGTGATCCACCCACCTTGTCCCCTTAAAGTGCTGGGATTACAGGCGTGAGTGCCGCACCTGGTCCTTTTTCTCTTTTCTTTTCTTTTTTTTTTTTTTTTTGAGACAGAATCTCGATGTGTTGCCCAGGCTGGAGTGCAATGGTGCAATCTCGGCTCACTGCAACTTCTGCCTCCTGGGTTCAAGGGATTCTCCTTCCTCAGCCTTCCGAGTACCTGGGATTACAGGTGCCTGCCACCATACCTAGCTAGTTTTTCTATTTTTAGTAGAGACGGGGGTTTCACCATGTTGGTCAGGCTGGTCTTGAACTCCTGGCCTCAGGTGAGCCACCGTGCCCGGCCCTCACCCAGTCTTCTCTACTCCTGTCTCCCACATATGTGCACACCCCTGCCTGCCTCCTGCTCTCGTCTCCCACTTTGTTCCCCTCTTCCCTCACGCCTGTCCCGACTCCCACTTACCCATGGTACTGTCGAAGTTCTTGAAGCACCTGCTGGACAATCAGCCTGTGGAGGTGGGGCCAGGATTAGAGCAGCCCTTGGTGGCCCCAAGTTACAGACGCTCTCCCAGAGACAAACTGGGGTTGCCCATCCAGGCCTCAGGTGGCTCATGCCTATAATCCCAGAACTTTGGGAGGCCGAGGTGGGTGGATCACTTGAAGTCAGGGGTTCAAGACCAGCCTGACCAACACGGTGAAACCCCGTCTCTACAAGATATACAAAAACTAGCTGGGCATGGTGGTGGGCGCCTGTAGTCCCAGCTACTCTGGAGACTGAGGCAGGAGAATCTCTTGAACCTGGGAGGCAGAGGCTGCAGTGAGCCGAGATCACATCACTGCATTCCAGTCTGGGTCACAGAGCGAAATTCTGTCTCACACACATGCCCAAAAAGTCACAATTACCTCTCAAGGCAACATTGAGAACCTTTTTGAGGGGCTTAGATCCCTCCCCCAGGGAAGACGGATGGTGTCAGAAAGAAGATGTGGTTATAGTGGACTAGTGGGATGGTACCAGGCCCTGGTCACTTACAGGCAGCACTCTGTACCCTGGCTCCCCTCCTCCCCCAGTCCTGACTGTCCTGCCTGTCCACTGGGGGTCCCTCTCCCACCACGAGGCAGAAACTCACACATGATCTGGCTCCACGTGGTCTTTTTCCATGCACTCCAGCACTGGAGATTCTAGGCCTGGAAGAAGCCCCCATCCCAGGAAGCACAGTTATGAGGGGCTCTGGGACAGGACCAGTCCAGCAGGGGCCTCCCGGATACCACCCTGGGCCCCTGCAGAACTGGAGGACATGCAGACAGAGCTGTGCTCTCAGGGAACCGAGATGAGAAGAGGACAGAGAGCCAGGGACAAACGCAGGTGTCCCTAGTGTCTCGGGAGTGCTTACAACCTATGAAGTGCTTTACATGTGTGAGCTCAGCAGACTCTCTGAGTGGCCTTAGGGAGATACGCTTATTGTCCCCACTCACCTTTTTTCTTTCTTTTCTTTTTTTTTTTTTTTGAGATGGAGTCTCACTCTATTGCCCAGGTTGGAGTGCAGTGGCGTGATCTCTGTTCACTGCAACCTCCACCTCCCGGGTTTAAGCAATTCTCCTGCCTCAGCCTCCCAAGTAGCTGGGATTACAGGCACCTGTCACCACACCCGGCTGATTTTTTATTTTTAGTAGAGACAGGGTTTCACCATATTGGCCAGGAGTTTGAGACCATATAATTCACCATATTATCATGCCTATAATCCCAGCACTTTGGGAGGCCGAGGCAGGCAGATCACTTGAGGCCAGGAGTTTGAGACCAGCCTGGCCAACATGACAAAACCCTATCTCTATTAAAAATACAGAAACTAGCTGGGCATGGTAGCGATGCTTGTGGTCCCAGCTACTTGAGAGGCTGAGGCAGGAGAATTGCTTGAACAGCCGAGGTGGAGGTTGCAGTGAGCTGAGGTTGCACCACTGCACTCCAACCTGGGTGACAGAGTGAGACTCCATCTCAAAAAAAAAAAAAATATGCTGGGCGCAGTGGCTCACACCTTTAATCCCAGCACTTTGGGAGGCCGAGGCGGGCAGATCACGAGGTCAAGAGATGGAAACCATCCTGGTCAACATGGTGAAAACCCGTCTCTACCAAAAATACAAAAATTAGCTGAGTATGGTGGCGTGCACCTGTGTTCCCAGCACTCTGGAGGCTGAGGCAGGAGAATGGCTTGAACCCGGGAGGCGGAGGTTGCGGTGAGCTGAGATGGCGCCATTGCACTCCAGCCTGGGCAACAAGAGTGAAATCCAGTCTCAAAAGCAATAATGATAACAATAATAATAATAGTCAGAGAGAGGAGAGAATCTTGGGGACAAGGTCATTTCAATGAGCAGTGTCACACTGGCTCAAGGGCTGCAGGGAGAGGAGGAGGGACAGATGCTGGAGGTCCCTTCCCCTCTCTGGCTTCCCTCAGCGTTCTGCTCAGTCCCTGCAGAACAATTCCCTGGGTCCCATCTGGAGCCCCATCAAGCGGCCCTTCAGGGGGAACCCCCTCCCTGCCTCCTCACCCCCCAATGAAGGAAGCTCCCAGGCTGGCTACCTTGAACAGGTGGAGTGACCATTTCCAAACCCGGAGAGAGTTCCAGGGAGCGGATCTCATAGAAGGACCCAGGAACGGACCTTGACCTCACTGTTTTCTTGGGGCTATCACATTCCTGCAGGGAATTAAACATCTCACTAAGCTGGGAAGGCAGCCTGGACTGCAGGCAGGTTCCCCAGGTTGAGGGTCCCCAGCCACAGCCAGGGCCACCTCCGGGGAAATGGACGACACACTCATCCAAGCCCCAACCTCCAGCCAACCTCCCCCGGACAGAGCATGGGTTCTGCCACTCCCTTCACAGCCACAGGGCTGTAGTCCTGATCAAGGAGCCCCCAGCTATGAGCTGGAACCCCAAATATCAGAGCCACAGGTTCCAACAATGGCCAGGAATTTCCCCAAGGGTCATTTGTGGTCACAGTCAAAGATGTCCCAGCCATCGGCCACAGCTCCAAGCATGCATTCCTCTACATTTGCACCTCAGATCTCAGGTCAGAGACAAATTCTCCCTAGCTGCAGACCCCAGCCACAGACACAGCTGCCTTCCAGCTGCAGGCTACACTCCGGGATCAGACACCCCACATCAACTTTCCTGCAGCCCCTGGGTTGCCGTCATGACCCTGCATAGCCTGCCCTAGATGCTTACCCAGAGAAAACCCTTCAGGCCTGGGCTGGAATCTTAGGACCCAGAGATGCCCGAGGCATGACCCGCGCCATAGGCAAGCAGCCCCCAGACCCCATGGCAGGTAACCCTCACCAGCCCTGGCAAGTGTCTCCTTCCTACCCATAGCAATGGCTTCTGGGCCCAAAAGTGTGCTATTGTCAGGGGTGGCTGCAGGCTACACCCACCTTGCCTGGGCTTTCTGCAGGGGTCCCGCCCCCAGACAGGCACCCTTGGGTCCAAGTCTTCAGTCCTCCTCCCGGCAGGTTCAAAGTGAGGCTGGCCAGCGTTCGAGGGAGGCAGGGCTCCTCATCCACAGCTGAGGCATCAAGGCTGAGCCTGTGGGAAAGGACCGGGTACTGGGGCTTCAGCAGGTCTTGTTCACCTGGCTGCTGCCCCAGGCATCCAGGGGATGGGGCTTGAGAGAACCTGTAAGTGGCCCTTCCAGGACAGGGAAGGGTGCGGAGGCCACAGAGAGGGGTCCAGACCTCCCAATATGAGAGGACTCGGTGACAAAGAGGAGGGGAAAAGAAAGCCAACCTGGTGAGGTTTGTTGGAGCTACATTTCCATCTCAGACCGTTTTTGCACAGACTGGATTTCCTCTTTCTTTCTCTCCTTCTTTCTTTTCTTTCTTTCCTTCTTTTTCTTCTTTCTTTCTCTTTCTTTCCTTCTTTCTTTCATTCTTTCTTTTCCTTCCTTCCTTCCTTCCCTCCCCCCCCCCTCCCTCCCTCCCTCCCTTCCTTCCTTCCTTCCTTCCTTCCTTCCTTCCCTCCTCCCTCTCTCTCTCTGACAGAATCTTGCTCTGTCACCCAGGCTAGAGTGCAGTGGCATACTCTCAGCTCACTGCAACCTCTGCCTCTCAGGTTCAAGCAATTCTCTTGCCTTAGCCTCCTGAGTAGCTGGGATTACAGGCATGTGCCACCATGCCCAGCTAATATGTATATTTTTGGTAGAGATGGGGGTTCACCATGTTCACCAGGCTGTTCTCGAACTCCTGACCTCAAGTGATCCAACCACTTCAGCCTCCCTAAGTGTCTATTTATAGCTGCTCCCCATCACTGGCATGACCACCTGAGCTCCACCTCCTGTCAGATGAGTGGCAGCATTAGATTCTCAAAGGAGTGGGGGCATGGTGGCTCACGCCGTAATTCCAGCACTTGGGAGGCTGAGGCAGGCAGATCTCCTGAGGTCAGGAGCTCAAGACCAGTCTGGCCAACATGGTGAAACCCCGTCTCTATTAACAATATAAAAAGTTAGCTGGGTGTGGTGATGTGAGCCTGTACTCCTGAATACTTGGGAGCCTGAGGCAGGAGAATTGCTTGAACCTGGGAGGCAGAGGTTGTAGTGAGCCAAGATTGTGCCATTGCACTCCAGCCTGAGCCACAGAGTGAGATTCTGTCTCAAAAAAAAAAAAAAAAAAATTCTCATAGGAGCCAGAGCCCTATTGTGAACCACACATGTGAGGCATCTAGGTTGCACGCTCCTTATGAGAATCTAGGCTGGGTGCAGTGGCTCATGCCTGTAATCCCAGCACTTTGGGAGGCCGAGGCAGGGGGATCATGAGGTCAGGAGTTTGAGACCAGCCTGGCCAACATGATGAAACCCTGTCTCTACTAAAAAGACAAAAATTAGCCAGGCATGGTGGTGCACACCTGTAATCCCTGCTACTCAGGAGGCTGAGGCAGGAGAATCACTTGAACTCTGGAGGTGGAGGTTGCAGTGAGCTGAGATCGTGCCACTTCATTCCAGCCTGGGTGACAGAGCGAGACTCCATCTCAAAAAAAAAAAAAAAAAGAAAGACTCAAATGGCTGATGATCTGTCACTGTCTCCCACCCATCATCCCGAGATGGGACCATCTAGTGCAGGAAAACAAACTCAGGGCTCCCACTGATTCTACATTATGGTGGGTTATAGAATTATTTCATTATGTATTACAATGTAATAATAATGTAAGTAAAGTGCACGATAAATGGCATGTGCTTCAATTATACGGAAACTATCCCGTCCCCCTGGGTCCATGGAAAAACTGTCTTCCGTGAAACCGGTCCCTGGTGCTGAAAGGCTGGGGACCACGGCAGGTGCAAGGGGCAGCTTGTCCTAGGACCTGGCTCTGGCCTTCTGGACCCCCGCCCCGTCCTGGAGGTGCACTGTGGGAGGCAGGCATCATGGGGAACTGACCTCCGCCAGCTCTCTGAGCAGCTCCGTGACCTCTCCCAGCTGCGCCGCCTTGACAGGTCCTGGGACCCTGCCAAGCTGGAAAAGACAGAATCCCTTTCTGTTTCTTCATCTGGGGGGCGGCTGTCTGGGGCCTTCCCAGGCTGGCTGTGGGAAGGGGCCCCAATGCCCAGGTCCTGCAGATATTCGCTGCCCTGAAGGGTCCCCAAATCCAGGCTGAGGTCCTCCGCACTCTCGTTGAGCCGCCTGGGAAAATCATCCTCCTGTAGGATGGGGAAGGAGGGAGAAGAAGACATTGATCAAGGGGTGGCAGAGCCTGGGGTCTCTTGACCACGAGGTCCCTGCTCCCAACATCAAGACCCTGCTCGTCCCCCACCTGTGCATCTTGGGCTCAGTGCCCTTCTCACAGCGGGTGGGATGGAATGGGAGGGAGGAGTTCCCCAGTGCTCTATCTAACCTGGACCTTCAAGGCCTCATCCCTGCAAAAGGACCAGAAGTCTGGTCTTCCACGCCAGATCCCCCTACTTCTAGCCTTGGCAAAGCATGTCACTGAGTTTCTACCTGATTATCTTTTTTTTTTTTTTGGAGACATAGTCTCACTCTGTTGGCAGGCTGGAACTGGAATGCAGTGGTGCAATCTCAGCTCACATTGCAATCTCCAACTCCTGGCTTCAAGCAATCATCCTGCCTCAGCCTCCTGGGTAGCTAAGACTACAGGTGCCCACCAGCATGCCCAGCTAATTTTTTTTTTTTTTGTATTTTTAATAGAGACAGGGTTTTGCCATGTTGGCCAGGCTGGTCTCGAGCTCCTGATGTCAAGTGATCCTCCTGTCTTGGCCTCCCAAAGTGCTGGGATTACAGGCGTGAGCCACCGCGTCTGCCCTGCCTGCTCACCAGCTTGTTTTAAGGCTCACAAAGGGGTCCAGATGAGGTGGCTCATACCTGTAATCCTAATGCTGTGGGAGGTCAAGGCAGAAAGATCGCTTGAGGCCAGGAGTGTCAGACTAATCTGGGCAACATATCAAGACTCCATCTCTACAGAAAAATTTAGGCTGGGTGTGGTGGCACATGCCTGTAATCCCAGCACCTTGGGAGGCCAACATGGGTGGATCACAGGGTCAAGAGATCAAGACCATCCTGACCAATGTGGTGAAACCCTGTCGCTACTAAAAATACACAAATTAGCTGGGCCTGGTGACACATGCCTGTAGTCTCAGCTACTCGGGAGGCTGAGGCAGGAGAATCTCTTGAACCTGGTAAGTGGAGGTTATCGTGAGCCGAGATCATGACACTGCACTCTAGCCTGGTGACAGCAAGACTGTGTCTGAAAAAAAACAATTTTTTAAAAAATTAGCCGAGCTTGATGATGTGTGCCTGTTGTCCCAGCTAATCAGGAGGCTAATGAGGGAGGATCACTTGAATCCAGGAGTTTGAGGCTGCAGTAAGCTATGATCATACCACTGCACTCCAGCCTGGGCAACAAAGTGAGACCCTGTCTATAAATAGTACATATAAATAAGGCTCACAAAATAGTACATCTGTTTATTTGCAAAATAGCCACATGGAGGTAAGTTACCCTTGATGCAAGTGGTGCAATTTCAGGCAGTTTCGGGGTTCATAATCTTACCCCTGTGCTGCTTGGAGTAACTCCTCGAAGGTCTCCTGAAACCTTTTTTTGGGGCGGGGGAGGAGTCTCGCACTGTCACCAGGTTGGAGTACCAGTGCAATGGCGCAAACTTGGCTCACTGCAACCTCTGCCTCCCAGGCTCAAGCAATTCTCCTGCCTTAGCCTCCTGAGTAGCTGGGATTAAAGGTGCCCACCACCACACCTGGCTAATTTTTGTATTTTTAGTAGATTTGGGGTTTCAGTATGTTGGCCAGGCTGGTCTCGAACTCCTGATCTCATGATCCGCCTACCTCAGCCCTCCAAAGTACTGATACTACAGGTGTGAGTCACCATAGCAGGCTTAACTTTGAATAATGCTGCACAGGAATATTATTTATCTTTTTGTTTGTTTTGAGACAGAGTCTCACTCTGTTGCCCAGGTTGGAGTGCGGTGGTGCAATCTCACCTCACTGCAACCTCCACCTCCTCGGTTCAAGTGATTCTCCTGCCTCAGCTTCCCAAGTAGCTGGGATTATAGGTTCACACCACCACACCTGGCAAATTTTCTTTTAGTAGAAATGGGGTTTTCCCATGTTGGCCAGGCTGGTCTCAAACTCCTGACCTCAAGTGATCCACCTGCCTTGGCTTCCCAAAGTGCTGGGATTACAGGTATGAGCCACTGTCCCTGGCCTGAATACTATTTGTCCTAATGACTTTTTAAAGCATCTACTTAAATTTTATGTCAGAGGCAAGTGTCTCACCCTTATCCTGCCTTGGGAGGGAGACTCCCTCCTCAGCCTCCTGAGTAGCTGGGATCTTATTTCACTGCAACCTCCACTTCCTGGGTTCAAGTGATTTTCCTGCCTCAGCCTCCTGAGTAGCTGGGATTACAGGTGCCTGCCACCACACCGAGCTAGTTTTTGCATTTTTAGTAGAGGCGGTGTTTTACCATGTTGGCCAGGCTGATCTCAAACTCCTGACCTCAGGTAGTTCACCTGCCTCAGCCTCTCAAAGTGCTGGGACTACAGGCATGCGCCACCACACCTGGTGAATTTTTACATATATTTTTTTTAGTAGAGAGGGGATTTCACGATGTTGGCCAGGATGGTTTTGAACTCCTGACCTCAAGTGATCCGCCTGCCTCAGTCTCCCAAAGTGTTGAGATTACAGGCGTTAGCGCCCAGCCCATGTTTTAACCTTTTTTTTTTTTTTTTTTTTTTTTAGACAGAGTCTCGCTCTGTCGCACAGGTTGGAGGCTCACTGCAACCTCTGCCTCCCTGGTTCAAGTGATTCTTCTGCCTCAGCCTCCTGAGTAGCTGGGATTACAGGTGTGTGCTACCACGCCCAGCTAATTTTTCTATTTTTAGTAGAGACAGGGTTTCACCATGTTGGTCAGGCTGGTCTCAATCGGCCTCCCAAAGTGTTGGGATTACAGGTGTGAGCCACGGCGCTTCGGCCCACATCTTAACCATTTTTAAGCGTCCAGTTCAGCATCATTAAGCACATTCCAGTTTCTGTGAAACCATCATCTCCATCTATCTCCAGAACTTCCTCATCTTCCCAAACTAAAATTCTGTGCCCATGAAACACTCCCTCCTCACTCCCCTCTGTAGCCCCTGGGGCTTTCCACCCCTCTACTTTCCATCTCCATGAACTGCCTTGGAATCCCACCAATTTGGGAGGATCGCTTGAGCCCAGGAGTTTGAGACCAGCCTGGACAACATAGCAAGACCCCATCTCTACACAAAATTTATAAAGTGAGCTGGGCAAGGTGGCAGGTTCCTGTAGTCCCAGCTACTTGGGAGGCTGAGGTAGGAGGATCACTGGATACTGGGAGGTTGAAGCTACAGTGAGCTGTGATCGTGCTATTGCACTCCAGACTGGGGAACAGAGCAAGACCCTGTCTCCAAAAAAACAAAAAAGTGTCGGAGCGGTGGGGAGTAAATCTATGAACCCGACAAGTCCAGAGGCCTCCTACAAGTGGAATCAGACAGTGTTTGTCCTTTTATGTCTGGTTCATTTCACGAGCATAACGTCCACAAGGTTCCACCACATTGCAGCACGGGTCAAGATTTCCTTCCTTTTTAAGGTAGGATCCTATTCCATTGTATGGATGGACCACATCGCATTTACTCATTGTGGGAAGTAGAAAAGTTAAGTGTGCCAATAACTTTGTGAAGCCCTGTCCTATGTAGCTGTTAGACATGCCATGCTTACAGGCACATAGTACACTCTATGTCCTTGTACTTTAACCAAGATATCTGTGTTGGATGTGCTCACAGGCATGCCCTGGCTCTCCATTGCTTTTACCTGTTTAGAAAAGTTTTAATTATTAGCCAATCAGGTTTTAGTGTAGATTGTGAGGTCTGGCTCCAGCCAACAGAGATCAGACACAGCAGTAAAAACAACCCCAAATGTGGAAGGAATAAATTTGTGTGTTTTCCTTTGTTCATTGTACTCTTGTGGCAAGACGGCTAGCAAGGGTACCCTTCTACAGTCCAGGAAGCAAAAATTGTGTTGCTAAAAAATCCTTTGTCTCAGTGCTGATTTTTCTTTGCGGCACCGAGCATCTATTTCCAACATTCATCTATCCATCAACAGACACCTGGGCTCTTTCTGTCTGTTGGCTCTTGTGAATAACGCTGCTATGAACATTGGTGTGCAAATATCTGTGAGTGCCTGCTCTCAGTTCTTCCAGGAAGATACCCAGAAATGGAATTGCTGGATCATATGGTAATTTTATTTTTATATTTATGTTATATTATTTTTTTGTTTTGAGACAGAGTCTTGCTCTGTTGCCCTGGCTGGAGTGCAGTGGCGCCATCTCAGCTCACTGCAACCTCTGCTGACTGGATTCAAGTGATTCTCGTGTCTTGGCCTCTCTAGTAGCAGGGATTGCAGGCATGCACCGTGATGCCTGGCTAATTTTTATATTTTTAGTAGAGACAGGGTTTCATCATGTTGCCCAGGCTGGTCTCAAACACCTGACCTCAGGTGATCCTCCCTCCTCGGCTTCCCAAAGAGCTGGGATTACAGGCGTGAGCCACCGAGCGCAACCTACATTTATTTATTTATTCATAATGGAATTTCACTCTTCTTGCCCAGGCTGGAGTGCAATGGTGTGATCTTGGCTCACTGCAACCTCTGCCTCTCGGGTTCAAGTGATTCTCCTGCCTCAGCCTCCCAAGTAGCTGGGATTACAGGTACGTGCCACCACGCCCAGCTAATTTTTGAATTTTTAGTAGAGATGGGGTTTCACCATGTTGGCCAGGATGGTCTCAAACGCTGAACCTCAGGGGATCCTCCCCGACTCAGCCTCCCAAAGTGTTGGGATTACAGGCACGAGCCAATGCACCCAACCTCTTTTACCTGCTTTTTTGAGATAGCATCTCGCTCTGTCACCCAGGCTGGGGTGCGGTGGCACGATTGCGTTGGCAATTTGAGGTTTAACTTTGCAAGCACTCACTGCATTGCTTCACGGCCTGCCTTCTTGGATCTCTCCTTTACGGCCACCGTCCTTGTTTCCCTCCCTCCTCCCTGGCGACTCCTCCTCTGCCTCCTCTTCCTCCCTCTGCCTTTTGATCACCAGGGTCCCCCTTTTCCAGCCTCTTTCTAAAGAGCCACAGCTCCAGCTCTGGCTGGCCCTCACGTGACTTGGGCGGCAGCCTCTTTTCAAATTCCCCCCTTAACCCCCAAATGGTTCCATTCCTACCCCCAGTGCCTGGACAAGCTCCTACTCTCTTTTCTGTCACTGCACCCGAAAGTTTTTTGTGTGTCTCTGGTTTTCATCCGCCTGTAAATATAAACACGTTGAGACAGCCTCTTGGCCTGGCTGGGCCTCCTTCTTGCTCCTGCATCTGGCCTCCCTCAGAGGAGGCAGAGGTGGGAGCCAGGCCAGAATTGGGGTGGAACGGGGGAGTGGGTAACCGCACAGCACAGGCTGTTCCCGCTCCCACTGGCAGGTACACTGAGGGAGGGAGACAGGGCTGTCTCATCTTTCATTTCTGAGCCTGCGTCTTTCCTCTGACATATCTTGGGCAAGAAAAGATGAGAGCCAGCCCAGTGGGGGCCTTTCCAGGCATCTGAGTAAACACTGTATGCTGCTCCGCTGGCCCTGACGCCCCAGAGAGGATGCTATAAATCCAAGCTCCTGCTCCCTAGAGCTGGTGGGAGCCTTGGGGGATGGGATCCCCCATCAAACCCAGAGGCGAAACAGCCCAGGGTTCCCCATTCTTTGGAAGGGCTTACCATGCACAGTTTCTCATAGTACATAGATAAATGCTTATTTAAAAAATGTAAATAGTTACTGATCTTGTTGTCTACTGGAAAAGGAGAAATACCAAAGCAATTTCAAACATGTGTCCCTGATCCCATTTTGCCATGTAAAAAAGCGGTAGATTTTAAACAAAATCACAACTAAATCATAAAGCAGATCATTTTTTCCTTCCCTCTTTCTATCCGTCCTCCCTCCCTCCCTCCCTTCCTTTCTTCTTCCCTTTTATTCATCAATTATTCATGTATCCACCCACCCATATTTCTCATCTTCCTTCCTTCTACCCACCTTTCTACTCTTTCATTCATCAACCATCCCTCCATCCTTCCTTTCATCCATCCATCCTTCTACCCATCCATCCATACTTCCTTCTTTCCTTCATTCATCCATCCTCCTTCCTTCCATCAACCCATCCAGCTATCCATCTAGGTTCCTTCTTTTTATTCATCCATCATTCATGTATCCATCCACCCACAGTTTTACCAATCTTTCCTTCCTTCCTTTTAGTCATCCATGATCTATTCATCCACCCAACCACCCTTGTATTCATCCCTGCATCCATCCATGCATCCATCCATCCGTCCACCCATCCTTCCTTCCTTCTAATCTTTCCTGATTTCCTTTTTCCTTCCGTCTACCCAGCCATCCATTCATCCCTCTACTGTTCCTTTCCTCCCTCTTCTTATTCCAGAACAGACTCCAGTTTCCTCATCTGTAAAACAGGATAATAATGACTTTGTGAGTTTCGATGAGGGTTCCCTGAGGTAATGTACACAAAGTGCCTGGTAAAATACAGGTGCTAAACAAAGAGGACTTGCTGCCACTGTTGTCCTCAGCTCCCACCCGTCTCAGCCGTCAGACACATGCCTGATCATCCCCCATGGCAGAGAAGAAGTCTGGGTTCTCAGGTTTCCAGGATCCACTGCTGCTCTTGGTGGCCGAAGCCACAGCTCCAGAGTCAAAGGTCTGGATACATGACTTGGGCTCAGAGCCTGTGGAGAAAGGAGGAACAAGGTGTCAGGGATAAGCTGGGAGGGCTGAGGAAGCCAGGACCTGGATTCTGCATCTGTTGCTTCTTACTCCTGAGTAGCTGGGATTACAGGTGCATGCCACTGCGCCTGGCTATTTTTGTATTTTTAGTAAAGTCACGGTTTCATCATGTTGGCCAGGCTGGTTTTGAACTCCTGACCTCAGGTGATCTGCCCACCTCAGCCTCCCAAAGTGCTGGGATTACAGGCGTGAGCCACTGTACCTGGCTGCCTTCTTCTTCTTCTTTTTTAAATTAAAAACTACTTTTTAAAATAAGCTTATTTCTCTCTCTTTTTTTCCCTTAGAGACGAGGTCTCACAATGTTTCCCAGGTTGGTCTCAAACTCCTGAGCTCAAGTGATCCTCCTGTCTCGGCCTCCTAAAGTGCCAGGATTACAGGTGCGAGCCACCGCACCTAGCCCTAATGCCCACATTTATAGGAGAGTCTCTAACAGTGGAGCTTGAGCCTGCCTCTTCTTTTGGGGGTGAGGAGTGAGAAGCAGAGAGCTGAGAGTTGAGCCCCCCAGGAGCCACATGCCCCGGGATCCACCTGCAGATGGAAATGGATAAGTCCCAAGAAGCTCAGCCCCAAAGCAATGACAAATTCCAGTCCATATCCCTTGCCCATGAAACATTTCATACAAATGGAATGATGTAATATGTGGTCTTTCATGACTTGTTGCTTTGACTTGCCATATCTTTTGAGTTTTGTCTATAATGCAGCATGTGTCGGTGCTTCATTTGTTTTAGAGCTGAATGCTATTCAATTGTATGGAGATACCACATTTTTTGTATCCACTGATCTGTTGATTGGCGCTCAGGCTGTTTCCACCATTGGGTTATTGGGAACCATGAGGCCATGAATCATCTGCACAGGTGTTTGCGTGGATATGTGTTTGCCATTGTCTTGGGTAGTTAACCTAGGAAGGGAATTGCTGGAGCACATGCTCATCTGTGCTTCACTTTTTGAAGAATTGATGTTATGCAAGCTCTTCTCTGAGACAGAGTCTCCCTGTGTCACCCTGGCTGGAGCGCAGTGGCGCCATCCCGGCTCACCGCAACCTCCGCCTCCCGGGCAAGTGATTCTCTTGCCTCAGCCTGACGAGTAGCTGGGACTACAGGCGTGCACCACCACACCTAGATAATCTTTGTATTTTTATTTATTTATTTATTTTCTTTCTTTTTTTCTTTTTTGGAGACATCTTTTGCCCAGGCTGGAGGGCAATGGCATGATCTCGGCTCACTGCAACCTCTGCCTCCTGGGTACAAGTGATTCTCCTGCCTCGGCCTCCAGAGTAGCTGGGATTACACGGGCCCACCACCACTCCTGGATAATTTTTGTATTTTTAGTAGAGACAGGGTTTCATCATGTTGGTCAGGCTGGTCTCAAACTCCTGACCTTGTGATCTGCCTGCCTTGGCCTCCCAAAGTGCTAGGATTACAGGCGTGAGCCACCACGCCCAGCTAATTTTTGTATTTTTAGTAGAGAGAGGGTCTTGCGATGTTGGCCAGGCTGTTCTCAAACTCCTGACCTCGGGTGATCCTCCAGCCTCAGCCTCCCAAAGTGCTGAGATTACAGGCATGAGCCACCATGCCTGGCTGAGATTTGTTTTTATAGGGAAGCTTCTGACCCAGGAACAGGTTGAACTTGACCTGATGATAAACTCTGATCCTAGTTTCCAATGACTGAATCAACTCTGACCCTAGTTTTACAGATTGAACCCCACTCATTGTGTCACAGACTGAGCCCTGATCCTAGTGCCATATACTAAGCGTTGATCCTGATGTCACAGACTGAACCTCATCTGGCTGTCATTGGTTGAGCACCCATTCTTGTATCATAGACTGAACCCCCATCCCAGTGTCATAGACTAAGCATTTATCCGCGTGCCATATATTGACCCCTGATCCCAGTGTCATAGGCTAAGCCCTAATTCTGATGTCACAGTCTTCATAGTCAGCTCTTATGCTGGTATCATAGACTAAACCGCGACCCTGGTGTCATAGACTGAATCTTGATCTGGCATCATAAACTGAGCCCAAGCCTGGTGTCATAGGCTGAGTCCTGATTCTGATATCATGAGCTAAGCCTTAATCCTAATGTCATAGGCCGAGCTCTGTCAATTACCAACCACAATTCCCCCAAACAATTGTCAATCGCATTTGTCACTGACCCTCAGTTTAGTTTTATAGTGACCCTCAGGTTTATAGAAATTCACTTTCTATATAAACAGGTTTAGGGAGGTGCACTGCCTTTACCAAAGTCATACCAATCTGGTATGAGGTAGAGCTGGGAGTCAAATTCAGTTATTTCTGAATTCAAAACAAGGGCTCACAATCACCAGACTGTCCTGTGCTGTGTTGGGTTGGGCACAGAAATTTGCTGGTGAATGGATAAATGGGTAGATGGTTGGATGGATGAGTGGATGGTTGAATGGATGAGCGAGTGTGTGGATGGACAGATGGATGAATGAGTGGATAGATGGATGGATGAATGGTTGGATAGGTGGATGTGTGGGTAGGTGGATGGATGAATGAGTAGATAATTGGATGAATGGATAGATGGATGAATGATGTTTGAATGGATGATGGTTTGATGGATGGAATAGCAGATGGATGGATGGATGGATGGAATAGTAGATTGATGGATGAATGGATGGATGGTCAGATGGTTGAAGAGTTGGCTGATAGGCTGGTTGGCTGGATAGATAGTTGGATGGCTGCATGGTTGCATGGATGAATGGGTAGACAGTAGGATGGACAGGTTATACGGCAGTGTCCAGAGGCAGTGATGCATTACACTCAGGAGATGGCATTCTGAGGGGGTGAGGAAGGGCATGTAGAAGGAAGAGGGACAGAATTGCAGCAGAAAATCCACACAGGAAGGAAACCCAGGTGAGAGAGGCACAAACTGCACTCACCAGACATGCACCAATAGATTGAGGAATGAATGAAAAAGCATGAGCAGAATGGGTAATAGGAGCAGTTGATGGGGAAGGGGCACTGGGCCCCTTCACTAAAAGCCTCAGTTCACCTCTCCCAAGCCTTACTTGCCTCCCCAAGTGCAACTCCACCCTTTCCCTAGGAAATTCCTATTAGGTGCCCAGACAGCCAATTACAGAACTTAAGAGGGTGACAAAAAGGCCATTCTTCCCTGCTCTCCAGGGCTAAAGGCAGGAGACACGCTGTTAGGGAGTCACTCTCCCAGGGGAGCTAAGCCAGAGGAGACATGAAGCCTCAGGGAAAGGGGTTCTGCTGGGGATGCACACTGCTCCCCAACCCCTGCTCCTCTCCATGGAGCTGTCTATCAGCTGGGATTCAGGTCCCAGACAGCCTCCTCCACCACCAGGCCCCGTAGCATCAGCCATAAAAGGGTGTAAGAGTCACTGTCAGTTCTCACAGCTCACTCCCTGACCTGCTCGCATATAAATCACAGCCTCAATGGCTTGGGCAGAGAGAGGGTGAGCTGAGCGACCACAAGAGGGCAGAACATCATTGGGACCTGGGTCACAGGCGGACACACTGGTGATCCCTGGTGGGTACACTGATGCTTCAGCATTGCCATCCACCATTGGATCTAAAAACCCTCCCTAGGCACTCCAGCAGCCCACACTGGCAGCTTTGTTCATCGATCAGAACGCATCAAAGTGGTCTCAGACAGAATTGACTTCAAATCCCGGTTCCTCCAGCGTGTACTTGCTGTGTGACTTTGAGTAAGTCACTCAGTGTCTCTGAGCCCAACTTCATGAGTGCTCAACAGCTAGCAACAACTTCTATCATGATGATTACTCTTCAGTCGCATCCCAGTTCCCAGGCCATCCTCTCTCCCCCTAACCCCAGCCCCTGGGACCCCTGACACTCCCACCTGCTCTCTGACCCCAGCACTCTGTTCGCCATGAGCCTTCAAGGACAGTCAGTGGGATGAATGAGCTAATGAATCTTCCCATTGGCCCCCTCCTTCGTGAAAACTCACCACTACCTTGAATAAGCACTTGGCTCATGCAGATGTTGGTGACTGTGACTAACAAGTCATGCAGGCTGACCAGGAGGGGCTCATATGGGCAGTGGGGAATGGGGAAGGAGGCAACCCACAACGCAATGAGTGTATGACCAGCTCTTATGACATTGTCCGGCACTGCTCTCTCATGCCCTGCGAACCTGGACATCTTCTGGCTATCTTCAAAGGCTAAACTCCTGAGCTTTAAGAAGTGTCTGTTTGATGGCTGGGTGCGGTGGCTCACGCCTGTAATCCCAGCACTTTGGGAGGCCGAGGAGGGCGGATCACAAGGTCAGGAGGTCAAGACCAACCTGGCCATCGTGGCGAAACCCAGTCTCTGCTAAAAATGCAAAAATTAGCCAGGTGTGGTGGCGCACGCCTGTAATCCCAGCTACCCAGGAGGCTGAGGCAGGAGAATTGCTTGAACCTGGGAGGTGGAAGGTTGCAGTGAGCTGAGATAGCGCCATTGCACTCCAGCCTGGGCGACAGAGTGAGACTGGGTCTCAAAACAAACAAACAAGCAAACAAACAAAAAATAACAAAGAAAAAGTGTCTCTTTGCCACAACAGTTCACCCACGCATTTGATGATAAAATAAAGGGTGTTACCCGTCCCCATAATGATCAACTGAGGTCCGGGGGCCCTGGGGGTTGAGAGAGCGTGCACTGGCCGGTGTGTGTGTGTGTGTGTGTGTGTGTGTGTGTGTGTGTGTGTGTGTG
>NW_022437017.1:4162278-4174990 GCF_009761245.1 Sapajus apella
TGTGTGTGTGTGTGTGTGTGTGTGTGTGTGTGTGTGTGTGTGTGTGTTTGAGGGAGGTGTGTGCCCGAGAGCCTCTAATCCCCTTGTTTTTGTTTCTGCCCTGAGCCTCCTGTCCTGCAGCTAGGCCTGAAACCAACAGCATGGGGGACCCCCAGGAAATCACGGGCTGCCCCTGCGGCTGTTCAGCGCCTGAGTCGAGAGGGGGGCTTTCTTTCTGCAAATTTACCTCCTGAGACAAGTTCCTGGCTGAGTCTTGGGAGATATTTCCTGTGAAACAGGAGGGACCCCACAAGTCTGTGATAATTCCACAGGGCCCTGGAGAATCGGGGTCATGGAATCCAAGGCCGGTGCTGGAGGAGTCTGTGCCCCAGCCAAGAAAAAGCTCGAGGGGGGATGCGGGCAGGCGGAATCCCCGCCTGGGTGGATGGCGCCTGGGGGTCACTGCCAGCTGCTTACCTCTCTTGAAGGCCCAGCGTTTCAGCCATAGCTTGGAGAAGGCCGGCCAGGAGTGGTTGAGCAAAGAGTCAGCCATGGGGGCCATGCATGTGTGTGAGAGCAAGAGTGTGAGCGGGGCTGGGAATCCCTGCCAGGATGGGGCTGCCAGTAAGAGGGGCGGAGACTGCCGCCAAGGACTGCCAGATGCATCAGCTGATGGAAGCTGGGGCTTCAGCCTGGGGGCTGGGGTTTCCAGCTCAGGGGCCTAGGGACCCCTGGTTTGAAGAGAAGCCAAGCCCTTTCGCACCCTCTGTCCCCTAAATCCAGTCCTACAGGCCTGTCCCCCTGGCTGGACAAGACAGTCCTCGGGGAAAACAAGTATCAGCTGGGTCCCACGGGCAGCCTGGGTGTGCACGGATGTCTGAGTGTTTGTGTGTGTGTGCGCCACCATCTCGGCGGGTTTCATGATGCATTTACATGTTGTGTAGAGAGCACGTGTTTTTGCTTTTGTGATTCTGTGTTTGAGGGTTAGTTTTGAAATATTAACTTGTCAATGTGGGGGTGTATTTGATTATCTAGGTAGCTTTAAAAGTGTCTCTGTGATTGTCTCTCTGTGCGTGCCTGTGTGCGTGTGTGTTTGAGAATGCCCATTGGTATCTGTGGGGCTGCATCTACCTGCATGACTCATCTGTGTCTGGGGGGATCTGTTTCTAGTATCTGGGAGGTGGTTTTGGTGTCTGCCTGTGTTTATGTTTCTACATATTTGTGTCTTTATCTGTTTCTTTTTTTTTTTTTTAAGGTGGGATCTGGCTCTGTCCCCCAGGCTGGAGTGCAGTAGCGTGGTCACAGCTCACTGCAGCCTCCACCTCCTGGCTCCAGGCATCCTCCAGCCTCAGTCTTCTGAGTGGCTAGGACTACAGGACTACAGGTGTGTGTCACCACACTGGCTAAGTTTTGTATTATGTTAGTAGAGCCGGGGTCTCACTATGTTGCCCAGGCTGGTCTCAAACTCCTGGGAGCAAGTGACTCTCCTGCCGCAGCCTCCCAAAGCGCTGAGATTACAAGCCTGAGCCACACCACCTTTCTTCTGTACCCAAGTGTGGGGTGGGGTGTGGTGTGTGTCAAGGAGCCCTCAAATGTGCAGGTGCTGCCCCCTGGTGGTGGAAGCCCCTTTATCTGTGTCTGCTCCTGGTGTCTGAAAAATTCCTGCTTCAAATCCCAGCTCCCCCAGCGTGTACTTGCTGTGTGACTCCCTCCTGCTGTCCTCCAGTCCTTTACATTACTTCCCAGCCCCAAATCACCCCCACTGGTGAGAAGATCGAGAACCCCTCCTTCCTCACCTCCGGGCTGGGTCTCCAGCTTCTCTTCTTAAAAAGTTATCCGCCCTTCTCTCTTTCTTTCTTTGACTCTGCAAGCCACTGAAGCCCTATTTCCACCTTCCTAGCCTTGTAACTCTCTTTAGGGCTAAATCCAGTGCGGACTTTTCAGTGTGCCTCTTACAGGACGTCTCCGACTATTCCCTTCTTGAAATCTTGTGATGCCACAAGCTCCTCCTTCTTCTGTCTGCTCTTTCCAAGACTCCCTTCCTAACTTGGCTCATCTTCCATCTTCCTTTCTCTTTTTTATTTTATTTATTTACTTATTTTGAGACAGAATCTCACTCTGTCTCTCAGGCTGGGGTGGTGGCACAATCTCGGCTCACTGCAGCCTCTGCTTCCCAGGTTCAAGTAATTCTCCTGCCTCAGCCTCCTGAGTAGCTGGGATTACAGGTGTGCGTCACCACGTGCGGCTACTTTTCTTTTCTTTCTTCTCTCCCCACCCTCAAAAGAAAGGAAACCTAGGAAAGTGAGGAGGACATAATGCGATGCTTTTCCTTCACAAACAAATTATTGATTTGAACACAGTTCTTGAGTGGCTGGGAAGCAGACCAGAAAAAGCCTGAGAAGCTGAGTGCAGCTCTTCGCGACCTTCTGTCGGGGAAATGAACATTGGAATTCAGGGCCCACAAAGAGGAGGTGATTGAGACCCCTAGAAGACTACAGCCTAGGAGCAAGGAGGGACCAGACAGAGACTAGCCCTCACCGAGACCAAATCCATCTTCAAGTCAGCGTAGCCATAATCAGAGTAAAGTGACCTTCGCTTCCTCTAACTGCCTTCCTAAAGCAAAAGTAAACCCTCTGTAGAGGAGAAAGACACCATAAAGAGGCACAAATGATCTCTGTAGTTTTTCACAAACAAGGCTGGCCTGGCATTTAATCCAAGACTACCAGGCATACTAGAAGACGGAACCTCATGACCAAAAAAACAAGAAGCAAAACAGACAATAGCAACAGCCCTACAGGAGATAAAGATGCTAGAGTTAAAAATACAGCAGGCTGGGTGCGGCAGTTTACACAGGTAATCCCAGCTCTTTGGGAGGCTGAGGCGGGCAGATCACCTGAGGTCAGGAGTTCGAGACCAGCCTGGTCAACATGGTGAAACCCTGTCTCTACCAAAACTACAAAAATTAGCTGGGTATAGTGGTATGCACTTGTAATCCCAGCTACTTGGAGGCTGAGGCAGGAGAATTTCTTGAACCCACGAGGTGGAGATTGCAGTGAGCCGAGACTGCACCACTGCACTGCAGCCTGGGCAACTCTGTCTCACTCTGACTCAAAAAAAGAAAAAAAAAAGAGAAAATACAGTAGAACGTGATACAAGGGTGGGTCGATAAGATCCTTAAGGAGTCCACTCTAGTACACGTCCTTAGAGATTGAGGTCCATCATGGGTGTTTGTATGACACAGAACATTTCAGAGGATGGTGGGGACTGCTCAGGAAGGAAGGCTTGGGGACAAGGTGGGAGTAGGAAGGCATAGGTGGGGCGGACAGTGTTTTCTGATCTGTTATATGCCACACACTGTGCTAAGATCTCACAGACAAAACCTCCTAACAGGAAGGGTGAGGGGGCTTGTGGCTGTCATCCCAGCACTTTGGGGCAGGATGATCACCTGAGGTCAGGAGTTCAAGATCAGCCTGGCCAATATGGTGAAACCCCACCTCTACTAAAAATACAAAAATTAGCTGGGCATGGTGGGTTGTGCCTGTAATCTCAGCTACTTGGGTGGCTGAGGCAGGAGAATCACTTAAACCTGGGAGGCAGAGGTTGCCGTGAGCTGATATTGCACCAATGCACTCCAGCCTGTATGATAGAGCAAGACTGTCTCAAACACACACACACACACCCCACACCACAAACTCCTAACAGCCTTTTTACAGATGAGCAAACGAAAGCTCAGAGCAGTTAAGTCACTTGCCCAAGGCCACGTAGAGGCCAGGGAACTGGGATTTGAACGCCCAGCTGTCCAACACAGTTACCATGTCATCTACAACAGCATGAGCATCAGCATATGTCCATCCCTGGCCATGGGCTGGGGGATGGCCAGGGAGGCATGGGAGACAGCCCAGACCAGAAGCACTGAGGTGTTTGCAGCTGGCATTCTACTGGTTCTTCAAGGCACAGCAAAAAGGTTGCCTCTACCAGGAAGCCCTCCCAGAGGGCCTCCCAGTCACAGCAAGGCAGTTTAAACATGGCTGATTATGGGGCAACCCTTCCCTGACCTCCTTTGGTTGTCAAGTTCTTTTCTCAGAACAGCAGGTGACCTGGCCTTGGAGTATCAGCTTCCAGTGTCACTCACCAGTTCCATCCTCTCGGGCCCCAGCCGTCCACTCTAGATTCGATTCCTCCTGGCTCTGGGGCCACCTTCCGGGCCCCAGGGTGCCTGAAGCCTGCTCTGCAGCGTTGGGGGCTGGCAGGAAACAACAGACCTGGGCGTGGCTGGCACAAACCGCAGCCTTCCTCCCCCACCCCACCGCTCCCAGGCAGGCGGCTGTGTGGGCTCCCTAAAAGGGGACCACGAGAGGAGCCAGGGGTGTCTCCCAAGGGGGCGAGCCCCTGTCTGAAGGAGGGCTGCCTGGGTGGAAGGTCATGCTCCCTGATGTCATGCTCAGGAGATCAGGACAAGACCTGTCTCAGAGCTGGCTCTCAGCCATCAGTCTTAAGTATGAATTTGTTTTGACAGTAGATTCAGAATCTGCATCAAGGAGGTCCATGGGGGGGGCGGGGGGTGTCCCGGAATCTGTAGTTCAAGATGCAAGGACACCTGAGCCTTTGCCGCAGCTCCCACATTCTCTGTTCACTGTGTCTCCTGGCCCCATGCAGGAAGGCTTAGGCTACAAGGAGCTCCATCCTCCTTTCTTTGTTTTTTCTTTCTTTCTTCTTTTTCTTCTTCTTTTTTTTTTTTTTTTGAGACTGAGAAGCTCACTACAACCTCCGCCTCCTGGGTTCAAATGATTCTCCTGCCTCAGCCTCCCGAGTAGTTGGGATTAAAGGCATCTGCCACCACGCCTGGCTAATTTTTTGTATTTTTGGTAGAGACGGGGTTTCACCACGTTGGCCAGGATGGCCTCCAACTCTTGACCTCAAGTTATCCACCTGCCTTGGCCTCCCAAACTGCTGGGATTACAGGTGTGAGCCACCACGCCCAGCCTCCATCCTCCTTTCTTACCTAGTGGCCCCTCACAGATCCCGGTCCCCTGGGGTGACCCCTTATGACCACAAATCTCTGCACAATGAACACGAGGGTCAAAAGCATGCCCCACCCGCTCAGGAAGCAAGGTGACAGCAAGGTGGAGAGAGACAGTGATGGCCTGTCTGCTCGCTGTCCTCCAAGATGTCCCAGACCCCACTGCCAACCACTCTCTCCTGTTGGGTCCATCTCTCTGCACTTCCCAGGATAAGTACTTACCAGATGGAGCTCGGTTCTGTGACCTGCACGCACCCAGCCTGGCTACTAGCTCCTGCCGTCCCCATGACCTACGGCCAGGGTTTTGAGCTGGCCCAAGGGAACCGCTGGCTGGGTAGAGCCTGGGATAACCACAGAGTGACCCAACAGCATCCGACTTCCTCTTTCTCAACGGCCTGCCTGCGTGCCTGCCACTCTGCTCGCAGCTGCAGGCCAATCCAGGGGTCTGAGAAGAGCACAGAGGATGGGGGTTCTAGAGGCAGAGAGCCCTGCTCCCACCCCTCAGCCCCGTGCATGCAGGTGTCTTGGGGAGGCGGGGTGGGGAGCTGGGAAGAGGCCCAGCGTCCTCAACCCCCACCCCAGCAGCTTCCTGTGGCACCAACTGCTGAAGAGGAACAGGGTGTGGGGGCCTCACCCAGGCACATGGGTGTATAGACAGTACCATGTGGGGACATGCAAGTCATGTGTATCCGTAGAGACACAGGCACCCAGACAAACCCCAGCTGGGCGGGTGCACACTGAAATTCGGAAACACGCATGGTTACACTGTTTCGTGGGCTCCAGGAAGCTGGCGGAACAATCTGGCGTGCTGGTAACGTTTAACAACCACCTCTCCGATCTGCAGCCATTGCCAATTCTCCTGGTGTAAATGCTCCCAGCATGGCTGATTTCACCTACCAGTGTGATGCCACTGAGTGTGGAGTTGGTAGGAAATGCTCAGATTTGGCTCTTAAAAAAAAAAAAAACCTGCTTATTTTATTTTTAGAGATAGGGTCTCATTCTGTCACCCAGGCTGGAGTGCAGTGGTGAAATCATAGCTCACTGCAGCCTCAATCTCCTGGACTCCAATGATCATTCTGCTTCAGCCTCCTGAGTAGTTGGGATTACAGGCACATGCCACCATGCCAGTTTTAATAGATAATTTATGTATTTTATATATATATATATATATATACTTTAATTCTATAAAACTGCACAGCTAAGTTTGTTAAATAATTTATGTATAATTTATATATATACTTTATATATACTTATATATAATTTATATATATGTCTCTCTATATAATTTTTTATATATAATTTTTCTGTTGAGACAGGCTCTCACTCTGTCATCCAAGCTGGAGTACAGTGGCATGATTTCAGTTCACTGCAACCTCCGTCCCCTGGGCTGAAGTGATCCTCCCACCTCAGCCTCCTGAGTAGCTGGGACCAGAGGCACACATCACCATGCCTGGCTATTTGTGTATGTGCATATTTTTAGTAGAGACAGGGTCTCACCATATCACTTAGGCTGGTCTTGAACTCCTGGGCTCAAACAATCCACCCATCCTGGCCTCCCAAAGTGCTAGGATTAGAGGCATGAGCCACTGTGCCCAACCTAAGTTTAGAGATTTTTTTTTTTTTTAGTTTTTATTTTAGTAGAGACTCAGGGATCTTACTCTGTTTCCCAGGCTGGTCTTGAACTCATGGGCTCAAGCAATCCTCCTACGTCAGCCTCCCACAGGGCTGGGATTACAGGCGTGAGCCACCATGCCTGGCCTCATAATCTATGCTTTTGAGGTTGCTTTTGTCTACTGAATCTGTTGGGAGTAGAATGGTGTGCTGCTGCACATCTCTTTCTGACTCACGGTTTTTGCGGCATCACTTGAAATTGGCTGCGGCAAGAGTATTTTCACCGTGAGAACTGGCAACGCTGTAATTCAGTGCTCTCCACTTGAGAGGTGGTTGTTCAGCGTTTGCCAGCCCACCACTGCACAGCGGTGTACACAGCTGGTCTTGGGCTGCTGCACAATCATGCTTCACACATGGTCACACACAGGCATAGGGACTTACAGAGGCAGGTGCAAGTGTGCACACCTAGACCTCAGAGCCTCCACACACAGAGGACACCAGACAAATACATGTGCACAACGGTGCACAACTGCTCTGCACAACGGCGCTGCAGATCCTGAAAAACATGAAGCTCAAGGACACACACAAGGAGAGGCAAACACAGACACATGTGCTCACAGGCACAACTTCACATGTGAGCATGCAGTTCCATGTGGACATGCAGAACGGGCATGTAGACACACACAACAAACACCCCGGACATGCATGTGAACTCACAATCACAGTCACACAGAACTCTCTCTCTCACACACACACACACACGCGCGCACACACACACACATGAGCAGATGCTGGCTGGGCACGTGTCTCACACCTGTAATCCCAGCACTTTGGGAGGCCGAGGCAGGTGGATTACCTGAGGTCGGGAGTTCGAGACCAACCTGGCCAACATGGTGAAAACCTGTCTCTACCAAAAATATAAAAATTAGCCGGATGTGGTGGAACGTGCCTGTAATCCCAGCTACTTAGGAAGCTGAGGCAGGAGAATAGCTTGAACCCGGAAGGCGGAGGTTGCAGTGAGCCGAGATTGTGCCACTGCACTCCAGCCTGGGTGACAGAGTGAAACTCTGTCTCAAAAACAAACAAACAAACACAAAACAAAACAACAACAACAAAAAAGAGCAGATGTTGGCCACCTCTGAGAACACCCATGGAGACCCTGACTTGCACACTGGTTGCCATGGGACCCCACAAAGTCACAAACACACAGACCTGGAAAGCCCTCACCACAAATACTCAGTGACCCATGGCTCCACACTGTCCCCAGGGACACACACGGGGCCACCCACAGAATCACCCCAACGAGACACAAGGAGACACAGACATACACAGATTTGTACACACCCATTTCTGTAACCAGCTGAGTCTTTCTTTCATGCAACACGCATTTATTGAGCACCTACTGTATCCCAGGCACTGTGGCAGGTGAAGGATCACGGTGAACAAGACAGACACAAACCCCCTTCGCCCTGCAGGAGCTCCAGTTGGGGGAGGCAAACAGTGAATCAATCAGGAAACATACCTAGGAGATAAATTTAGATGCTGTGAATTGCCACCACAGGAAGTAAACAGCGTGATACAACCCAGTGTGTGGGGGAGGGGTTCGCTTGAGCTGGAAGGTCAGGGAAGGCCATTTGAGCTGAGCTGTGTAAGCTCAGAAGAAGTCGGGCATATAAATCAATGTCTAGCTGGGCTCAGTGGCTCACACCTGTAATACCAGCACTTTGGGAGAATGAGGCGGGCAGATCACCTGAGGTCAGAAGCTTAAGACCAGCCTGGCCAACATGGTGAAACCACGTCTCTACTAAAAATACAAAAATTAGCTGGATGTGGTGGTGGGTGCCTATAATCACAGCTACTCAGGAGGCTGAGGCAGGAGAATCACTTGAACCCAGGAGGTGGAGGCTGCAGTGAGCTGAGATCATGCCACTGTACCCCAACTTGAGTGACAGAGTGCAACCCGGTCTTAAAAAAAATCTGGGGGTAAGTTACTCTGGGTAGTAGAGGCCGCCAGGGCCAAGGCTTGGAGGCAGACTGAGCTTGGGGTGGTTGAGGAATAGGAGGAGGCAGGTGTGGCTGGAGCCAGACTGGAGGAGGACTGACATGAGACCCAAGGTGCTGGGATTACACCATGTTGGTCAGATTGGTCTTGAACCCTTGACCTCAGGTGATCCACCTGCCCTGGCCTTCCAAAGTGCTGGAATTACAGGCGTGAGCCACCGGGCCTGAACTTATTTTATTTTTTGTAGAGACAGGGTCTTGCTATATTGCCCAGGCTGATCTCAAACTCGTGGGTTTAAGTATTCCTCCCACCTCAGCCTCCCAGAATGCTGGAATTACAGACATGAGCCACCACTAGAAGGTGTTAGCAAGGGCCTGTGAACCCATTCTACTTTCAGCTTTAAAAAAGATGCCCTTTTTAGGCCGGGCGTGTTGGCTCATGCCTGTAATCCCAGCACTTTGAGAGGCTGAGGTGGGTGGATCACAAGGTCAGGAGTCTGAGACCAGCCCGGCCAGCATGGTGAAACCTTGTCTCTACTAAAAATACAAAAAAATTAGCATGGTGTGGTGGTGCACGTCTGTAATCCCAGCTACTCGGGAGGCTGAGGCAGGAGAGTCGTTTGAACCTGGGAGGAGGAGGTTGCAGGGAGCCAAGATCGTGCCACTACACTCCAGACTGGGTGACAGATGAAGATTCTGTCTGGAGGTGGGAGGGGAAGATGCCTCTTACTTCCAGCCATAGCTGCTATCATCGAGATGGCCACGCAGCGGCAGCACTTCCCCGTGGCTTCTTCTCTGGCCAGGAAGAGACCACAGAAAGAAAAACAGAAAAAATAAAGACCAGTATGGAAAGTTAGAAGGCTTACAGGGGCCAGGCAGCAACGTGAGTTAGTAAGAACTATGGGATGTGAGACACAGGTTTATCCTTCCTTCTACCACATTTATTTTTTTCTTGTAAAGGAGCGGTCTCACTATGTTGCCCAGGCTGGTCTCAAACTCCTGGCCTCAAGTGATCCTTCCTCCTTGGCCTCCTAAAGTGCTGGGATTACAAATGTGAGCCACCACACCTGATCTCTTCTCGCACGTTTGACAGAGACATGGCATGGCGAAATATTCCTGTGCTGTTGAAAACTACATAATTTCAGATGGATTAAAGATAAAATGTGAAAAATAAAGCAATACAGATCATAGAAGAAATTTACAAGGCTTTTTTACAATTTAGGATTGAAAACATGCTTTATTTGACATTGTTTTGTGTGTGTGTGTTTTAACTAAGACAGAAAACCCAGAAGCCATGAAAGAAAACACAGAAATGCTTTATACATAAAAATATATATAAACGTGGCCAGACATAGTGGCCCACGCCTGTAATCCCGGCACTTAGGGGAGGCTGAGGAAGGTGGATCACTTGAGGTCAGGAGTTAGAGACCAGTCTGGTCAACACGGAGAAACCCCGTCTCTACTAAAAATGCAAAAATCAGCCAGGTGTGGTGGTGTGCGCCTGTAATCGCAGCTACTCAGAAGGCAGGAGAATCGCTTGAACTCAGGAGGCAGAGGTTGCAGTGAGCTGAGATCTCACCACTGCACTCCAGCCTGGGTGACAGAGTGAGACCCTGTCCCAATAAATAAATAAATAAGTAAGTAAGTAAGTAAGTAAAAAACAGCACAGTGGCTTACGCCTGTAATCCCAGCACTTTGGAAGGCCAAGGCGGTCAGATCATGAGGTCAGGAGATCGAGACCATCTGGCCAACCTGGTGAAACCCTGTCTCTACTAAAATACAAAAAATTAACTAGGCGTGGTGAGGCGTGCCTGTAGTCCCAGCTACTTGGGAGGCTGAGGCAGGGGAATTGCTTGAACCGGGAATTGGAGGTTGCAGTGAACTGAGATCATGCCACTGTATTCCAGCCTGGCGGCAGAGCAAGACTCTGAGACTCCGTCTAAAAACAAACAAACAAACAAACAAACAAACAAACCTATATAAACATATGATAAAAATCTTATAGTAAAAATATCTTAAATATAACTAACCGAATAATTTTATAAATTATCAGAGAAATATACACAAAAGCAATACATAAAGATGAATGGGTTGTTGGAGAAGGGTTAGTACCTTCATATGCAAAGAGGTTTCACACATTGATAAGAAAAAGATGCAACAGAAATAGAAGATTAAGAAAGAATATCTGGGCGGGCGCCATGGCTCCTGCCTGTCATCCCAGCACTTTGGGAGGCTGAGGCAGGAAAATCACTTGAGGTCAGAAATTCGACACCATCCTGGCCAACATGATGAAACCCTGTCCCTCCTAAAAATACAAAATTAGCTGGATGTGGTGGTGGGCGCCTGTAGTCCCAGGTACTCAGGAGGCTGAGGCAGGAGAATCACTTGAACCTGGGAGGCAGAGGTTGCAGCAGTGAGCTGAGATCACGCCATTGCACTCCAGCCTGGGCAACAGAGTGAGACTCCATCTCAAAAAAAAAAAAAAAAAAAAAAGAGAAAGAGAAAGAGAAAGAAAGGATGTGAACACGCAAGTCTCAGAAAAGCACAGCCAAGAGCCAAAGAATGAAGAAAACATAGTTTCCAGAAGCCCAGAGAGTGCGAATTTGGATAATAGAGAGCTGTTTAGTTCATATCTAAGAGTGTGGCAATAGCAACTTCAGAAGGGAATGTATCTGATTATCATCTTATTGTAGTTGAAATTATATTGGAAATTAGAAAATTTATTTATGAAATTCTACTGGCTTCATTTGTCTATGATTTCTAATATTTCCTTTTGGAGACAGGGTCTCCCTCTGTCACCCAGGCTGGAGGGCAGTGGCGTGATCTCAGTTCACTGTAGCCTCAGCCTCTTAGGCTCAAGTGATCTTCCCACCTCAGCCTCTGCAGTAGCTGGACAACAGGTATATGCCACCACACCTGGCTAATCTTATTTTATTTTTTTTAGAGACAGGGTCTGACTATGTTGCCCAGGCTGGTCTCAAACTCCTGACTTCAAGTGATCCTCCTGCTTCAGCCTCCCAAAGTGTTAGCATTGAAGGTGTGAGTCACCACACCTGATTGACTAATAATATTTTCTAAAGTTGAACAAATCTTTCAAGCCATTCTCATAAAATATGTAAAAATAAGGTAATTGGTGGGGCATGGTGGCTCATGCTTGTAATTGAAGCACTTGGAGAGGCCGAGGCAGAAGTATTGCTTGAGGCAAAGAGTTCAAGACTAACCTGGCCAACATAGGAAGACCTCATCTCTTAAAAAAAATAAAGTGATTAAAAACATTAAAAAGTGATAGCACACTGCCAGCAGTGATGCAGAGAAAAGCTTACTGGCATATTCTGTCATATAATAAAAACTCTCCTCCTAACAACCATAGGCCATAAAGTTTCTATCTGAGGCTGCCCCTGATTTGCCTCTGCTTTGTCGTCTTGTTTGCGAAGCAGAATTTGGGATTTGCCTTTGATTTCCATCGCAATCTCATGTAAGCAGGAAGTAGTGTCTCATTATCTCCAGTGAGTCTAAAGTGAGTCTAAAGCTTCATCTTGTATTCTAAAACATTAATTATTATTATTATTATCAGTTTTTGTAGAGATGGGGTCTGTCTATGTTGCCCAGGCTGCACTCAAGTGATGTGCCCACTTTGGCCTCCAAAAGTGTTGGGATTACAGGCATGATCCACCTTGAGCTTCCTCTTCTTTCGATTTTTACAAATTGAGATATGATTTACGCATAGTAAATTCATTCTTTTTGGTGTACTGTTCTGGGAGTTTTAACTAATCCATACAGCCATGTAACCACCATTGCAATCAACATCTACAACAGTAGCATTGCCCGCCCCCCCCACCACCACCAAATTCCCCTGTGCTCTTTTGTAGGAATTCTCTTTCCCTACCTTTTCCTTTTTTTTCTTTTCTTTTTTTTTGAGACAGAGTCTTGCTCTGTTGCCCAGACTGGAGTGCAGTGGTGTGATCTCGGCTCACTGCAACCTCTGCCTCCTGGGTTCAAGCAATTCTCTGCCTCAGCCTCCCCAGTAGCTGGGATTACAGGTGAATGCCATCATGCCCAACTTTTTTTTTTTTTTTTTTTTTTTTTTTTTTTTTTTTTTTT
>NW_022437017.1:4175090-4208397 GCF_009761245.1 Sapajus apella
TTTTTTTTTTTTTTTTGTATTTTTAGTAGAGACGGGGTTTCATCATCTTGGCCAGGCTAGTCTTGAACTCCTGACCTCGTGATCCACCTGCCTCAGCCTCCCAAAGTGCTGGGATTACAGGTGTGAGCCACCATGCTCAGCCTCTTTTTTTTTTTTTTGAGATAGAGTGTCTCTGTATCCCAGGCTGGAGTGGAGTAGCAGGATTGTGGCTCACTGCAGCCTCTGTCTCCTGGGTTCCAGAGATTCTCCTGCCTCAGCCTCCCAAGTAGCTGTGACTACAGGTACACACCACCATACCCAGCTAAGTTTTGTATTTTTTTAGTAGAGACTGTGTTTCACCATGTTGGCCAGGCTGGTCTCGAACTCTTGACCACAAGTAATCCGCCCGCCTCAGCCTCCCCAAGTGCTGGGATTACAGGCCTCTTTCCCTATCATCGATGGTCATGAATTTCATCTTTGTCCCTATAGGTTTACCTTTTCCACAATATCACGTAAATGGAATCATCATTTTTTAAAACCCTTTGAGTCTGGCTTCTTTCACTTTGCCTAATGCATTTGGGATTCATCCATGTTGCTGTGCAGATCAATGTCTTCTTTCATTTCATTTTATTTTATTTTTAAAATTTTGTTTAGTTATTATTATTTTTTGAGACAGTTTTGCTTTTGTTGCCCAGCGTGGAGTTCAATGGCACAATCTTGGCTCACCACAACCTCTGCCTCCCAGGTTCAAGCGATTCTCCTGCCTCAGCCTCTCAAGTAGCTAAGATTACAGGCATGAGCCATCACACCTGGTTAATTTTGTATTTTTTGTAGAGATGGGGCTTCTCCATGTTGGTCAGGCTGGTCTCGAACTCCCAGCCTCAGGTGATCCTCCCACCTTGGCCTCCAAAAGTGCTGGGATTGCAGGCATGAGCCACTGCACCTGGCCCATTTTAAATGTTTCTTACAAAGATTGCAGCATTTTGCATTCCCACCAGCAACGTTTGAGAGTTCCAGTTGCTCCATGACTTAGTATTGTCATTTTCTAATTTCAGCCATTCTAATTGGTAGTGGTCTCTCATTGTGTTGCGGCCCCTTTATAACATCAGAAAATTTCGATGATGCATCACACGATTGCCACTGTGACTTTTAATATTCTTGGATGGAGAAGGTGGGCAATAGGGTCTGCAGGGGGTGAGAGTATAGGGAGTCTGGGTTCAACTCCTGGTTCTGCAAATTTTGTGTTGTGTGTTCTGTTGGGGAAGCTGCACAGCTGCAATCGTGCTGCCGCAATTCTCTCCTCTGGAATGTGACAACATTCCCATCTCCTAGGATTAGATGGGATGATGCAGGTGAAGAGCTCAGAACAGGATGTGACCCACATAGGCACCACCTAGGTTTTCTCATGGCTTCTTCGCTAAACTGTTTCCAGCTTCAGAACTTTTGCCCTTGCAGTTACCTCTACTGGACTCTTCTTCTTCTTCTCCTCCTCCCCCTCCTCCCCCTCCTCCACCTCCTTCCCCTCCTCCTCCTACTCCTTCTTCTCCTTCTCCTTCTCCTTCCCCTTCCCCTTCTCCTTCCCTTTCTCCTTCTCCTTCTCCTTCCTTTTCTTCTTTTTTTTTTTTGAGACAGAGTCTCATTCTGTCACCCAGGCTTGAGTGCAGTGCCTCCAAGTTCCAGGCTCAAGCAGTTCTCCCACCTCAACCTCCCAGTAGCTTGGATTACAGGCATGCACCACCATGTCCAGCTAATTTTTGTATTTTTAGTAGAGACAGCATTTCACCATTTTGGTCAGACTGGTCTCGAACTCCTGAATTTAGATGATCTGCCCACTTCAACCTCCCAAAGTGCCGGGATTACAGGCATGAGACACAACACCCAGCTGGACTACTGGACTATTGTTTATCCTTCTTTTGGTCCTCTCAGTTATCTCTCTCTCTCTTTCCCCTTCTCTCCCCGTGTGTGTGTGTGTGTGTGTGTGTGTGTGTGTGTGTGTGTGTGTAGGCAAAAAGCTTAGGTTAGCTAATTAGGCTAACCTAAGGCACAGTAGCTCATGCTTGTGATCCCAGCACTTTGGGAGGCCGAGGCAGGAGAATCGCTTTAGCCCAGGAGTTCAAGATCAGCCTGGGAGACATAGTAAGATCCTGTCTCTACAAAAAATTTAGAAATTAGCCAGGTGTGGTAGCACCCACCTGTTGACCTAGCTACTCAGGAGACTGCGATGGGAGGATCCTTCAGGCCTGGGAAGTAGAGGCTGCAGTGAGCTATGACTGCACCACTGCACTCCAGCCTGGACAATAGAATGAGATCTTGTCACAAAAGAAAAAGAAAAATAGATCTATGTATATGCGGGAGATGTTACTTATTCAGACAAGTGAGAGTACCTAGCACACTTGTGGACTCAGAAATAGGGTTGCCAGATCAAATATAGGAACCTGGATGTCTTATGCATTTATCTGTTAAATGTGGCAAGCCTATTCAGGGACTCTTTGTCGTAGCCTCTGTATCCCCAGGGGCTGGTTCCTCAATTCTGATAGTAATATGGGGTTGGAGCGCAGGCTGGGTCCTTTCTTTTCCTCATCCAGCTTGTTGGACCCCAGAGAAACCACAGGGGACTTTAGAGGCTCCAACAGGAAAACCGCATCTTAATATAACCCAAGAACTGAACGTTCTTATAAAGAGACGCCCACAGAAGCACAGCGTCATTACTTTATGTACTTCCAATGGCAAGATGTGTCCTGACGTGGCTTCTGGTGCTGGTTATGAATCACAAAAGAGGGGTCACCTCTCTCTGAGCACTGTCTATGTGGTTTATTTAATCTCATACAATCTTTACAACCATCCAGGGAGGAAGGCCCCATCGGACCTACTGGCCCCATTCTGTAGATGAGGAAGGTAAGGCTCAGTGAGGCAAGGCTCTGTGGCAGACTGTCCCCCAGAGGCTGCAGCATGCAGAACCCCTTAGAACATCTGCTTTAGTTAAATGAGTGTTGAACAATGGGTGAGAACACATAGACCCAGGGAGGGGAACATCACACACTGGGGCCTGTTGAGGGGTGGGAGGGCTTGGGGAGGGATAGGAGGGGGTAGGAGGATTGGGGAGGGATAACATTAGGAGAAATGCCTGATGTTGGTGATGGGGGGATGGATGCAGCAAACCACCATGGCAAGTGTGTACGTGTGTAACAAACCTGCACGGTCTGCACACGTACGCCAGAACTTAAAGTATACTAAAAAAAGATAAAGATAAAAAGAAGATAATAATGTGGATTATTGCAAAATATAGTAATTAAGAAAATTAATTATCACAAACCCTTGTAGCAGAACACATTTCCCCATACACACAAGCGTTGTACCTAGGGTCGATGCGTTCCTCCTCTTACTTCCAGGAACGTCATTCTCTGTTTATGGAGTAGCTGTACCTTCACCACTTTATTTTCTTAATAAACTCATTTTTACTTTGCATTGCCAAAAAAGAAAAAAAAGAACATCTGCTTTGTTGACGGCATGTCGAGACAGCCTCTGGGAAGCTGTGTTAACCACGCCGGCCGAGGGGCCGGGCATCCATATTGCTAACCCTACCTGTCTCTGCCATTGACCTGGACTCATGCAGCTGGTGCAGTGGACAACCTCTCCCCACCACTTGCACCTGCAGAAGACACATCAGGGAACACAGGGCCATGCCCCAGCCATTCCGTTCCTGTCATTGCATTCTTCAACAAGCACAAAGCACGTGTGATAGTTGGAGCCCCCGAGCCGCAGGCTTGGAAGTCCAAGGAGGCTTCCTTGGGAAGCAGTGCCCAGGAGATACCTGAAGGACATGAGGGGCCTGGGACAAGCACAGGGTCACAGGTGATTTTACCCATCCACAGCAAGGAGAACCAAGAGGGAAAGTGGCTATGATGGGGGAAGCTAGAGACAGAGGCCATTGTGTCTTGGTCCAATGGCATAGCTTTAGGTTCCATCCCTAAGGCAATGGGGAGCCATGGGAGGTTTTATGCAGAGAAGAGGCAAAGCCTGACCTTTGTTTCTAAATAGGAATGGAAAGAATGGATAGAGGGTATCATCCTGGAAGCTGGCAAGGTGGCAGTGCTGTCACTCAGGAAGACAGGACAGTGGCCCAGGTATAGGAGGGAGAAAAGTGGGTGACTCTGGGGGGAATTCGAGAGGCAAGATGAGCTGGACTTTGTTTAGATAAGGGAGGATGGGGAGTGAGGATGCCACCCAGCTCTCAGCCTGCTTTCCCAGCAGACAGGGTCTGGGACATGCTCCAGGGTTAGCACTTTGGACTGACAGCCTCAATTCCCAGCAGTCTATGGGTGTAGTGTCCCTGTCCACTTCCCTCCATTCATCTATTTGCATTTCCTGAGCCTGGAACTTTCCAGCTGCTCCTCTGCTTGCCCTGGAAGGGAGAGGGCTGGGAAGGAGGTCTCCCATCCCAGCAGCTGGCCCACAAGACAGAGGCTGCCCCGGGCTGACGCTTTTCCTTTTCCTCCAGGTAGCACTGTGCCAGAGCATCTGGGAACCCCAGAGGAGGGGGCAGGGTGTCCAGCAGGGGGGCAAGGGGTCATGGCCATGGGCACCTCTCTTCCCATGCACTCATGGGCTCAGTACCCTGCCAGGTGTCAGCAGGAGAGGGCTCAGGAAGCCCAGGTTGGTGGTGGGGGCTGAAAGCCCATGTCTGGGTTATCTGGACAGGTGTGAGGATGTCACCCTGGGGGTATGTCTGGCTCCTTCTTCTTAATTTAGTTTCTGTTCATACAGCACCTCCTTAAGGGACTTTGCCTCTCTCGATCTCTCTGCTACCCTCCACGTCTCCCCCATTTTATTTTCTGAGTTGTCTTTATGTTATTGATTTATTTATTTTTCAGACAGGGTCTCACTCTGTCACCCAGACTGGAGTGCAGTGACACAGTCTCAGCTCACTGCAACCTCTGCCTCTAGGGTTCAAGCGATTCTCCTGCCTCAGTCTCTGGAGCAGCTGGAACTACAGGCTTGTGCCACTGTGTCTAGCTAACTTTTGTGTGTGTGTATATATATAATTTTTTTTTTTTTTTAGTAGAGACGGGATTTTACCATGTTGGCTAGGCTGGTCTCACAGTCCTGGCCTCAAGAAATCTACCTGCCTCGGTCTCGCACAGTGCTGGGATTACAGGCATGAGCCACCTTGGGCCAGGCCTAGTTGTATAATAATTTCATTATATATTACATTGCAGTAATAATAGAAATAAAATGCATGGCCAGGTGTGGTGGCTCACGCCTGTAATCCCAGCACTTTGGGAGGCCAAGATCGGCAGATCATGAGGTCAGGAGTTCAAGACCAGCCTAACCAACATGGTGAAACCCTGTCTCTACTAAAAATACAAAAATTAGCTAGGCGTGGTGGTGGGCGCCTGTAATCTCAGCTACTCAGGAGACTGGGGCAGGAGAATCGCTTGAACCCGGGAGGCGGAGGTTGCAGTGAGCCGAGATCATGCCGCTGTACTCCAGTTGGGTGACAGAGTGAGACTCTGTCTCCCACACCAAAAAAAATTAGAAATAAAGTGCACGATAAATGTAATATGCTTGAATCATCCTGTAACTACCACCGTCCAATTATCTTCCATGAAATTGTCCCTGATAGATCGATCTATCTATCTATCTATCTATCTATCATCATCCATCTATGCATCCATCTAGCTATAATTCTATCTAACCATCTCTCTCTCTGCCTCTCTCCCTCCGTGACACTCCTTTCCTATCTCCCAGGTTGTCATCCACACATCACCAGGTTCTACCAGTCAAACCAATTCATAAAATCACAAAACCGGCCCAGATTCAAGGGCTGAGAGGTAGATTCCACTTCCTAGGAAAACCAGACAGAATTGCAGTCATATTTTCTGTTGAACCAGAGTAGACCTTCACAGCCTCATAGTCAGAGTTGTGATGCGTCCCACAGCGGGGAGTTCAGTTTAAATGCCTTTGCTCCTCCATTCAGGGATTTCTGCCCTAGTTGGCACAAACATCCATTAAAATATAAATGACCTCAGTTTCTTTTTTTATTTATTATTATTTTTTGAGACAGGGTCTCATTCTGTTGCCCAGGCTGGAGTGCAGTGGCATGATCTCAGCTCACTGCAGCCTCTGCCTCCTGGGCTCAAGAGATCCTCCCACTTCAGCCTCCCAAGAAGCTGGGATTATAGGTGTACACCACCACATGTGGGTAATTTTTGTATTTTTAGTAGAGACGGGGTTTCACCATGTTGGCCAGGCTGATTTCGAACTCCAGACCTCAAGTGGTCCACCCGCCTTGGCCTCCTAAAGTGCTGGGATTACGACCATGAGCCACCGCACTGGCCTCTCCGTTTCTGAGACCCCTGCCTTGAGCAGCAGCCATTGCGGTGTGCATAGAATATATAGTCAAAACATACACATATTTCGGATAAAAATGACTTTTGAGCACTTTCTTTTTTTAGTTGTTTCCTTCTCCAATGCGACTATTGTGTTTTTTTAAAACAAGTAATCAGCTGTCATCTGACAGAGGTTTCTTAGGAGAATGGGAGGGGTGCTGAGTCTCCAGCCCTCTTCCTGGAAGGTAGGTGGGGGTGACCCCAGGGCTGTGTTTGAGGACCTGAGGAAGAATGACTCGCTGACTGGTTGGGACCTTCCCACGCAGGACTTTCCTGAGCCAGACCTGGGAGAGGTTCCCACGGCAGACGCTTGTTCCATAGCCACATCCGAAGGCCAGGGGACTTCCCAAAGCTCAGCCCCCAGGGGCAGCTACGGAGGCGCCCACCTCTTAGAATGAAGTCCTAACAATTGTCGCATTTAGTCAGCGTGGGCTGGGTGCCAGGCCCAGGACTGAGAAGTTATGAATGCTGCTTTCTATCTTCCTCCCAACAAATCAAATGCACAGGCTGCCTTTCTGTCCTTCAGACAGACCTCTCTCCAGCCTCAGGGACTTTGCACATGCTGTTCCCTCTGCTTGGTATTCTCCCTTCCAGTCTCCCCCTCTGCTTCCCAGATCTTCATGATGTCCCCTTCTCATTCTCTCTCTCTCTCTTTCTCTCTCTTTTTGAGATGGAGCTTCACTCTGTTGCCCAGCCCAGAGTGAGTGCAATGGCACGATCTCAGCTACTGCAACCTCTACCTCCCCGGTTCAAGAGATTCTTCTGCATCAGCCTCCCAAGCAGCTGGGATTACCGGTGCCTGCCACCATGCTCGGCTAATTTTTTGTATTTTAAGTAGAGACAAGCTTTCATCATCTTGGCCAGGCTAGTCTTGAACCCCTAACCTCGTGATCTACCTGCCTCAGCCTCCCAAAGTGCTGGGATTACATGTGTGAACTGTCATGCCTGGTCAACTCCTTCTCATTCTCTGGACTTCAAGTCACAAGGCACAAGTAACCCCAGGCAGGCCTCCCTCCACATGCCCCCCACCCTGTGATTTTCTTTATTCTATTCACGATGCTTTTTGACTTATTCATTGTTACTGGGCTTTATTCATTGTTCTCTGTCTGCAGCTGGAGTGGAAGCTTGTACAAACAGGAACCTGTTAGTTTATTTCCAACTATGTTCCATGCTCCACTACTTACCCCTTGTGTGGGAAAGTTGCTTAACATCTGTGCCTCCTTTGTGTCATCTATTCACTGGGTATGATAATTATATATATATAATAATCTATATATAGATATATTGTATATTATATATTATATATATGATACATAATATATACATATAATGTATTGTAAAATATATATCTATATATAGATATATAATATAATATATAACATATCATGTAATATGGATACAATATATAATATATATTTTACATGGGTTTGTAAAAGTATATATATACTTTACATGAGTTTGCTCTGAATTAAGAATTCATATATAAAAATATATATAATATATATAATATTATATGGTCATATTGATGGTGGTGATGATGGTGATGGTGGTGATTGTCATGGTGGTGATGGTGGTGGTGATGGTGGTGAGGAGATAGTATTGGTGATGGTGATGATGGTGGTAATGATGATGGTGATATTGATGGTGGTGTTGATGGTGATGGTGGTGATGGAGATGGTACTGGTGATGGTGATGATGGTGGTCATGATGATGGTGATGACAATGATGATGATATCTATATATAGATAATATTATATCTCCCAAAGAACTGGGATTACAGGCATAAGTCACTGCGCTGGCCGATGAGAATAATTCTTAATTCAGAGCAAACCCATGTAAAGTGCTTAGAGAACAGGGTCTGAGGTGTGCACACTCAATATATATAGATGTATATTATCTGTATTATATATATATGAATTCTTAATTCAGAGCAGACTCAGAGTAAATATATATATTACACATATAATTATTTGAAACAGAGTCTGGCTCTTGTTGCCCAGGCTGGAGGGCAATGGCATGATCTCGGCTCACTGCAACCTCCACCTCCCGGTTCCAAGCGATTCTCCTGCCACAGCCTCCCTAGTAGCTGGAATTACAGGTGCCTGCCACCATGCCCAGCTAATTTTTTGTATTTTTATTAGAGACGAGTTTCACCGTGTTGGCCAGACCTCGTGATCCGCCCTGATCAGCCTCCCAAAGTGCTTACAGGCGTGAGCCACCACGCCTGGCCCAAGTTCCACTACTTACCACTCACGTGGAAAAGTTGCTTAACATCCGTGCCGCCTTGGTTTGATTTATTCACTGGGTGTGCTAATTATATAGAAACAGAGTCTGGCTCTTGTCACCCAGGCTAGAGTGCAATGGCCTGATCTAGGCTCACTACAACCTCTGCCTCCCAGGTTCACGTGATTCTCCTGCCTCAGCCTCCTAAGTAGCTGGGATTACAGGCACCTGCCACCACGCCCAGCTAATTTTGTTGAATTTTTAGTAGAGACAGCTTTTACCATATTGGCCAGGCTGGTCTCAAACTCCTGACCTCATGTTCTGCCCACCTTGGCCTCCCAAAGTACTGGGATTACAGGCGTGAGCCACTGTGCCTGGTCAAATGTTTTATTTTTTATAGAGACAGGTTCTCACTATGTTGCCTAGACTGGTCTCAAACTCCTGGACTCAAGGGATTCTCCTACTTTAGCCTCCCAAAGTGCTGAGATGACAGGCCTGGGCCGCTGTACCTGGCCATCGCTCTCTCTCTCTCTCTCTCTCTCATCTCTCTATGTATCCATCTATCTATAATTCAATCTATCCATCTCTCTCTCTGCCTCTCTCCCTCTCCAATAATCTTTTCCTATCACCCAGGTTGTCATTCATACAACGCCAGGTTCTACCTGTCAAATCAATTCATAAAATCACAAAACCAGCCCAGATTCAAGGACTGAGAGGTAGATTCTACTTCTTAACAAAATCTGACACTGACCCTCTGAGGACAACGAAGGGGAAAAGCACAGAATGTAAATCTCCTTCTGCCTACCTCCCTCCTGTCCTCCTCTACTGTGATCCCCCCAAACGCACACACCTGTTCACCAGCAGGGTTTCTCATGGTTTTTATATTAATCCTCAATGCCTTACTTCAGTCTCTCTTCTGCAGTGTCTCCTGTGTTGGTTTTGTAGGGAGGAACCTAGCAGCCCACACTAGTGTGCCACCTTATCACAAACTGGATCATTATGAACTTAAAGATAGAACATAGTAACAGCAACACACTAATGATCATTATGAGAATGATGTTGGTGATGGTGATGGTGATAATACTGATGATTATGAGAGTGATGATGATGATGGTGATGATGAAGAAGTTAATGATGGTGATGATGATGGTAGTAAGCATAGTGGTGATAATGATTATGATGATGGCGGTGGTAATAATGATGTCACCCTCACTATCATCACCACCGTAATGATGATCACTGCCACCATCATAAAGATGGTGATAGTGACGGTGATAGTGATGGTTATTATAATGGTGGTAGTGGTGAGGATGGTGACAATGATGATGGCGTTGATGGTGATGATGCTGGTGACGGTGGCGATGGAGATGATGACGGTGAGAGTAATGATAATGATGGTGATTACAATGATGGTACTATTGATGGCGGTGATGTTGCTGATTATAGTGATGGAGATGATGATGGTGATGGTAATGATGATGGTGGTGATGACAACGATGGGGACATTAATGTTGGTGATGTTGATGATTATAGTGATGGAGATGGTTAGGGTAATGATGGTGGTGGTGATGACGGCGACAATCGTGGTGATGATGGTGGTGATGAAGGTGATGACAATGAGGGTGATATTGATGGTGGTGATGTTGGTGATAATGGCAATGAAGATGATAAGTGTGATATGATGATGTTGATGGTGGTGGCGATGATGATGGTGATGATGATAATGGAGATGATGATGGTGATTGTAATCATAAAGATGATGATGGTGGTGATGATGGTGATGGAGATGGTCATAGTAATGATGATGATGGTGGTGATGATGGTGATGACAATGATGATGATGATTATAGTGATGGAGATGGTGATGGTGACGGTAATGATGATGGTGGTGATGATGATGGTTATATGGATGGTGGTGATGATGGTGATGGAGATGGTAATGGTAGCGATGATGATGGTGGTGATGATGATGGTGAGGACAATGATGGTGATATTAAGTTGGTGATGATGATTATAGTGATAGAGATAGTGATGTTGACGGTAATGATGATGGTGGTGATGACAATGATGGTGATATTGATGGTGGTGATGGTGGTGATGGAGATGGTAATGGTAACGATGGTGATGGTGGTGATGATGATGGTGATGACCATGATGGTGATATTGATGGTGTTGATGGTGGTGATGATGGTGATGGAGATGGTGACAGTAACGATGGTGGTGATCATGGTGGTGGTGGTGATGGTGGTGGGTAGGAGTAGCAACAGTAATGCAACAGTGATGTGCCAGGCACATGATTCAGTGTTTCATCCATTACTATCATTCCTCCAACAATACAGTGAGGAAACAGACTCTGAGAGATGAAGCATGATTCCTAGTCACAGTCACAGAGCTGAAAAGTGGAAGAACCAAGATATGAATCTCAAGGTAGTCAGTCTAAAGTGCATGCTCTTTCTGTCTCAGGCTTGTGGAGTTTGGAAATGAGGAAACAAGAAAGGCTGGTTCAAGTTATTCTCCTGCCTCAGCCTCCTGAGTAGCTGGAATTACAGGCACAGTCCACCATACTTGGCTAACTTTTGTATTTTCAGTAGAGACAGGTTTTGCCATGTTGGCCAGGCTAGTCTTGAACTCCTGACATCAAGTGATCCCCTCACCTTGGTCTCCCAAAGTGCTGGGACTACAGGTGTGAGCCACCACTCCTGGCCCAATTTCTGACTTCCTACATATAAAATGTCCTTTGAAAAATATGTTTCAAATATTATTTTCTTGTTTTTCTCTTCTTTTCCAACATTTTGAAAATGGTTTCTGGTCCCTAGAAGCTTAAAAATTCTATCTAGTCAAATTAATCAGGCTTTTTCTTTGTAATTTATACCTTTGGTAAATATTCTTTTAGCAGTGTGTTTTTGCCAATTTCCTACACTTAACTTTTTTTTTTTTAAATATCCATATGGTATTTGTTTGGTTGTATGGGTTGAAGTGAAGGTCAAACTTATTTTCTTACAAATGGTTACTCAGGTGTCCAAGACCCACTTATTGAATAAGTAGCTATCTGCACTCTGATTTAAAGTTGTTCATTTATAAATACCAAATAGTTATTTATATTTGGGTCTGCTTAAGGATTTTCTGTTCTTTTCTTTTTAATCCATCTCTCTTTTTGTCTGCATCATAATGATAGCTTCAAAATATTCTTTCCAGCCAGGAATATTTATTTGTTTAGTTTCTTATATTCCTTAAAATTTTGTGATATCATTCACATAAGTCCTATACAATTATTATTAATTTTATTCCTAGATTATACATATTTTGGGTTGCTATTATAAAATAGTTTATTTCCCCATTATATTTTATGATTATGGGTAGTCCACCAGAAAGCTATTAATATTTAAGTATTTATTTTGTCCTTGTTATCTTCCTAAATTCCTATTAACTCGGATAGTTTTTCAGCTAGGGTTTTCTAGGGCCAATAGGTTAAAAATTATTTGAGTCCCTTTTCTCTCTCTCTCTCTCTCTCTCTCTCTTTTCTTTTCTTTCTTTCTTTCTTTTTTTTTTTTTTTTTTTTTTTGAGAGGAAGTTTTTGCTTTTGTTGCTCAGGCTGGAGTGCAGTGGCACAATCCTGGCTCACTGCAACCTCTGCCTCCTGAGTTCAAGCAATTCTCCTGCCTCAGCCTCCAGAGTAGCTGCAATTACAGGCGTGTGCTACCATGCCCAGCTAATTTTATTATTATTAGTAGTAGTAGAGGCAGGGTTTTACGAAGTTGGCCAGGTAGGTCTCGAACTCCTGACCTCAGGTGATCCACCTGCCTCGGCCTCCCACAGTGCTCAGATTACAGGCATGAACCACTGTGTCTGGCCCCGTTTTCTCTTAATACTACTTTTTCTTTGTGTGTTTGTGTGTGCGTGCTATACTATGATGCTCAGGACATCTAAATGTTAGCTGACGACATCAGAAATTCTAATAACGACATGTTACTTCCTTAATTGTAACAAGAAAGCTTGTGTTCCCTTGTTGTTTATTTTTATTTTTATTTTAAGACAGAGTGTTAGTCTGTCACCTAGGCTAGAGTGCAGTGACATGATATCGGCTCACTGTAACCTCCACCTCCCAAGTTCAAGTGATTCTCTTGTCTCAGCCTCCCAAGTAGCTGTGACTATAGGCACACACCACCTCTCCTGGCTAATTTTTGCATTTTTTGTACAGACAGGGTTTTACCATGTTGCCCAGGCTGGTCTCAAACTCCTGACCTCAAGCGATCTGCCCACCTCAGCCTCCCAACATGCTGACATTATAAGCATGAGCCGCCTCACCTGGCCTCCTTGTTAAACATGATACAATGATTGAGTTAGAACCGCTTATTACCAAGAAGATATAATGTTTTCCTATTTTTAACAATTCATAGCAGTAGCTACCATTTATTAGGTTCTTACTACTAATATTTGCCAGGCATTTTTCTAAGCACTTTACAGGAATTATTTCACTTAATTCCTCCAGATAGCCTTCCGGGGTAGGAATTCTGATTATTTCATATGCATAGGAGAAAGCTTAGGCTCAGAGAACCCATTAAAAAAAAACAGAAAGTGGAAGCATAAGAATTTAAACACAGGCAATAGAACTTCTGAGCCTTTGTGTTTAACTGGGCTATACAGTACTGCCCCCACTGGATGATAAAAATATCCTTCCACTACTAATTTACTAAGCTTTTATATCAGAAATGGATAAAGATTTCATCAAACAATGGCTGGGTGCTGTGCCTCATGCCTGTAATCCCGGCACTTTGGGCAGCTGAGGTGGGCGGATCGCCTGAGGTCAGGAGTTTGAGACCAGCCTGGCCAACATGGCAAAACCGCGTCTTTACTAAAAAAACAAAAATTAGCCAGACATGGTGGCACGCGCCTATAATCCCAGCCACTTGGGAGGTTGAGGCAAAAGAATTGCTTGAACCAGGAGGTGGAGGTTGCAGTGAGCCAAGATGGCACCACTACACTCCAGCTTGGGCAACAGAGCACTTCATCTCAAAAAAAAAAAAAGATTTCATCAAACAACGATCTGGCTTCTTTGGAGATGAACATGTACTATTTTTCTTTCTTTTACCTACAGACAGTGAGTTTCATTTAAAAGATTTCCCAATGTTCAAGAAAGTGCTGGCCAATGGAAAAAAAGAATGTCCCAAATTTGTAGCATTTGCCACTTCCGGTGGTGTAAATACTTGTGCTGTGGGTGATTCAAGCTACCCAGCATGTTAGCACTGAGGGTAGGTTGGGAAGAGATGCTGTCCATTGACCCATGTGACCCATTCTGAGCCAACACATTGCTGCCCACATTGATTCACACATGTGTTCCTGGTATAAATCTCAAGGGTTATGATGGTTTATTGTTTTCACACACACACACACACACACACACGTGCACATACACACATTCAATAGAGTGCATATAATGTGTTACTACCTAAATCCTCTTATGGTGTGTATAGAGCATATTAATATTTGTAATCCAGCATATTATTTCAGCAAATAAATATATTAATATTTCAGCAGAGAAAATTCACTAATATTCATATAGGTGTCATCAATAATATAAATAGACTCACATCACTTTTGGTGAAGTTAGTTACCAAATAAGTTTTGGTGCCAGATTTATGCCAATTTTTTTTTAAGACAGAGTCTTGCTCTTGTTGCCCAGGCTGGAGTGCAGTGGTGCAATTGCAGCTCACTGCAACCTCTGCTTTTTGTGTTCAAGTGATTCTCCTGCCTCAGCCTCCTGAGTAGCTGGGATTACAGGTGCCTGCAACCATGCCCCGCTAATTTTTGTATTTTTAATAGAGACAGGGTTTCACCATGTTGGCCAGGCTGGTCTTGAACTCCTGGCCTCAGGTGATCTACCTACCTCACCCTTCTAAAGTGCTAGGATTACAGGCATGAGCCACCATACCCGGTCTATGCCAAAAATTTTGTGTGCCCAGAGCATCTAGGTTTTCAGAATTATGGATAAGAGTCTGTGAACCTTAGCCACATGGTAGTGTGTGCTTACAGTCCCAGTTACTTCGGAAACTGATATGGGAGGATCGCTTGAACCCAGGACGCAGAGGCTGCTGTGAGCTACGATCCAACCACTGCACTCCAGCCTGGGCAACAGAGTGAGACCCTGTCTCACACAAAAAAAGAGTTAGTGGATCTAGTTTTATTTACTTAGCTCTGTGTGTGTGTGTGTGTGTGTGTGTGTGTGTGTGTGTGTGTGTATGAGAGAGAGAGAGAAAAAGAGAGAGAGAGAGAGAGACAGAAAGAGTGAGAGAGAAATTGGTCTTAATTTTTTTTTGGTAGGTTGTCAGGTTTTGTACCAGGATAGAGCTGTTTATAGAATTATTAGGAAATTTCTCATCTATTTTAGAAATCTTTATCTATTTCTTGAACTTTTGAAGTTTAATGATTCCACAAATCCTAGAAATCTTTATCTATTTCTTGAGCTTTTGAAGGTTAAATGATTCCATAAACCATTTGGGATTGACCTTTTTGGAGGTTATTTTTCATAATATCTCTAGTTTCTTTCTTCATTATTTATCCATTCACTGCCTCTATTATTAATCTATTATTAATCCTTCCTGAATTAGTTTGGTAATTTACATATTTATCAAAAGCTCAGTTTCATTGAGATTTTTAAAATTTCAGCATAGAATTGTATATCATATTCTTTTATTTAAAAAACTCTACATCTGAGTTTATAACCACCTTTCTGTTATTTAGATAATTGAATTATCTGAGAAACAGTTCATTCAACAGGCTAGAGTTTATTAGAGAAACAGAAAAAGAAAACAAATTCTATTTCCCAAATTCTTTTCTTCATTCTAGTGTTTTTATGTTTTTAATGGATGAAGTTTCACTTTTGTACCCAGGACAACTTCTTTTCTCAGCTTATTTCTCTAGGATTTCTTGAAGGCTTAAAAGGTTTGTTGACTTCCCTGGTGGCACAGTGAAAGGAGGAGCTCATTTTGTGAGGTGTAGGAGAAAGGTGGATCAGGGAAGTAAACTTTAAGCTGGGTTTTGATGGATGAATAAGAGTTTTCCAGGAGGAGAGGTTCTTTCTGGTTCAAAGTGGCAGAGGAATGAAAGACCAGCTTTGTTTTACTTTATTTAAAAATTGTTTTCTTTTTTTATTTTCTGCCCTAAGAGAACTGGAGTGCCAGCTGTGCTTTAGAAAGAAGCACCAGTATGATAGGGTTGAATGAACCAGTGAATGGCACAGACTTCCATTTGTAAGAGTATATTTATTTGTGTGGTTGTCTGATTCAACTATAAGCTCCATGAGGGCAGGGACAATTTTCTAGCGCCATCTCCAGGACCTGGTATTCCCAGCTCAGCAATGGGAGGAGCACCCCATGGATTATAATGTATTTAAAACAGAGAATCCTGTGGCTGCAGTGGTGAGAATGGACTCTAGGGGGCAGGAGTGGACACTGGGCCATGAAGGAGGAGGCAGCTGCCTTGTTGGTACAGGTGGGAGATGAAGGATTTAAAGAGAAGTGAACCAGGATGAGCGTAGTGGCTTATGCCTGTAATCCCACCACTTTGGGAGGCTGAGGCAGGAGGATCACCTGAGGTCAGGAGTTCGAGACCTGCCTGGCCAACATGGTGAAACCCTCCCTGTCTCTACTAAAAATACAAAAATCAGCCGGGTGTGGTGGCGAGCACTTGTAATCCCAGCTACTCGGAGGCTGAGGCAGGAGAATCACTTGAGTCCAGGAGGCAGAGGTGGCATTGAGCCGAGATTGTGCCACTGCATTTCAGCCTGGGGTGGGGGGAGGAGAGAGAGAAAGAGAGAGAGGGAGAGAGAGAGAAAGAGGTGGGGGGAAAGTGAACCAATTTGACATTTGTGTATGGGGCCAAATGGAGTTCCATTGTTTTTATTTTTTAGTGGCTTTGTTGAGATATAATTGGCATACAGCAAACTGCACCTATTTAAAGTACAAAATTTGATGGTTCTGGTATATTGGTAAACCTGTAAAACCACATTACAAAGACGACAATAACCATATCCTGTCAGCCTCCCAAATTTCCTATTGTCCCTCGGTAATCCTGCCTTCCTGTTTCTCTCTTCTTTCCCCAAATCACCAAAAACCCATGCATCTGTTTTTACATTGCTATAGATTAGTTTGCATTTTGTAGTATTTTATATAAATAGAATCAAGGTGCATGTACTGAGCATACAGTATGCTCACTCAACATAGTGATTTTGATATTTATCCATGCTGCTGTGAGAATCCATAGATTTTTCTCTTTTTTATTTATATATACATATTTTTTGAGGCAGGGTCTCACTCTGTCACTCAGGCTGGAGTGCAGTGGCATGATCTTGGCTCACTGCAAACTCCACCTCCCAGGTTTAAGCGATTCTCCTGCTTCAGCCTCCTGAGTAGCTGGGACTAGGGGCATGCCACCACACCTGGATAATTTTTGTATTTTTAATGGTGACAGGGTTTCACCATGTTGGTCAGGCTGGTCTGGAACTCCTGACCTCAAGTGATCTGGCCGCCTTGGCCTCCCAAAGTACTGGGATTACAGGCGTAAGCCACCACACCTGGCCTATTTTCTTTTTAAATGGTTAAGTAATGATGTTCCATTGTACAAATATACCATAGTGTTTATTTATTCTCCTGTTGATAGACATTGGATTTGCCTTCATTTGTTGGTGAATACAAATGGAGCTATGAACATTAACCTACAAATCTTTGTATGGATATATGCTTTTATCTCTCATGGGTAGACAATCAAGATCAGAAGGGTTGATTTGTATATCAAGTGTTATGTTTAACTTCTCAAGCAACCACCAAAGTGTTTCCAAAGCGGTGTATCATTTTACATTCCCCTTAGCTGTGTCGGGGAGTTCCAGTTTCTCCACATCCTTGACAGCACTTGATAGTGTTGTTTTTGGTCCTAGCCATTCTAGGTGTCTCACTGTGGGTTTAATTTGTATGAATAATGATGGTAAATATCATTTCAGGTGTTTACATGCCATCTCTTTACCTTCTTTGGGAAAGTGCCTGTTCAAATATTTGGTACTTTAAAAAAAAAAACAAACCTAGATTGTCAACAATATTAGATTTGTCCTTCTTCCTCTTCTTCTTCCTCCTTTTCTCCTCTTCCTCGTCCTCCACCTCCTTCCTCCTCTTTCTCCTCTTCTTCTTCTTCCTCTTCTTCCCCTCCTCCTCCCTCTTCCTCTTTCTCTTCCCCTCCTTCGCCTCCCCCTCCCCCTTCTCCTTCTTCTTCTCCTTCTTCTTTGTCTCTTTCTTCTTCTCCTTCCTCTTCTTCTTCCTCCTTCTTTCTTCTTCTTCCTCCCCTCCTCCTCCTTTCTCTTCCCCTTCCCCTTCCCCTCCTCCTTCTCCTCCTCCTCCTTGTTCTTGGTCTTGCTCTGCCCCCCAGGCTGGAGTACAGTGGCACAATCACAGCTCATGGCATCCTCGATCTCCTGGCCTCAAGGGATCCTCCCACTTCAGCCTCCTGAGTACCTGGCACTACAGGAGTGCACCACTACACTACACCTGGCTAATTCTTTTTTTTTTTTTTTTTTTTAATTTTTAGTAGAGATGAGGTCTCATTATGTTGTCCAGGCTGGTCTTGAACTCCTGAGCTGAAGCAATCCTCCCACCTCTGCCTCCTGAAGTGCTGGAATTACAGATGTGACCCACCAAGGCTGGCCAAATTTGTCCTCTTACTGTTGAGTTGTAAGAGTTCTTTATGTGTCTAATATCCACGCCCTTTGTGGGGATACATGCTTTGCAAATATTTTTTCTCGATGTGTGCTTGCCTTTTAATTTTCCTACTGGTATCTTTTGAACAGCTTGAGTTTGAATTTTGGTGAAAGCCAATTATCAATCTTTTATAGATTGTGATTTTTGTGGGTCCTGTTAGGATACTGCCATTTTAAAGATGTGGAAACTAAGGCTCAGAGAGAGGAAACCTTTTTATTTTTTTTTTGAGACAGAGCCTCGGTTTGTCACCCAGGCTGGAGTGCAGTGGTGCAATCTCGGCTCACTGCAACCTCCATCTCCCGGCCTCAAGCAATTTTCCTGCCTCAGCCTCATGGGTAGCTGGAATCACAGGTGTCTGCCACCACGACTGGCTATTTAAAAAAATTTTTTTGGTATTTTTAGTAGAGATGGGATTTCACTATGTTGGCAAGGCTGGTCTTGAACTCCCCTCAAGTGATCCACCCACCTCGGCCTCCCAAATTGTTGGGATTACAGGCGTGAGCCACTGCACCCGTCCAATTTATTTATTTATTCATTTATTTATTTTGAGACAGTGTTTTGCTCTTGTTGCCCAGGCTGGAGTGCAATGGCACAATATCGGCTTACTACAACCTCCACCTCCTGAGTTCAAGCCATTCTCCTGCCTCAGCCTCCCAAGTAGCTGGGATTACAGGCATGTGCCACCAAACAGGCATGTGCCACCGCACTCAGCTAATTTTGTATTTTTAGTAGAGAATGGGTTTTACCATGTTGGTCAGGCTGGTCTCGAACTCGTGACCTCAGGTGATCCACTGCCTCAGCCTCCCAAAATCATGAGTTTACAGGTGTGAGCCATTGCACCCAGCCAATTTTTGTATTTTTAATAGAGATGGAGTTTCACTATGTTGTCCAGGCTGGTCTCGAACTCCTAACATCAAATGATCTGCCCACCTCAGCCTCCCAAAGCGCTGGGATTACAGGCGTGAGCCACCGCGCCCAGCCGGGAAACCTTATCCATGTCTTTCTGGCTGCTTGAGTGCATCCTAACCCAATGCTGCTGGGACAATGCCTCTGATTCCCCACCCCCAAAGAGGGTTTGGACCCTGGGATGTACAGATTCTGCCAAGATTCCATTTGGAACCTGCACTCCTATTCTGAATTGGCCTGGGCTCTGGGGGATGGCATGCCTGGTTTCTCTCATTCTAGCTTCCTGAAAAGCAAGAAACAATCAACCCAGGAACATGCCAGTCGTTTCTGGCCTCTGTCAGGACTCTTGGAATCTTCACCTCTGGTTCCTATCTCTCCAGAAGAAAGAAAGAGGCACCCCTTTATTCTAGAGGATTTGTTTGCCTCTCTGAGATCTCCTGTATATAGCTGGAACCCCCAAATCACTAATGATGATTCTGAAGCTTTTCAAATATCCCCTTCATACTTGTAGGAGATCCCTAGAGTCATCAGATTCATAGAGAGTAGGATGGGGGAGTGCTAGGGACTGCGGAGGAAAATGGGGAGTGAGTGTTTCATGGGGACAGAGTTTCAGTTTGGGAAGAGGAGAAGTTCTGGGGACGATGGCGGTGATGGCTGGGCAACCATGGGAATGTGATTAATGACACCGAAATGAGCACTGAAAAATACTTAAAATGATCAATTTTATGTTATGTGTGATTTGCCACAAGTAAAAATGTAAAGACCAGGCATGGGTGGATCATCTGAGTTTGGGAGTTCCAGACCAGCCCAACCAACAAGGTGAAACCTCGTCTTTACTAAAAACACAAAATTAACTAAGCGTGGTGGTGTATGCTGGTGATCCCAGCTACTCAGGGGGCTGAGTCAGGAGAATCACTTGAACCTGGGAGGCGGAGGTTGCAGTGAGCCGAGATTGCGTCATTGTACTCCGCCTGGGCAACAAGAGCAAAAACTTCGTCTCAAAAAAAAGAAAAAAAAATTTAAAAACATGCTGAGTTGAAAAAAGCAATACATTATATATATATAATAGTTTTTTCTGAGACTTACTCTGTCATCCAGGCTGGAGGGCAGTGGTGTGATCTCAGCTTAATGCAATCTCCCCCTGCTGGGTTCAAGTGATTCTCCTGCCACAGCCTCCCGAGTAGCTGGGACTACAGGCACCTGCCACTTTATGGTTTAATGCATTAAAGCTGCAAAAAAGTATAAAGCATGAGCCCATTTTGACAAAACATATGGGTATTGTATATTTATTTGGGTGTAGACGGAGAACATAGGAAAGTACATATGAAGCTGCCTGTGTGTGTTTAGAGCGTGCCAACAAGATATACAAATGTTCATAGTGGTTGAGAGCACTGCAGGGGACTTCCACATTCTACGTTTTTGTGTTATTTCTTTTTAAAATATGTATCGTGAAGCCTGGGCATGGTGGCTCACACCTGTAATCCCAACACTTGGGGTGCTCGAGGTGGGCAGATCACTTGAAGCCAGGAGTTTGAGACCAGCCTGGCCAACATGGCGAAACATTGACTCTACTAAAAATACAGAAATTAGCCAAGCATGGTGGCAGGTGCCTGAATCACTATCCATCAACCAGGAGCACCCATTTTACAGATGTGGAAACTGAGGCCTAGTCAGAGACTGTTACCTAAGTGGACAATAAAGATCTAAAATGTTGGGGCTGGCTGGGCGCAGTGACTCACGCCTGTAATCCTTGCACTTTGGGAGGCTGAGGTGGGCAGATCACTCTAGGCCAGAGGTTTGAGACCAGTCTGGCCAGCATGATAAAATCCCATCTCCACTAAAAATGCAAAAATTAGGTGGGCACACTCACTCACGCCTGTAATCCCAGCACTTTGGGAGGCTGAGGAGGGTGGATCACAAGGTCAGCAGTTCGAGACTATCCTAGACAACATGGTGAAACCCTGCCTCTACTAAAAATACAAAAGTTAGCCAGGCGTGATGGTGTACACCTGTCATCCCAGCTACTCAGGAGGCTGAGGCAGGAGAATCGCTCGAACCTGGGAGGCAGAGGTTGCAGTGAGCTGAGATTGTGCCATGGCACTCCAGCCTGGGTGACAGGGTGAGATTCTGTCTCAAAAAAACCCCCAAAATTAGCTGGGTGGGGTGGCGCACACCTGTAGTCCCAGCTACTTGGGAGGCTAAAGCACAAGAATCAGTAGAGCCCAGGAGGCGGAGGTTGCAGTGAGCCAAGATCGTGCCAGCCACTGTACTTCAGCCTGGGTGAGAGAGTGAGACTGTCTCAAAAATAAAAGGGAACGTTGGAGTTTATCTGAAACAGCAGGTAGCGCGATCCTAACCTAGTGTTTCTTAACAAGGGGTGATTTTGCCTCCCAGAGAACACTTGGCAATGCCTGGAAACACTATTGGTTTTCACAACTGGGGTGTAGCTACTATTCGTATTAGTGGCGGGGTACAGAGGCAGGGTACCATTCAATGTCCTACCATACACACAGGATGGTCCTATGCAAAGAATTGTGGCCATCCTATGAGAAACTCTATTCAAATGGAATGAACTCCATCTGGGGTCATTTTATTTATTTATTTATTTATTTTGTTTGTTTCTGTGCTGTCGAACACATTCCGTCTCTGGGCCAAGGAGAGGGACACGTCTTTCCATTTGGGGCAGGGCTGGCTGAGTGATAAGCTGACCCCTCTCTACTCAGAATAGAGCCGGCTTATCAGCTCCTGTTTGTTTTGGCCTTGCTTGGCGGTTGGATGGAGGATGTGACTTCAGAAATGACCTTCGGTCCTCTTGGTTTGGAACGTGCTTGCGTTGAGGTCTCTCTCAGACAGACGCAAGACCTGTCAAGCGGGGGCTGTTTTAGGAGGTTTGTTGGCTCCGATCATCTGGCGGTGATCTTGGAGATGATGACTGTATAATTGGCCTTGTTTATGATTGTCTATTTTTGGTTACAATTTAGAGAAGGCTCTTCCCACCCACCCCCTGAACTCCCACCTGTGGGTGGTCTCGAGACATGACCCCTGTTGTTTGCTTTTTTTTTTAAATTTTAACTTTTAAGTTCAGGGGCAAATGTGCAGGTGTGTTATATAGGTAAATTTGTGTCATGGGGGTTTGCTGGTGTTATATAAGTAAACTTGTGTCGTAGAGTATTGTTATGATTTTTCCAGACAGAATCTCACGTTTTGCCCAGGCTGGAATGCAGGGGCATGATGTCAGCTCACTGCAACATCCACCTCCAAAGTTAAGTGATTCTCTCACCTCAGCCTCCTGAGTAGCTGAGATTACAGGTGCCTGCCACCATGCCCAGCTAATTTTTCTATGTTTAGTAGGGATAGGGTCTCACCATGCTGGCCAGGCTGGTCTCGAACTCCTGACCTCAGATGATCCACTGGCCTTAGCCTCCCAAAGCACTGGGATTACAGGTGTGAGCCACTGTGTCCAGCCTGTACAGATTATTTAATCACCCAAGTATTAAGCCTAGTATGGGTTATTTTTTCTGATCACCTCCCTCCTCCCCCCACACCTCACCCTCTGATAGTCCCCAGTGTGTGTTGTTCCCCTCTATGTGTCCATGTGTTCTCATCATTTAGCTCTCACATATAAGTGAGAACACACAATATTTGTTTTTTTGTTCCTGCGTTAGTTTTGCCAAGGATAATGGCCTCCAGGTCCATCCATGCTACTGCAAAGGATATGATCTCATTCTTTTTTATGGCTGCATAGTATTCCATGGTGTACATATACCATATTTTCTTTCCTTTTGAGATGGAGTCTCACTCTGCTGCCCAGGTTGGAGTGCAATGGAACAATCTCAGCTCACTGCAACCACTGCCTCCCGGGTTCAAGCAATTCTCTTGCCTCAGCCTCCTAAGTAGCTGGGATTATAGGCACCTGCCACCATGCCCAGTTAATTTTTGTATTTTTAGTAGAAATGGGCTTTCACCATGTTGGCCAGGATGATCTCGAACTCCTGACCTCAGGGGATCCACCCGCCTCAGCCTCCCAAAGGGCTAGGATTACAGGCATGAGCCACCGCGCCCGGCCATATACCATATTTTCTTTTTCCAGTCTATCATGGGCATTTAGGTTGACTCCACGTGTTTGCTATTGTGAATAGGGTGCTGTAATGAACATACACTGCCACGTGTCTTTATGATAGAATGGTTTGTATTCCTTTGGGTGTACACTCAAGCTTTAGGCCCAGGGATGGTCAGGAACGTCTTCCCACAAGAAGTTTGCATTAATAGACAAATAAGAGTTAGTTGGGCTAAAGGAGAGACCTTTTAAGCAGAAGAAACAGCACCTACAAAAGTTAAGAAACTGAAGAAAGTCTGTTCTGTTCACTTCTACAATGGTTTATTGAATATGACACAAAGGTGGCCAGGCATGATGGCTCATGCCTGTAATCCAAGCACTTTGGGAGGGCAAGGTGGGTGGATTACTTAAGGCCAGGATTCGAGGCCAGTCTGGCCAACATGGTGAAACCTCGACTCTACTAAAAATACAAAAAAACTTAGCTGAGTGTGGTGGTGTGTGCCTGTAGTCCCAGCTACCTGGGAGGCTGAGGCAGGAGAATTGCTTGCCCCGGGAGGCAGAGGTTGCAGTGAGCCGAGACTGTGCCACTGCACTCCAGCCTGGGTGACAGAGTAAGACCTTGTCTCAAATAAATAAATAAGTAAATAAATAAAATATCATACAGAAGCATGGGCAATAAAAGCCAAAAATAGACAAATGGGATTACTTCAAGCTTAAAATCTTTTGTGTAGCTGGGACGATAGGCACGAACCACCATGCTCAGCTAATTTTGTTTTGTTTTGTTTTGTTTTTGAGACAGAGTTTCACTCTTGTTGCCCTGGCTGGAGTGCAGTGGTGCGACCTCTACTCACTGCAACCTCTGCCTCCCAGGTACAAATGATTCTCCTGCCTCAGCCTCCCGAGTAGCTGGGACTGCAGGCATGTGCCACCACGCCTGGCTAATTTTGTATTTTTAGTAGAGATGGGGTTTCTCCATCTTGGTCAGGGTGGTCTCAAACTCAGGTGATCCACCCGTCTCGGCCTCCCAAGGCGGTGGGATTATAGGTGTGAGCCACCACGCCCGGTTCTGAGCCACTGTGCCCAGCCTGGCCCTAATTTTGTTTATTTTTATTCTTTTTTTATAGCAATGGGGTCTCACTATGCTGCCCAGGCTGGTCTCAAACTCCTGGGCTCAAGCGATCCTCCTGCCTTGGCCTCTCAAATTGTGAACCACTGTGCCTGGTCCCATGTTTCTTTTCTTATTCCCCATTTTACAGAAGAGGTGCGTCTGCCTCTCACACAGCCGGAATGTGGCAGAGCTAGGATCTGAGAAGGGGAATGGAGCAGAGGCTTAGGAGAGACAGAATGGCTGGTGGATGCCGTCCAGAAAGCTGGAAACAGAAAGGCCTGGGATAGATGGGAAGGGCTGATCACAGCTGGGAACAGGGAGGAAGGAAGGCCATCAGGTGGGTGTGGATGGAGTTCCGGGTGAAGACGGAAGACATGTAATGGACTGCAAGACTTCTCTTCCTCTCGGGAGCAGGAAAGGCCACCAGCTGGTGTGTCTCAGGCAGGGGTGGGAGGTCTTGGGAGCTGAGAAGAATGGGAGGACTTGAATCAGGTTATGGGAAGTGAGTGGGGATGGTTGACCGAGAATTAGGGAAAGGATGGTCCCAGGACCTGGCTATCACCCAGTACACTGTACTGCAGTGGCTTATGCCAGCAGAAAGCCTCCTTCCCCAGCCATCTGTGACTCAAAGGCATTCAGAAGACTGAGCATTCAGGAGGGGATCTGGGAAGCGCAGTGGTTAGGAACCCAGCTGTAGGGCTTGATTGTCTCCCATGGGGTGCTCTGGAAGCAGACACCAGGAAGGTATTGGGGTGTGGGAAGCGTGCACAGCAAGGCAAGGATGTGGAAGAATTGAGAGATTTTGGGGCAATGATGGTGGGAATATAAAACGGTGCACCTGCTATGGAAAAGGGTACACTGGTTCCTTAAATAAATTAGACACAAAATAAGGCCGGGCCTGGAGTTCCAGGCTATGTCTGACATCCCAGCACTTTGGGAGGCTGAGGCTGGCAGATTGCCTGAGCTCAGGAGTTCGAGACCAGCCTGGGCAACATGGTGAAACCCCATCTCTCAAAAAAATTATCCAGACGTGGTGGTGTATGTCTGTCATCCCAGCTACTTGGGAGACTGAGGCAGGAGAATCACTTGAACCCAGGAGGCGGAAGTTGCAGTGAGCTGAGATTGAGTCATTGCACTCCAGCCTGGGCAACAAGAGTGAAACTCTGTCTCAAACACGCATGCACTCCTTGCTTCTTCTAACTTCTGGTGGCTGCCGGCATCTTTTTGTTTGTTGCGAAATCACTCCAATCTCTGCAACTATCTTTACATGACCCTCTCCTCTTCTGTCAAAACTCTCTCTGACTCCTTATTTTTATTTATTTATTTATTTTTGAGGCAGGGTCTCACTCTGTCACCCAGGCTGGAGTGCAGTAGTAGGATCATTGTTCACTGCAGCCTGGATCTCCTGGACTCGAGCCATCCTCCTATCTCAGCCTCCCAAAATGCTGGGACTACAGGAATGCACCACTGTGACTGGCCGATTTGAATTTTTTTTTTTTTTTTTTTTAAGAGATGAGGCCTTGCTATGTTGCCCAGGTAAGTCCTGAACTTCGGGCCTCTAGAGATATTCCCGCCTTGGCTTTCCAAAGTGGTAGATTACAGGTGTGAGTCACTCTCCCTGGCTAGGTACATCATCATTATTATTATTGAGACGGAGTCTCACTCTGTTGCCCAGGCTGGAGTGCAGTGGCAATGATCTCAGCTCACTGCAACCCCTGCCTCCCAGGTTCAAGTGATTCTCCTGTCTCAGCCTCCTGAATAGCTGAGATTACCCGCCACCATACCCAGCTAATTTTTGTATTTTTGGTAGAGACAGGGTTCCACCTTGTTGGCCAGGCTGGTTTCGAACTCCCGACCTCATGATCCCTCTGCCTCGGCCTCCCAAAGTGCTGGGATTACAGGCATGAGCCACTGCACCTGGCCAGGCGCATTCTTAACAGCCGGGAAACATCTTCATATTGCTTGCGGTTGTCCCTTTAAAAGCCGGTCTCATTCCTATTTGGAGAGGTTCATTGGCTGGATGGAATTTGTCATGCTCACTTTTCACCACGAACCCCATGACACTTAATTCTGTCCTGTGAAATGTCTGGTGCCGCGTTACCATCTCTTACCTTGTCATGGTCTCCTTTGCTCGGGATGTTTATTGCCTCTTTGATTCCTGTAGAGCTACTTTGTAACGAGAGATGGATGGTTTCAACTCTGCAGGTTTTGACATCAGATAAGATGGGGGCAGCTTTTATGGATTTATAACCCTTTGAATGAGAGCTCCTCAATAGGAAATTCCCACCCACCAACTCCACCACAGAATAGCAGGTAGCACCAATGTGTTCTGCGGTAGAGACTGGCCTCAATGAGTGTGTCCTTAAACTTCAGAGTGTGGAGAACAGCAAACACTGTCAGAAGATCATCTGTCTAGGAGGCCGGGGATGGTGGCTCACATCTGTAATGCCAACACTTTGATGAACTCATTGAGCCCAGGAGTTTGAGACCAGCCTAGGCAACATGACAAAACCCTGTCTCTACAAAATAATAAAATAATTAGCCAGGTGTGGTGATGAGTACCTGTAATCCCAGCTATTGGGAGGCTGAGGTGGGAGGATCACTTGAACCTAGGAGGTCAAGGCTGCAGTGAGCTATGATTGCACTACTGCACTCCAGGCTGGGCAACAGAGTGAGACCCTGTCTCAAACTCACAAAAATAAAATCTTCAGTTGAAACCTGTAAAACACAATTTTTATTGCTTAAAAAAGCCAGCTTTATTAAAGCATAATTGACATATAATAAACCATTCATATTTAAAGTACACAATATGATACACTTTGCTGTATGTCTACACCTGTGAAAACACCACCACCATCAGCAACACATCCACGACCTCTGAAAGTTTCTTTTTTTTTTTTTCCTTTTCTTTCTTTCTTTCTTTCTTTTTTTTTTTTTTTTGAAACAGAGTCTTGCTCTGTCACCCAGGCTGGAGTGCAATGGTCTTGACTCATTAAAACCTCTGACTCCTGGGTTCAAGCGATTCTCCTGCCTCAGCCTCCCAAGTAGCTGGGACTACAGTCAGGGCTTCACCATGCCTGGTTACTTAGTTTTTTTTGTGTGTTTTTTTTTTTTTTTTTTTTTTGTATTTTTAGTAGAGACGAAGTTTCACCATTTTGGCCAGGCTGGTCTCGAACTTCTGACCTCAGGTGATCCACCCACCTCAGCCCTCCAAAGTGCTGGGATTACAGGTGTGAGCCATCATGCCCAGCTGAAAGTTTCTACATGCTTTTTTGGAACCCCTTCCTCTTTCCCCTCTCCTGGCAGCTTGTGATTTGCTGTCTGTCATTACAGATGAGTCTAATTTTCTCTTTTTCTTTTTAAGATGGAGTCTTGCTTTGTTGTCCAGGTTGAAGTGCAGTGGCGCAATCTCGGCTCCTTGCAACCTCCACTTCCTGGGTTTAAGTGATTCTCCTGCCTCTACCTCCTGAGTAGCTGAGACTACAGGTGTATGCCACCACGCCTGGATAATTTTTTAATTTTTAGTAGAGATGGGGTTTTACCATGTTGTCCAGGATGGTCTCTATTTCTTGCCTTTCTGATTCACTTGCCTCAGCCTCCCAAAATGCTGAGATTACAGGTGTGAAAATGGAATCCTGTACCATGAATTTTTTTATGGCCTGGCTTCTTCTAACTCAGCAGAATTTCTAAGATCTTTTGGAATCATGTACCATGCATTTTTTTATGGCCTGGCTTCTTCTAACTCAGCAGAATTTCTAATATTTTCTGGAATCATGTACCATGCATTTTTTATATGGCCTGGCTTCTCCTAGCTTAGCAGAATTATTTTGAGGTACATCCCTTTTGTTGCATGTATCAATATTTCCTTCCTTTTTATCTCAAAGCAGTGATTCATGGCATGGCTACATCACTGTTGGTTTCTCCATTCACCTGTTGATAAGCATCTGGATTGCTTCTAGTTTCGAGCTATTGCACATAATGAAAGCATGGACTTTCAGATTTTTATTTATTTAGTTATTTTTGAGGTGGAGTTTTGCTTTTGTTGCCCAGGCTGGAGTGCAATGGTGAGATCTCAGCTCGCTGCAACCTCTGCCTCCCGGGTGCAAGGGATTCTCCTGCCTCAGCCTCCCGAGTAGGTGGGATTACAGTCATGCGCCACCGTGTCCGGTTAATTTTGTAGTTTTAGTAGAGATGGGGTTTCTCCATATTGGTCAGGCTGGTCTTGAACTCCTGATCTCAGATGATCTGCCTGTCTCGGTGTCCCAAAGTGCTGGGATTACAGGCGTGAGCCAACACGCCCGGCCTCAGATTGTTATAATGTAACCAGAGCAGCTCAGAGAGGGAAGGGAGTAGAAATGTCTTCCTCTGAGGGGTAATGAGGCAAGGTGATTTAAGAAGTCAGATGGGGCCAGATGCAGTGGCTCACGCCTGTAATCCCAGCTTTTGGGAAGCTGAGGTGGGAGAATCGCCTGAAGTCAGGAGTTCAAGACCAGCCTGGCCAACATGGCAATACCTCGTCTCTACCAAAAATACAAAAATTAGCCGGGCATGGTGGTGCATGTTCGTAGTCCTAGGTACTTGGGAGGGTAAGGCAGGAGAATCCTTTGAACCTGGGAAGTGGAGGTTGCAGTGAGCTGAGATTGCGCCACTGCACTCCAGCCTGGGTGACAGAGTGAGACCCTGTCTTTAAAAAAATAAAATAGAACTGGAAGTGAAGGAAAGAGGTAGACAGGATCTTGCTATGTTGCCCAGGCTGGTCTCGAACTCCTGGCCTCATGTGATCCTCTCACTGCATCTCCCGAAGTGCTGGGATTACAGACATGAGCCACTGTGCCTGGCCTCCAATATTCTGTTCTTTTTCCCAGAAATAATAAAGCATATTTATTTATTCAAATTATAAAGCACTAGTTTTTTTTTTTTAACTTGGGTCAGAGCCATTCCTGTTAATTTTTTTTTTTTTTCTGTTTTTAAGTTTGTTTGTTGTTGTTGTTGTTGTTTTTAAGAGGTGGGGTCTCCCTATGTCACCCAGGCTGGAATGTGGTGGTAGTCACAAACAGGAACATATTTCACTATATCCTTGAACTCCTGGGCTCAAGTGATCCTTCCCCGTCAGCCTCCAGAGTAGCTGGGACTACAGGCAGGGCTTCACCACGCCCGGCTCTCTCTGTATTTTATGTCACTTTGTAGCTATGGTAATGCTATTATGGAAAAAAAAATGTGTCTGTCTCATTCTGCTTTTTCAAAAGAATTAATATGCATGGTTCAAACTCTTCAAACAGACAAAAAAAGATTGCCAGTTTTGAATGTGTTTTTGGAGATATTCTTCAAGATTCTAGAAATATCCATGAATGTGTATAGTTAGTGTACATAGCTGCACCTCCTCCTCCTTTAAAATGCAAATGATAGTTTTTCAGGTACGTGATTCTTCATTTAATTTTTTTTAGGTATAATATGTATGTATTTTGGACCTGTAGATGTAGCTTGGTCTTTTCTGGAAGCATCGCGGTGTTCCACTGAATATCTTTACAGTGTTTATTTATGTTGCAAAAATAGTTTTACTTTAATTATAAAATTGTACATAATCATTTTCTATCTAGATTCAGGTAACGACCTCTCTCAGTCAGTGGGAAAGGGTCTTGCACATTTGCAAAACAAATCCAAGAAACGCTTTTGGAAATGAGAATATTTTACATGAATTTTGTCTTCATCTTTCTTGAAAAGTGCACTCGGCAGGGGTGGGGTGGGGGAGGGGGGAGGGAAATGAGAAGAGAGAGAAACAAAGACCATTGCTCCAGTATCTCCAGATAAATTGGTACTACTTCCTTTATGTCCTTTGCCTGATTCAGGCACAAATAGCTTGACATAGAAGCCCCTCCCTACTTCCTCTCTCCTTCCCTCCTCCCTCCCCTCCCTTTCCCTTTTTCCTTCCCTTTTCCTTTCCCTTTTCCCCTTCCTGCCTTCATTCCTTCCTTCCTTTTTCTTCCCTCTTCCTTCCTCTTTCCTTTCTTTCTTTCTTTCCTCTCTCCCTCTCTTTCTTTCTTCTTTTCTTTTTTTCTTCCTTCTTTTCCTTCCTTCCTTCTTTTCCTTCCTTCCTCCCTTTCTTGCTTTCTCTTTCTCCCTTTCTTTCTTGCTTTCTCTTTCTTTCTTTCTTTCTTTCTTTCTTTCTTTCTTTCTTTCTTTCTTTCTTTCTTTTTTGAGACAGGATCTCACTTTTTCACTCGGGCTGGAGTGCAGTGGCAATTTTTCATATTTTTTCTAGAGACAGGGTTTCACCATGTTGCCCACGCTGGTCTCAAACTCCTGAACTCAAGCAATCCACCCGCTTTGGCCTTCCAATCATTTTCTGCAAGTTTTATTTATTGAGTCCAGATGACATCTATGAGCTCTGAAACTCTTTAACATGAAGCCTGGATTCTGATCATGGCCCTAGCAGCTTAAGAAACTGGAGGAAGCTCATTGTCCAGAAATTCCTGCAGGTTGCACTTTTTGTATTTTTCTTTAAGGTTTTGTTTTTAATTTTTGTGAGTTCATAGTAGTTGATTATATTTACAGGGTACGTGAGATGTTTTGATACAGACATGCGAACTGTAATAGTCATATCATGAAGAAAGGGGAATCCATCCCCTCAAGCATTTGTCCTTTGTGATACAAACAATCTAGTTATACTCTTGTAGTTATTTTTAAACATACAATTAAGCCGGGCGCAGTGGCTCACACCTATAATTCCAGCACTTTGGGAGGCCAAGACGAGAGGATCACTTAAGGTCAGGAGTTGGAGACCAGTCTGACCAACATGGTGAAACCCTGTCTCTACCAGAAATACAAATATTAGCTGGGCATGGTAGTGCACTCCTGTGATCCCAGATACTTGGGAGACTGAGGCAGGAGAATCACTTGAACCAGGGAAGTGGAGGCTACAGTGAGCTGAGACAGGGCCACTGCACTCCAGCCTGGGCAACAAGAGTGAGACCCTATCTCAATCAATCAATCAATCAATCAGCATGGGTTCAAAACAGGTATGTGGAATGGGTCTGATCTTTCAAAATCGAAGGAATGATGGAATATTGTTCAGTCGTAAAAAAGAATAAAGCACTGGATTCAGGCAACAACAGGGATGAACCTTGAACACATTATGCTAAGTAAAAGTCGCTAGTCCCCAAAGCTCACATATTATAAAGTTCCATTTACATGGAGTTTCCAGAACAGGCAAGTCCACAGAGATGTGAAGTGGATTAGTGGGTGCCCGGGCTGGGGAAGGGAGGTGGGGAATGGCAGCTGATGGGGAAAGGGTTTCCGTCTGGGGTGATAAAAACTTTTTGGAATGAGATGGTGGCAATGGTGGCATCACATCGTGAATGTTCTGAATATCCCTGAGGAGTACATGTTAAAATGGTTACAGTGGTAGATTCTGTGTTATGCGTATTTTACCATGATAAACAAAAACAAGGGGGTATATTTCAATACTCACACGAAGCTCTCTTAGTCTTAAATTATAAATTTCTGCTGAGCGCAGCGGTGGCTCATGACTGTAATCCCAGCACTTTGGGAGGATGAGGAGGGTGGATCACGAGGTCAAGAGTTTGAGACCAGCCTGGCCAAGATGGTGAAACCCCGTCTCTACTAAAAATACAAAAATGAGCCAGATGTGGTGGCGCATGCCTGTAATCCCAGCTACTCAGGAGGAGGCTGAGGCAGATAATTGCTTGAATCCAGGAGGTGGAGGCTGCAGTGAGCCAAGATTGCACTGCTGTACTCCAGCCTGGGTGACAGAGAGAGACTCTGTCTCAAAATAAATAAATAAAAATAATAAATAAATAAATAAATTTCTGGGGCACAATGTACATTATTTGGGTAATGGAAGCACCAGAAGCCCAGGCTTCACCACTATGCAATATATCTGTGCAACAAAATTGCACTTGTACCACTTACATTTGTAAAGATAAAAAAATTTCCCATTTCCGACCCTTATCAAATCCATTAGGATTGAATGCTTTTTTTTTTTTTTTTTTTTTGAGACAGGATCTTTCCCTGTTGCCCAGGCTAGAGTGCAGTGGTGCAATCAGAGCTCACTGCAGCCTCAAATTCCTGGCCTCAAGCAATCCACCCACTTCAGCCTCCCATGTAGCTGGGACTGTCCGTGCACACTGCCACATCCAGCTAATTTTTACATTCGTTGTAGAGACACGATCTCACTGTGTTGCCCAGACTGAATGCATGCCTTTTATCTGTTGCATATATTTTCCTCATTTAAAAAATTTGTCTTTTGGACAAATATCACATGTTCTTGCTCCTATGTGGAAGCTTAAAAAGTGGATCTCAGACAGGCGTGATGGCTCACGCCTGTAATCCCTGCACTTTGGAAGGCCGAATTGGGTGGATCATCTGAGGTCAGGTGTTTGAGACCAGCCTGGCCAACATGGTGAAACCCGTCTCTACTAAAAATACAAAAAATTAACCGGGCATGGTGGCAGGCACTGTAGTCCCAGCTACTTGGGAGGCTGAGGCAGGAGAATCACTTGAACCCAGGAGTTGGAGGTTGCAGTGAACCGAGATTGTGCCACTGCATTCCAGCTGGGTGACAGAACGGGACTCCATCTGAAAAAAAAAAGTGGATCTCATAAAGACAGACAGTAGATTGGTGTTACCAGGGTCTAGGAAGGGTAGAAGAAAGAGGGAGATGAAGAGAAGTTGATTACTAGGTACAAGTGCACAATTTGATAGAAGAAATAAGACAGTTTGTTAGAGCAGTAGGGTGACTATAGTTTGCAATAGCCTATTGAATATTTCAGAATAGATACAAGAGAATAATTTGACTGTTTTAACATAAAGAAAAGACAAATATTTAAAGTGATAGATATCCCAAGTATGCTGATTTGATCTTTACAAATTATATAAATGTATTAAA
>NW_022437017.1:4208797-4252917 GCF_009761245.1 Sapajus apella
TTCTTTCTTTCTTTTCTTTCTTTCCTCTTTCGACAGAGTTTTGCTCTTTTTGCCCAGGCTGGAGTGCAGTGGTGTAATCTCACCTCACCGCAACCTCTGCCTCCCCGGTTCAAGTGATTCTCCTGTCTCAGCCTCTCAGGTAGCTGGGATTACAGGCATGCACCACTACGTCCAGCTAATGTTTTGTATTTAGTAGAGACAGGGTTTCACCATGTTGGTCAGGCTGGTCTCAAACTCCTGACCTCAGGTAATCCATCCACCTCTGCCTCCCAAAATGCTGGGATTGCAGGTGTAAGCCACTGTACCCGGCCAAGAAAAATTTCTTTAAAAATCTGTCTTTTGACTTGATATATGAAGCTTTTTTTTCCATTCATATATGTTAATTTCTACATTGCCAAGTTTGTTACTTTACAAACTTAAACTTGGGGTTCATGTCTTGCTTGGAGAATCTTTCCTCACTCTGAAATTATAAAATAAAACTTCCATATCATAGTCTTATGGTTTCTTTTTTGAATGGCTGTGGAATTCACCAAATGCATTTTTAATATCATGGAGATGCAAATCTTTTTCTTTTCTCTCTTTCTTTTTTGGAGTCTCCCTCTTGCTCAGGCTGAAGTGCAGCAGGGCAATTGCAATCTTAGCTCACTGCAGCCTCAGCCTTCACCTCCTACACTCAAGCGACCCTCCTACCTCAGTCTCCTGAGTATCTGGGACTATAGGCGCCCACCACCATGCCTGGCTATTTTTTTTGTATTTGTGGCAGAGACAGGGTTTTGCCTTGTTGCCCAGGCTGGTCTCGAACTCCTGGGCTCAAGTGATCCCCCGTCTTGGCCTCCCAAAGTGTTGGGATTATGATTACAGGCCTGAGCCACCACACCCAGCCCCAAAGCAAGTCTTCACATAGCATATTCGAGGTTCTGCACCTTTTATAGTTGACCTTTCAATAGTGTTGTGGCTACTGGTGCCAATTCACCCCACGGAGTTAAAAATCTGGATACAACTTTTGACTCCCTGAAAACTTAACTATGCATAGCCTGCTGTTGACCTGAAGACTTAATAACATAAACAGCCAATTAACAGGTATTTTGTGTGTTACACTTATTACATACTGTATTCCTTTCTTTCTTACTTTTTTTTTCTTTGAGACAGAATCTTACTGTCTCACCCAGGCTGGAGTGTTGTAGTGGCATGATCTCAGCTCACTGCAACCTCCACCTCTTCGGTTCAAATAATTCTGCTGCCTTGGCTCTCCACAGTAGCCAGAATTACAGGCATGTGCCACCACGCCCCAGCTAATTTTTATATTTTTAGTAGATTTGAGGTTTCGTAATGTTGGACAGGCTGGTCTCCTGGTCTCAAGTGATCCATCTACCTCCATCTTGCAAAGTGCTGGGATTACAGGAGTGAACCACCACACACCTGCCCCTCTACATACTATATTTTTACAATTAAAGTAAGTTAGAGAAGAGAAAATATTATTAAGAAAATCACAGCTGGCATGGTGGCACGTGCCTGTAATCCCAGCTCCCTGGGAGGCTGAGGTGGGAGGATCACTGAAGGCCAGGAGGTAGAGGCTGTAGTGAGCCCTGATAGAGCCACTGCACTCCAGTCTGGGCAGCAGAGTGAAACCCTGTCTCAAAAAAGAAAAAAAAAAAAAAAAAAAAGAAAGAAGGAAAGAAAAGAAAAAAGAAAATCACAAGGAAAATACATTTACAGTTACAGAACGCTACAATATCTATCAATGCCATAAATTTGTTTATGAGATGAATTGTCTCTCTGAAATGGACAGCTGAAGCTGTAGAGCTGAATTTTTGTTACGTATCAAGCAATTCCACTTTTTCTTGTTCTGTCATGACTTTTCTCTGCTTCTTGGGAACACTTCCAACAACACTAGTGGCACTTCACATGGGTCTGATGATGTTATTCAGTATTTACGGTATTGCGCTAAACACAGTGAAAAATACACGGGAACCACAAGAGATCCCTTTTTACTGGGGCACAATTTCCTGGACAGGCGAACTGCCCACAGGGAGATAATTAGTGTAACATGACATTTTAAGTGGATACTTGCAACACTTGCACTCACTCCAGCAGCAACAGGAGGCGGCTGGGAAATTATAACAGTAACACAATACAGTCTACAGTTAATTTTATGCAGTTATGAGTGAACGGTGCATGCTTACATTTATTTACATTTCTCTTAACTTCAAATAACACCATGTATGGTTTGTAAGCGTGTATGTTTTAATATGTTTGAAAATAATAGATTTATGTATATTTTATGCTAGTAAATGATAAAATAGGGATGGACATGGTGGTTTATGGCTGTGATCTCAGCACTTCGAGAGGCAGAGGCAGGAGGATCACTTGAATTCAGCTTGAGACCAGTGTGGGCAACATGGTGAGACCTTGTTTCTACAAAAAGTTAAAAAAAAATTAGCTGGGGGTGTTGGTGTTTGCCTGTAGTCCCAACTACTTAGGAGGCTGAGGCAGGAGGATGGCTTGAGCCCAGGACTTAGAGGTTAGAGTGAGCTGTGATTGGGCCACTGCTCTCCAGCCTAGGCAACAGAGCAAGACCCTGTCACTAAAAGAAAATAATAGGCCAGGTGCAGTGGCTTGTGCCTGGAACCGCAGCACTTTGGCAGGCTGAGGTGGGCAGATCATGAGGTCAGGAGATGGAGACCATGCTAGCCAACATGGTGAAACCCTGTCTCTACTAAAAATACAAAAATTTGCTGGGCATGGCGGCGCATGCCTGTAATCCCAGCTATTAGGGAGGCTGAGGCAGGAGGATCACTTGAACTGGGGAGTGAAGGTTACAGTGAGCTGACATTGCACCACTGCACTCCAGCCTGGTGACAGAGTGAGACTTTGTCCCCCAAAAATAAAATAAAATAATAAAATATATCTACATATATTTTATGCACTCATGACATATCTAATTTAATTTTTTTGGATATTTCTTGGTCATCAAGCTCATCTGCAAGTATTCTCAAATTGTTGCAGATCTCTAAAACTGTTTCCAATATATTTATTGAAAAACATTCTGCTTAAAAGATGACCTCATTTTGGGATGCTGAGGTTGGCAGATCACCTGATGTCAGGAGTTTGAGACCAGCCTGGCCAACATGGTGAAACCCTGTCTCTACTAAAAATATAAAAATTAACTGTGGTGGCACGTGCCTGTAGTCCCAGATACTTGGGAAGCTGAGGCAGGAGAATCACTTGAACCTGGGAGGTGGAGGGCACAGTGAGCCAAGATCACTCCACTGCACTCTAGCCTGGGCAACAGAGCAAGACTTTGCAAAAAAACAAAAACAAAAACAAACCCCAAAAACCCTGCACCATTCAAACTTGTGGTTCAAGGCTCTACCGCAGTTCTTACCCATGGCTTCACTTTCTCCTCATTCTTTCTTTCTTTTTTTTTTTTTGAGACTGAGTCTCACCCTGTTGCCCAAGCTGGAGTGCAGTGGCACAATCTCAGCTCACTGCAACCTCCACTTCCCAGGTTCAAGCGATTCTCCTACCTCAGTCTCCCGAGTTGGGATTATAGGTGCGTGCAACCACACTTGGCTAATTTTTTGTATCTTTCGTAGAGATGGGGTTTCACCATGTTGGCCAGGGTGGTCTCGAACTCCCGACCTTCATGATCCACCCTCCTCAGCCTCCCAAGGTGCTAGGATTACAGGCATGAGCCACCTCGGCCAGCGTCTCCTCTTTCTTTTCTACAGCTACAGTGAGTGACTGGTTCAGTTGCAAGAATGCCATGCCCACCCTCCTCTGGGCCTATCCTTATCCCTTTCCCTCTACCTGAAACACTTCCCCATGGCTTCCCTAAGCTGGCTCCTCTTCATTTTCAGACTTAAGCTGAAAACCACATCCTCAGTCAGGTGCGGTGGCTCACACGCCTGTAATCCCAGCATTTGGGGAGGCTGAGGAGGGAGGATCTCTTGAGGTGAGGAGTTCAAGACCAGCCTGTCCAATATGGTAAAATGCTGTCTCTACTAAAAATACAAAAATTATCTGGACATGGTGGCAGGCACCTGTAATCCCAGCTGCTCTGGAGGCTGAGGCAGGAGAATTGCTTGAACCCCCGGGGATGGAGGTTGCAGTGAGCTGAGATTGCACCACTGAACTTAGTTTAGGGAACAGAGAGTGATTTTTCAAAATCCAACCAACCAACAAACAAAAGCCGCCCTCAGCAGATCCCTCTCTATGCCCCCCCCATTCCCCTCAACTCATCACACACTCAATTATTTTAAGGGCTCTCTCCTAAACTCAGTTGTGAACTTCATAAGGAAACGGATCAAGTTGATTTTGCTCACTGAAAAATCCCATATTACTTATTGCTTGTTGATTCTCCCACTCAACAAATATTTATTAAGCAACAGCTGTGTCAGGCACTGGGTTTAATCACTGAAATGAGACCGTAAAGATTTCCGCCTTCACGGGGATGGGAGAAGACACAGAACACGTTGAATAAGAATGTCAAGGCCAATCAAAGTGACGCATGTCTGTAATCCTAGCACCTTGGGAGGCTAAGGCAGGAGGACTGCTTGAGGCCAGGAGTTCAAGGCTCCAGTCAGCTAGGATTGCACCATTGCATTCCAGCTTGGGTGACAGCAAGATTCTGGAAAAAGAAAGAAAGAGGAAGGAAGGGAGGGAGGGAGGGAGGGAGGGAGGGAGGGGAGGGAAGGGAAGGAAGGAAGGAAGGGAAGGGAAGGAAAGAAAGGAAAGGAAAGGAAGGAAAGGAAGGAAAGGAAAGGAAGAAAACAGAAGAAAATAATTTCAGGCAGAGAGGTAAGCATGCTATGAAAATGAGAGAGAAGAGGCCAGGTGCAGTGGCTCAGACCTGTAATCCCAGCATGTTGGGAGGCCAAGGCGGGTGAATCAACTGAGGTCAGGAGTTCAAGACCAGCCTGGTCAACATGGTGAAACTCCGACTCTACTAAAAATATAAAAATTTGTTGGTTGCAGTGGTGGGCACCTGTAATCCCAGCTATTTGGGAGGCTGAGGCAGGAGAATTGCTTGAACCCAGGAAGTGGAGGTTGCAGTGAACGAAGATCATGCCGTTGCACTCCAGCCTGGGCAACAGAGTAAAACTCCATCTCAAAAAAAAAAAAAAAAAAAAAAAAAAGAAAAGAAAAAAAGAAGGGAACAGGGAACTGGGGGGAGGATTTCCAAAATATGGTTAGGGATGAGTCCTTGGAGCAGAGATGAAGCCAGAAGAAGTTTGGCCTGTTGCAGGAAGAGTGGGCCCAGCTCTGAACAAACTTTATTTAATAATGGAAGAATGGTCCAGGCGCAGTGGCTCATGCCTGTAATCCTAGCACTTGGGGAGGCCAAGGCGGGCAGGTCACAAGGCCAGGGGATTGAGACCATCCTGGTCAACATGGTGAAACCCGGTCTCTATTAAAAATACAAAAATTAGCTGGGCGTGGTGGTGCATGCCTTTAGTGCCAGCTACTTGAAAAGCTAAGGCAGGAGAATTGCTTGAACCCAGGAGGCGGAGGTTGCAGTGAGGAAAGATCAAGCCAGCGCACTCCAGCCTGGGCACAACAGAGCAAGGCTCAAATAAAAAAAATAAATAAATAAAAATAAAGAGAATGAATGCCTTGGGTCTACGGTTGTGCTGTGTGCATTCTTAAGTTTTCTTCCTCAGGTACCTCCCCAAATCTGGTATGCAGATATTATCAAACCCATCACTTAAGCAAGACTGACCCGGACATAGTGAAGTAGCTGGTCCATACGACACAGGAGTGAGTGGTGGAGGAACCCTCTTCCCACTGAGTTCTGGCTTTCCTATACTGAAAGCCCCTTCCTCTCCTTCAGTATGGTGGGTGGAACCGCTGTCCCGCCTTGTTCGTGACTGACATTGCTAGACGTTCAGACACACACAGCCTGGTCTGCTGATAATCAGACATGTTCACCCCTTATTCGAGATCTCCCGCGTCGTCTTTCCCCTTTCAGAAGCTTCTGCACATTTTCCTAGGTGTCTTTCGCCAACTTGAGCATAGGGAGCGCACTGGATGTGCGGGCACGTGGCTGTCCCCAGGGGCCTGACTTGGGTCTTGCCTGTGGGTGGGGGCGCACGCGCGGGCGGGACATCTGGGGGCGTCCACCCGCTCTGGGACGAGTGTCTCTGGCCAGGCCTGGACGAGGGAAAGGCGGTGAGTGAAAAACTACTCGCCTGGGGTGCAAAATTTAAGGGAGTGCCCCCCCGCAAAGAAAAACCACACATACAAAACACAAAGCAAAAACAAACAAAAAACCGAAACCACCTCGAGTCACCAATATAAATATTTTAATGCAGTATTTTAAAATTATTAACAGGAATCCTCCAAAGCCCCACTCCGAACAAAAGAGCAAAATGGTAGAGAAAGGATTTATGTCGCTGGGTCGGGCCTGTGGGGCGCCTTCGGGGGGGTCTGAGGCTGGAGGAGACTCGGGGCGGTGTAGAGCGCGCGGATCTGGGGCTGCCCCTCGGTATAGGCGCGCCCAGGGCCTCCAGCTAGGGGCCCGGCTCGGGGAGGCGGGGAGGCGGGGCGGGGCCGGGCGCCACCTCCCTACCCTGCCCCCCGCTTTCCCTCCCTTTCCCGGGCCTCTCCCGGGCGCACAGTCCCTTCCCAGGCCAGATCCGCGCCGCCTTTTCCCGCGGCCCGCAAGGGGCCCAGCTGACGGGTCGCGTTGTTTACCGGCCCGAGCAGCCCTCACTCCAGCCGCCCGCCACCAGCCGCTCGCCCGCCCAGGTGCCCCCCCCGCCCGGCAGCGCGTCCCTCAGTCCGCGCGTCCCTCTGTCCCGGAACCCGCCGATCGCGACCGAGAGTGCGCGGGGCCGAAAGCCAGGAGACAGTCCGGGGCGCAGCGCAGAGCTCTGGGCCTCGAGATCGTGGGACGGGGCCCGGGCCGCAGCGGACGGGTGGTCGGGGCCGCCACCGCGGGACCTCCCGGCTCAGTCTTTGTAGCGGACGAGGCCGCGCGCGCGCCCTTCCCGGGGCTGCCTCTAGGACCGCCGATCCCGGGCAGGAGGGCTGCGGCCCGCGGATCGCCCGCGTGGAAGAGAAGGACGCGCGGCCCCCAGAGCCTCTCCGGCTGCCGCCTCGCGGCATGACCCCCTCGGGCCGGAACCGCGCGTTCTGATCCGAGGAGACCCTGCGCTCCCCGCAGCCATGGGAGCCGGGGGCCGCTGGGGGGCGGCGGCCGCGCCGCTGCTGGTGGCGGTGGCCGCGCTGCTCTTGGGCGCTGCGGGCCAAATGTACCCCGGAGAGGGTGAGTCTTGGGGGCGCAGGAGTGGGCGGGGAGCAAGGCGATGGAGAGAGGACCCCCCACCCGAGACAAAAGAAAGCCCTCCTCCCCCGCCGTTGGTGGACTGATACCCCTTCCCGAGGGCTGGGGGCGGGGGTCGGTGGTCCGGGCGGTCGCTCCTGCTCCGCTTGGGGGGCGGGAAGCCGCTGACCTTGGCCTTTGCCCGTCCGGACTCGCGCCTCCGCGCCCCGCGTGCCAGACCTGAGCCCGAGGAACCTTGCCCCAGTGCCCGCCCCGCCGCGGGCGCCTCTCTGGAGCACCCCTGCGACCAGAGTCCCGGCCTCTCCGAGGCCAAGTCGCTCTGGAGAAAACACACGCGTCCTCTCTGGGTCGCGGCCGCGAAGTGGGGTCACTCGGTCTGGGCAGCTCCGGACAGCCCATCCCCGGAGCGCATACGGTGTAGATAAATCCAAGCGCCCTGAGTGCCTCACCGGTGGGAGACGCTGCCTGGGGTCAGGGATTGTAGAACCCCCGCCAGCTCCACCCCGATATCTTGGATCTCGGCCAGTGGCCACCCGGGACTCTAGGTCCATGGTTTCCCTTTTGGGTTCTGTTTCCAGATGTCCCGAGGCAAAGTCTAAAGCCTTAGAAACAGCAGCAATTGTGGCAGAAGTAGTGGCGTGGTTTTTTTGTTTGTTTTTTTCTTTTTTCTTTTTTTTGCCATATTTATTATAATTGGTGTCACCACAGGCCACACGCTGGTCTATCTTATCTCTCTCTGGACTGTCACAGTGGCCCCAGGAGGCGGTTACAGTTATGCACCCATTTCACAGAGGAGTGAATTGAGGCTCAGGTAAAACGCATAACTCCCTTGCCCTAAAGTTAGTGCCAGAGCCAGGACTTGAATCTCTCTGTTCCCTATTCTGCCCAAGAATCTGGACTACTGTCCTTCACCTGTTGTTTCCTTAACGCCTCCTCTCCCCTCAGCTCTGCCCTTCATGAAAGAGCCTTTCATTCCCCCTTACCCCCACGGGATCCTCTCCCACGTGTGGGCAGCATCTTCCTAGAAAACCTTTGGGCTTGTAGAATGAAGATGGAGTAATCATTTAAGAGAATATAGCCTGGGTTTCCCACTGTAGGGTCTGAGACCCTGCTTTAAAAATATCTGTTGGGTTACTGTTGCAGATTTCTCCATAAAAGGAAATCAGTGGTGATGAGGAGGGGGTCAGAGAGGGAAGGAACTGAAGCTCCTTAATGTATAGACGGAGAACAGGGTAGATGTAAAATCAGAGGTGCTGGAGTGGACCAACCGGGTTTGCTGAGTTGACTCTATCAATTATATAATGTCTAAAAGCCCCCCCACCACCCCAGCGCCTCGTAGACAGCGGGTGCTCAATGAAGGGTAGCAGTTAGTTTGGGTTCTTGTTAAGAAAATCCAAGAAGAGTGGTTTAGAACTATGCCAGGCCAGGCGTGGTAGCTCACACCTGTAATCCCAGCACTTTGGGAGACCGAGGCAGGCAGATCACGAGGTCAGGAGATCAAGACCAACCTGGTCAACATGGTGAAATCCTATCTCTACTAAAAATACAAAAATTATCTGGGCATGGTGACGCGCACCTGTAATCCCTGCTACTCTGGAGGCTGAGGCAGGAGAATCAGCCTGGGAGTTGGAGGTGTCAGTGAGCCAAGATCTCACCACGACACTCCTGCCTGGGCAACAGAGTCTCCGTCTCAAAAAAAAAAAAGAACTCTGCCAAATTCTGTGTGTGCCTATGTGTGGTTCCTTGCTCTTCTGTTCCTTGTAGCTTTGGTAATTAGTTGTGGATCAGTGCCTGTGCTTTCAGGATCAGTAAATGGATTTACCAGTTGTTAGCATTTATGGCTTCCATATGGGCAGGGGTTTATAGTTTGTTGTTGTTGTCATTGTTCACTTCTGCATTTCTGGAGCCCAGAACAGTGCCTGGCACATAGTAGGTGTTTGGCAGTGGAGCACGGGTGGTGGAATCCCAGGGTGTACTGGGCTCCTTTACCATCTTAAGGAGTTCCTCATTCTCTGCATAATACCTTTCTAAGAATTATAAGAGCAAGGCCTCAGCAGGTGCTGTTCTATGTGCTTTGCATATATAATCTCAGTTAATCCTCACCACAAAACCCCACGAGGTGCAGTTTAATCATCTCTTTTCACAAGTGAGAAAACTCCACTTGGGGCCAGCAGGCAGCAGCGCTGGGATTAGAATCTAGCTAGTGTGGCTGCAGAGCAATGTTTTTTTTTTTTTTTTTTAAACAGATCCTTGTTCTTTTGAGTGTGAGCCTCCATACCTCCCATGCTTGGGGTAATGGTGAACAAAATCCTATCAAATAAATGGGCTGTGACGCCTTTTGAAGGCTTGGAGAGGGGCAAAGAACTTTTCAGATCATTATTCTCTAATGTCAACCAATACGGCTTTTTTTTTTTTTTTTTTTTTTTTTTAAAAGGACTCTAATCCTTGAACCCGGCTGGAGGGCAGTGGCGCGATGTCGCCTCACTGCAACCTCCACCTCCCATGTTTAAGAGATTCTCCTGCCTCATCCTCTGGAGTACAGGCATGCACCGCCACACCTGGCTAATTTTTTGTATTTTTAGTAGAGATGGGGTTTCACCATGTTAGCCAGGATGGTCTTGATCTCCTCACCTTGTGATCTGCCCACCTCAGCCTCCCAAAGTACTGGGATTATAGGCATGAGCCACCATGCCCAGTATTTTTTTTTTTTTTTTTTTTTTTTTTTGAGTCAGGGTCGTCTCACTGTCACCCTGGTTGGAGTGCAGTGACAAGATCTTTGCTCACTGCAACTTCCAATTTTCAGATTCAAGTGAGTCTCCTGCCTCAGGCTCCTGAGTAGCTGGGATTACAGGGTGTATCACCACCTCCGGTGAATTTTTGTATTTTTAGTAGAGTTGAGGTTTTGCCACGTTGGCTAGGCTGGTCTCAAACTTCTGATCTCAAGTGACCTGCCTGCCTTGGCCTCCCAAGGTGCTGGGATTACAGGCGTGAGCCACCAATCCCAGCCCCAATGTGGCGTTTTGATTGGGATGAAGGGTGGAGGAAAATCAGTGTGATTTTTGTCTCTATTGGTCTAGCTATCTATTTGTTTTACTGTATTTTTTTTTGAGACGGGGTCTTGCTCTGTTGCTTAGGCTGCAATACAGCCACAGTTGGGCAGTGATGGCTCACTGCAGCCTCGACCTCCTGTGCTCAAGCCATCCTCCCACCTCACCCTCCCTGGTAGCTGGGATCGCAGTTGCATGCCACCATGCCCAGCTAATTTTTTTTTTTTTTTAATTTGTAGAGATGAAGTCTTGCTATTTTGTCCAGGCTGGTCTCAAACTCCTAGCCTCAAATAATCTGCCTGCCTCGGCCTCCCAGAGTGCTGGGATCACAGGCATGAATCATGGTGCCTGGCCTCTACAGTTATTCTCACCCTTTGCTTCTTTCCTGGAGACCTCCATCTTGCCCCTCCAGACTCATGCATAGAGGCCACAGGGTGTGGGCTGGGTCCCCTGGGGTCCCCACCTCACCCCACTCCGTCCTTGATTTCCATTCCTCTGCGGTTCAAGCAGGACTCTCAACCTGGGCACTGCTGACACTGGGGGTTGGATCATTCTTGGTGGTGGGGGCCATCCTATATGTAGAGTGCTGAGCTGCAACCCCGGTCTCAGCCACTTGGTCCTGGTAGGATCCCCTCCCCCTGGTCGTGACCACCGCAAATGTCTCTAGACACTGCCAAGCACTGCACTGGAGGAGTTAACCTTTTCCTGTCTGAGACATTTACCCATCTGGGCTCTTGCTCTGTCTCCTCTCTTTGTTCAAGAATCTTTGGCTGGGCGCAATGGCTCACGCCTGTAATCCCAGAGCTTTGGTAGGCCAAGGCAGGCAGATCCCCTGAGGTCAGGAGTTGGAGATCAGCCTGGCCAACATGGTGAAAACCTGTCTCTACTGAAAATACAAAAATTAGCCAAGTGTGGTGGCAGGCACCTGTAATCCCAGCTACTTGGGAGGCTGAGGCAGGAGAATCTCTTGAACCCAGGAGGAGGAGGTTGCAGTGAGCCGAGATCCAGCCACTACACACCAGCCTGGGTAACAAGAGCGAAACTCCGTCTCAAAAAAAAAAAAAGTATTTACCCACATGCTTTTTCAACCTCCAAACACCCAGTCCCCCCCAACCCCCTTACCCACCACTGACCTCCAGCCTCCACCCTGACCAGCTTCCCTCTGTCAGCCCTCCCCACCCTTGCCGTCCCACTCTTTACCCACTGTTCGGCCCCCAGCGTCTGGCTTGCGTCTCTGCCACTTCACCAGTGGCTCTCAGAGGTACTCTCTCATCTCCCGGTTTCGTCTCCTGCGGCCTTACCTGACTTGACCCCTCTGGGTTTGCCGAGCCCTCCTCCTGGGAGGCTCTCTCCTGTCACATTCTCACCTGCGCCTGGGTTCTTCCGTTCTATTGTTCTCTTCTCCTTCTACCTGGGCTAAGATGTTGGCTCTCTCTTCCCAGAGGGTCAGTGTTTACTCTTCTCTCAGCTCGCTTTTTTTTTTTTTTTTCTTAAATTTTTATTTCTTTTTAGAGACAGGATCTTACTCTGTCACCCAGGCTGGAGTGCAAAGGTTCGGCCCTAGCTTACTGCATCCCTGAACTCATGGCCTCAGGCAATCCTCCCGCCTAGGTTTCCCAAGTAGCTGGAATCACTGGCAGGTGCCACTACACCCAGCTAATTAAAATTTTTTTGTACAGACAGAGTCTTGCTCTGTTGCTCAGGCTGGTCTTGAATTCCTGGACTCAGGTGATCCTCCCACCACAGCCTCCTAAGTACCTGGGATCACAGGCAGGCACCGCCATGACCAGCTAGTTAAATTTTTTTTTTTTTTTTTTTTTTTTTTTTTTTTTTTGTAGAGACAGAGTCTTGCTATGTTGCCGAGGCTGAATTGAACTCCTGGCCTCAAGTGATCCTCCCGCCTCAGCCTCCTGAGTACCTGGGATCCAGCAGGCACCACCATGACCAGCTAATTAAAAACAATTTTTTTTCTTTTTTTTTTTTGGTAGAGATAGAGTCTTGCTATGTTGCCCAGGCTGGTCTTGAATTCCTGGCCCCACGCAACCTGCTTGCCTCAGCCTCTTGAGTATCTGGGACCACAGGCAATCACCACCATGCCTGGCTAATTAAAAAAAAAAAAATTGTCTCTAGAGATAGGGTCTTGCTATACTGCATAGGCTGGTCTTGAACTCCTGGCTTCAAGCAGTCCTCCCTCCTAGGCCTCCCAAGGGCTGGGGTTACAGGCATGAGGAGCCATTCCATCCAGCTAAGAAATTTACTATGGTGTCCAACTTCTTCATTTGGACAGGGGTCAGCACTCTATGGCCCTCAGGCCAAATCTCACGGTTTTTGTAAATGCTGTTTTACGGTCATGCAATCACACTCATTTATCTACTCATCATCTATGGCTGCACAAAAATGCCCCAACACGGCAGGTTGAGTAGTTAAAACAGGAATTCCACAGCCAAAATATTTACACTTTGGCCCTTTACAGAGAATGTTTGCTGACCTCTGATCCGGAACAGACGCCTTGAGGTTTCATTCATGAGAGCATGCCTGATAGCTTGCGTGGCCACTCGTACCACTTGAATGAAGTGAGTGACATGAAATGCTGTGTCTTTCTCTTTACACCGCAAGACATGTTAAAGAAATGTGTATCATTGGCTGCACTGAATATACAGATTCCAAGGATGAGAAAGATCGCAGTGATGTTTCCTACTTAGCTATGTGTATGATCTTATAATTTATTTAAACAGCTATATTGGCATTGAATGAAGATTTCACGCTTTCAGCCCAGCCTCTAGAACCCAAAAGGAAGTGGTGTATGTCATGAGATTTTTTTTTTTCTCAAGCCTCCCTTGTGTTAATTTCTATTAAGAATACTTCTGAGCTGGGTGTGGTGGCTCACACCTGCAATCCCAGCACTTTGGGAGGCTGAGGCGGGCCGGATCACAAAGTCAGGAGTTCAAGACCAGCCTGGCCAACATGGTGAAACCTTGTCTCTACTAAAAATACAAAAATTAGGTGGGTGTGGTGGCGTGTGTCTGTAATCCCAGCTACTGGGGAGGCTGAGGCAGGAGAATGGCTTGAACCAGGGAGGTGGGGGTTGCAGTGAGCCAAGATCAAGCCACTGCACTCTAACCTGGGTGACAGAGCAAGACCCCATCAAAAAAAAAAAAAAAAAAAAAGAGGAAAGAAAGAAAGAAAGAAAGAAAGAAAGAAAGAAATTAACTTACAGCACAATTGACTTTTTAAAGGTGTACTGTTTTATGAATTTTAAGCCGTGTGTACAGTGGTAGAGCTATCGCCGCAATTAGGATACAGAAGAGTCTCATTGTTGTCCAAACCCCCTCAGTTCACCCCTTCATCACCAAACCACCTCCACCCCCAAACACAGATCTGCTCTCCATCCCTATAGTTTTTCTAGACTTTAATTTAAATGTTATCTTATAATTGGATTAATATTCTTAAAGTTGAAATTTTAAATTTGAGTCCAGTTGATTCCTGTTATTGCCAGATTCCATATGTTCTTTCTAAAATTTGAAATTAAAATTTTTATTTGGAGAGGCAGGGTCCTGCTCTGATGCTCAGGCTGGAGTGCAGTGGTGCGGTCCTAACTCTCTGCAGCCGCCAACTCTTGAGCATCAACAATCCTCCTGCCTCAGCCTCCTGAGCAGCTGGGACTACAGGCATACACTGCCATGCTCAACTATTTTTTATTGTTATTTATTTATTTATTTATTTTTGAGACAGTCTTACTCATTTTGTTGCCCAGGCTGACCTGCAGTGGTGTTATCTGGACTCACTGCGGCCTCCACCTCCTGGGCTCAAGCGATTCTCCTGCCTCAGCCTCCCTAGTAACTGGGGTTACAGGTGCGCCACCACACTCAGCTAATTTTTTAATTTTTAGTAGAAATGGGGTTTCACCATGTTGGTCAGGCTGGTCTTGAGCTCCTGGCTTCAAGTGATCTGCCCACCTCGGCCTCCCAAAGTGCTGGGATTACAGACGTGAGCCACCAGGATCAGCCTGATGTTTAAATTTTTAGTAAAGATAAGGTCTCAAAATGTTGCTGGTCTCGAACTCCTGGCCTCAAGTGATCTTCCCACCTTGATCTCCTCAAGTACTGGGATTACATGCATAAGCTACCACGTCTGGCCCAGATCCTGTATTTTTGAATTTACCTACTCACTAAAATGTATTTGTAACCCTTAAACCAGCATGCTCAGTGCCTTTCTGGTCATTTCAGGACACTCATAAGTATGAGTCTCAAATTTGAGGTCAAGTAAGGGGGCACTCCACCTTTTTGCTTCAGCCCTTATGTGTCAGAGTCATACAATCTGCACACTGAGGATTGAAACTAGTCCTTTCTGGCCAGGTGCAGTGGCTCATGCCTGTAATCCCAGCACTCTGGGAGGTTGAGGCAGGTGGATTACAAGATCAGGAGATCGAGACCATCCTGGCTAACATGTAATCCCAGCACTTTGGAAGGCTAAGGTAGGCAGATCACTTGATGTCAGGAGTTCAAGACCAGCCTGGCCAACATGGAGAAACCCTGTCTCTACTAAAAATACAAACAATTGGCTGGGCGTGGTGGCGGGCACCTGTAATCCCAACTACTTGGGAGGCTGAGGTAGGAGAATCGCTTGAACCCAGGAGGTGGAGATTGCAGTGAGCCAAGATCCTGTCACTGCACTCCAGCCTGGGCAATAAAGTGAGACTTTGTCACAACAACAACAACAACAACAAACCCAGTCGTTTTAGTGGCTATTTGGTACCACGTTTTTAGCATTTTTATGCTTTCAGTTGGTGTGGGACTGTCTCAAATGCCCCCCAGAGTGCTGAAGCACTGCTACCTGCTGTTCCTTAGCTTAGGAAGGCCATGGCCACCCTTGTGGAGAAAAGACAGTGTGTCCGGCATGGTGGCTCACACCTGCAATTCCAGCACTTTGGGAGGCCAAGGCAGGTGGATCACTTGAGGTCAGAGTTCAAGACCAGCCTGGGCAACATGGTGAAACCCCATCTCTACTAAAACTACAAATAATATTACTAAATTATTACATACTAAATCTACTAAAAATAGCCAGGAGTGATGGCACATGCCTGTAATTCCAGCTACTTGGGAGACTGAGGCACAAGAATTGCTTGAGTCCCTGGAGGTTGCAGTGAGCTGAAACAGTGCCACTGCACTCAAGCCTGGGCAACAGAGTGAGACCTCGTCTCCAAAAAAACCCCAAAAAACAAAACACACACACACACACACCCCCCCCCCACACACACACACACAAACACACACAGGCATGTGTTAAGATAAACCTTTTTAGGCATGGGTCTTACTGCTGTTGGCCATGAGTTCAGTGTTAATGAATCAACAATATAGGTTCAGTAAAGTGTCTTTCAACAGAAACACACATAAAACAAGGGTAGGTATTGATTCATGGATAAATGTGTTGTGGTCAGAAGCTCTCAGGTACTTACCCTTGCTTTTTTCTAGCAGCAATGGCTCAGTATTCACTAATTCAACGTTCAAGGTAACTTCACAGGGCCAAACTACCACCAGTAACAAGAATTGGCTGCAAGTGTTTTAAAATTGCAGTAGATTCTGTGGCTCACGCCTGTAATGCCAGCACTTTGGGAGGCCACGGCAGGTGGATCACCTGAGGTCACGAGTTCAAGACCAGCCTGGCCACCATGGTCAAACCCCATCTCTACTAAAAATACAAAAATTAGCTGGGTGCAGTGGCTCATGCCTGTAATCTCAGCTACTTGTGAGGCTGAGGTGGGAGAATCTCGGGAACCCAGGAGGTGGAGGTTGCAGTGAGCCGAGATTGCACTACTGCATTCCAGCCAGGGCAACAGAGCAATACACCATCTTAAAAATATTGTCAGTTTGTCATTTTTTGTTTAGAATCCTTTGAATGCGAATGCCCTTTTTCTTGTATTTTCATCTGCATGGAAACTGCTGGGTTGATTACATTTTGGAAAGTTCATGAGATGTCAAAAAACCCCTGGCCGGTGTTTCAGTGAGGGGGTTCCTGCCCTCTGCCAACCCTGGCGACAAGGAGAGGCAGCAGGGGCTCTCAGGATTTTATCGCATTTATTCATTTATATTTTTTTGAGGAAGGGTCTTGTTCTCTTGCTCAGGCTAGAGTGCAGTGGCAGGGTCACGGCTCACTGCGGCCTTGACTTCCTGGGCTCAAGTGGTCCTCCCACCTCAGCCTCCTGAGTAGCTGGGACTACAGGCGTGTGCCACCATGACTGGCTAATTTTTGTATTTTAGTAGAGATGGGGTTTCATCATGTTGCCCAAGTGGGTCTCAAACTTCTGAACTCAAGCCATCCACCTGCCTCGAACTCTCAAAGCGCTGGGATTACTGGTGTGAGGCACCTTGCCCAGCTGGCTTACAGGATTTTAGAAACATATTTTGTTTCCAGCAGAGTAAGATTTGCTATTCTGCGCTGCCACATACAGACTGGCTCTGCGTTCCTGCTGGAGTTCAAAGCAGACTTGTGAGAATGAATGTTTAATTTCAAATCTGGCATTTGCTTCCAGTTCCTTAAAAGTAGGGTATCTCGTCAGGTTTATATAAAAGCCCCCGTCTTATGTTCAGGAAGGGCAGGATGTTGTCATAAGATTCTTGTTTCTTTTGCCTTTGTGGCAATGTGGAAAACATAGGTACTTTCCTTTTTTTTTTGAGAAAGAGTCTCACTTTGTCTCCCAGGCTGTAATGCAGTGATGCTGTCTCACCTCACTGCAACTTCTGCCTCCCGGGTTCAAGCGATTCTCTTGTCTCAGCCTCCTGAGTAGCTGGGATTACAGGCTTCTGTCACCACACCCGGCTAATTTTTGTATTTTTAGTAGAGATGGGGTTTCACCATGTTGGGCAGGCTGATCTCGAACTTCTGACCTCAGGTGATCCACCCGCCTCGGCCTCCCAAAGTGCTGGGATTACAGACGTGAGCCACCTCGTCTGGCCAACATAGGTACTTTCTAAAAATTACTCTCGTTATCAATGCAGGCAAATATAGACAGGAAGGGACTCAAGAGAGTAGGGAGGCAACTTCTTTATTATTGATTGATTTTAAAGCGTCATTTATTATGATTATTAGAGACAGGGTCTTGCTCTGTCATACAGGCTGGAATGCAGTGGTGCAATCATGGCTCATTGCAGCTTCGAACTCCTGGCCTCAAATGATTCTCCAGCTTCATCCTCCCGAGTAGCTGGGACTACAGGCATGCATGCACCACTGCACTTCGCTAGCTTTTTTATTTTTACTCTTTGAAGACAGGAGGTCTAGCTGTGTTGCCCAGACTGGTCTCAAACTCAAGACCTCAAGTGATCGTCCCGCCTCAGCCTCCCAAAGTACCGGGGTTACAGATGTGAGCCACTGTGCCTGGTGGCATACAACTGTTTTCTGACTGCTCTGTGTGTGTGTGTGTGTGTGTGTGTGTGTGTTCTCTTGTTTTTCCTCCTATCTTCTGCAGGCCTGTCTGCCCCCTCTGTGTAAATTTCAGGACTACTGAAATAGCAGGGAAGCCGACTTCTAATCCTGTGGTTTGATGTTTGATGTTGTTACCATTACAAAACTATGTAATAGACTAGAGGAGTCAGGCACTCCAGAGCTCATAGAAGGTGTTGCTATCAGCGTGGCTGTGGCACACAGGTGCCCTTCCTAGTAGTCCCTGGCCTTTCATACTGTGCCCCAGGAGCCCTTCTTCCTTCCTTCCTTCCTTCCTTTCTTCCTTCCTTCCTTCCTTCCCTCCCTCCTTTCTCTCTCCTTCCTTCCTTCCTTCCTTCCCTCCTCCATCCCTCCCTCCTTTCTCTCCTTCCTTCCTTCTTTCCCTCCCTCCCTCCCTTTCTTCCCTCCCTCCCTCCTTCCTCTCCTCCCTTCCTTCCTTCCCTCCTCCCTTCCTCCATCCCTCCCTCCTTTCTCTCCTTCCTTCCTTCTTTCCCTCCCTTTCTTCCCTCCCTCCCTCCTTTCTCTCCTCCCTTCCTTCCTTCCCTCCTCCCTTCCTCCATCCCTCCCTCCTTTCTCCGCTTCCTTCCTTCCCTCCCTCCCTTTCTTCCCTCCCTCCCTCCTTTCTCTCCTTCCTTTCTTCCTTCCTCTCCTTCCTTTCTTCCTTCCTTCCTCCCTCCCTCCATTCCTCCCTCCTTTCTCTCCTTCCTTCCCTCCCTCCCTCCTTCCTTTCTTCCTTCCTTCATCCCTCCCTCCCTTCCTTTCCTCCCTCCCTCCATCCCTTCCTCCTTTCTGTCCTTCCTTCCCTTCCTCCATCCTTCCTTCTTTCCCTCCTCCCTCCCTCCCTTCCTCCCTCCTTTCTCTCCTTCCTTCCTTCCTTCCTTCCTTCCTTCCTTCCTTCCTTCCTTCCTTTCTTCTTCCCTCCCTCCCTTTGTTTTGTGTTTTTGAGACGGAGTCTTACTCTGTTGCCCTGACTGGAGCGCAGTGGCACAATTTCGGCTCATGGCAACCTCTGCCTCCCAGGTTCAAGCGATTATCGTGCCTCAGCCTCCCGAGTAGCTGGGACTATAAGCGCATACCACCACACCTGGCTAAGTTTTTATATTTTTGGTTGAGATCAGTATCTAACTTTGGCCAGGTTGGTCTCAAACTCCTAACCTCAAGTGATCCACCAACTTTGGCCCCCCAAAGTGCTGGAACTACAGGAATGAGCCACTGCACCTGGACTTTTTTTTTATTTTTGAGACAGGATCTTGCACTGCTGCCCAGGTGGGAGTGTGGTGGCATGATCTCTGCTCACTGCAACCTCCGCCTCCTGGGTTCAAGAGATTCTCTTACTCAGCCTCTTGGGTAGCTGGGATTACAGGTGTGCACCACCACGCCTGGTTAATTTTTGTATTTTTAGTGGAGATGGGGCTTCACCATGTTGGCCAGGCTGGTCTCAAACTCCCGACCTCAGGCGATCCGCCCACCTCGGCCTCCCAAAGTGCTAGGATTACAGGCCCGAGCCACTGTGCCCAGCGGATATTTCTACTTTTCCACTTTGTCTTTTTGCTGCTGCCAGCCAGATCCTTTCCCCTGCTCTTGAGCTTGGCTTCCTTGATCCCCATGAGCTCCTGGAGGCTGCAGTTCCTTGGAGTTTCCTGTTCTTGATGCCTCTGCGTTTTTCCACACACTTCCTATGTCCAGACACATTTCTTCTTTCTTTTTGCCAGTCGACACCTGCTTCTTTCTCACAGAACCAGGTCAGAGGCCTTCCTTCCCTCTCTGACTTTGTCACCCACCTGCGCTCCTGCTGTGGTATGGACTCGGCTTATCTGCCTGGGGTTCCATCGCCTTTGGTCTGCTCGCTGGGGCGTGTTCTATTGAATCGTGGACTGTATGAGCAAGAGTGTGGAAGAAGGACTTAGCACATGCTTGTTCGAAGCAGGAAGCAGGGTCTTACCTAGACGGGGCAGGTCCTGGAGGGGATGACGTGGGGCGGCTTGAGTTAGGAGCAGATGTTTGCTAGGAAAAGAACCATGATAGAATGAGTTGCATATCCTTGTCCCCCGATTCAAATGTTGAAGGCCTAACCCCTAGTGTCACTATGTTTAGAGATAGAGTCCTTAGGAGGTGATTAAGGTTAAAGTCATAAGGCAGGGACCTTGATACGATAGGATTGGTGGCCTTATTAGAAGAGAAGAGGCTGGGTGTGGTGGCTCATGCCTGTAATCCCAGCGCTTTGAGAGGCCAGGGGAGGTAGATCACTTGAGGTCAGGAGTTTGAGACCAGCCTGACCAACATGGTGAAACCCCGTCACTACTAAAAATACAAAAATTAGCCCAGCGTGGTGGCATGTGCCTGTAGTCCCAGCACTTTGGGAGGCTGACGTGGGTGGATCAACTGAGGTCAGAGTTCAAGACCAGCTTGGCCAACATGGTGAAGCCCCGTCTCTACTAAAAATACAAACAATTGGCCAGGCATGGTGGCCGGTGCCTGTAGTCCCAGCCACCTGGGAGGCGGAGGCAGGAGAATCGCTTGAAACTGGGAAGTGGAGGTTACAGTGAGCTGAGATCGCGCCACTGCATTCCAACCTGAGGGACAGAGTGAGACTCAGTCTCAATTATAGGGGAAAAACAAATTAGCACTAGCATCCTCTTCCTCATTGCCTTTCTCTGCCTGTGGATAGAGTGGCCATTAACCAGGTACCCCTTATGAAGCACTTGAAGCACCCTTCACCTCCCACTCAGAGACACTAAAAGCCAGGAGAAGTGCTTGCATCTATTTCTGCGCCATTTCTGATATCCTCTGGGTATGTACTCTCCGGTGGTAAATCGCTCTATTGTCTCTCCCCAATAGGGACACATACGGCTTTAATGAATTAAGAGTTTGATTCACAGGAGATTTAAAAAGAACAATTCTTTATTGTCCCCTCCAATTAGAGCTGTTTAATCTTTACTCATAACAACTTTACTGAGCTAGAATTCACAGGACATACAATTCATCCATTTTAAGTGTGCAGTTAGGTGGTTTTCAGGACATTTACAGGCGTTGTGCAACTACAACCACAGTCAGTTTTAGAACATTTACATCACCCTCAGAGAAACCCTGTACCTCTCAGCTACGCTTCCCATCCTCCCTGTCTCCCCAGCTCTTGACAACCACGAATCTATTTTTTGTCACTATGGATTTGCCTCTTCTACATTTTTTTTTCTTTTTTCTTTTTATTTATTTATTTTTTAATTTAAGATGAGGTTTCACCATGATGGCCAGGCTGGTCTTGAACTCCTGACCTCAGGTGATCCACCCACCTCGGCCTCCCAAAGTGCTGGGATTACAGGCTTGAGCCACCAGGCCCGGCCCTCTTCTGGGTTTTTTTGTATGAATGGAGTTGCACAGCATGTCGCCTTCTCTGTCTGGCTTCTTTGATGGTGAAGATTCATACCTGGAATCCCAGCACTTTGGGAGGCCAAGACTGGAGGATCGCTTGGGAGCAAGCTGGGCAACATAGCGAGACCACTATCTCTACAAAAAAATTTTAAATTGGCTGGGCATAGTGGTGTGTGTCTGGTTCCTGGAGGCATAGTTTTTTGTTTGTTTTGAGATGGAGTTTCACTCTGTCACCCAGGCTGGAGTGCAGTGGTGCCATCTCAACTCACTGCAACCTCAGCCTCCTGGGTTCAAGTTATTCTCAGTTCAAGTGATTCTCGTGGCTCAGCCTCCCGAGTAGCTGGGATTACAGGCACATGCCACCATACCCAGCTAATTTTTGTATTTTTAGTAGAGACAGAGTTTCACTATGTTGGCCAGGCTGGTCTCAAACTCCTGAGCTCAGGTGACGCATCCACCTTGGCCTCCTAGAGTGCTGGGATTATAGGTGTGAACCACTATGGCCGGCCTTGTATTTATTTTATTTTGCTTTATTTTATGTTTTTGAGACAGAGTCTCTCTCTATTGCCTGGCTGGAGTGCAGTGGCATGATCTTCGTTCACTGCAACCTCTGACTCCCTGGTTCAAGCAATTCTCCTGCCTCGTGTGCCACCATGCCCAGCTAATTTTTTTTTTTTTTTTTTTTTTTTGTATTTTTAGTAGAGACAGGGTTTCACCATGTTAGCCAGGATGGTCTCAAACTTCTGACCTCAGGTACTCCACCTGCCTTGGCCTCCCAAAGTGCTGGGATTACAAGCATGAGTCACCACGCTCAGCCTGTATTTACTTTTGAGACAAGATCTTGCTCTGTTACCCAGGCTGGAGCTCAGCAGTGGAGATCACTGCAGTCACGACCTCCTAGGCTCAAACAATCCTCCTGCCTCAGCCTCCCATATAGCTGGGACCAGAGACATGCACCAGCATGCCCCGCTAATGTTTTAATTTTTGTAGAGATGAAGTCTCACTATATTGCCCAGGTTGGTCTCAAATGCCTGGGCTCAAGCACTCCTTCCATCTCTACCTCTCAAAGTGCCAGGATTACAGGTGTGAACCACTGCACTCTGCCTCAGCTATTATGAATAATGCTGCTATAGACATTTGTGTACACATCTTTGTGTGGACGTATTGTGTCATTTCTCTTAGGTGGTTACCTAGCAGTGCAATTGCTGGGCCCTATGGCAACTCTTGGTTTAGTATTTTGAGGAACTACCAGAGTGTTTTCCGCAGTGGCTGCACTGTTTTACAACCCCATCGGGAATGCAAAAGGATACTAATTTCTCTACTTTTTTTTAAAATTATTATTCCTTGAGATGGAGTCTTCCTATGTCACCCGGCTGGAGTGCAGTGATCTTAGCTCACTGCAACCTCTGCCTCCCAGGTTCAAGTGATTCTCCTGCCTCAGACTCCCAAATATCTGGGACTATAGGCACCTGCCACCACACCCAGCTAGTTGTTTTTGCATTTTTAGTAGAGTCGGGGTTTCTTCATGTTGGCCAGGCTGGTCTGGAACTCCTGACCTCAGGTGATCTGCTGCCTTGGCCTCCCAAAGTGCTGGGATTACAGGCGTGAGCCACGGTGGCTGGCCCATTTCTCTATATTTGCACTTGTAATTGTCAGTCTTTTTGGTTTTAGCCATCCTAGTGGGAATAAATTGGTATCTCATTGTGATTTGAATTTGTATTTCCCTGATGTCCAATAGCCGGTTAAGCTTTGTTGTTGCTTTTTTAATTGACATGAGGTCTCACTGTGTTGCCCAGGCTGGAGTGCAATGGTGTGATCACAGCTCAGTGTAACCTCGTATTCCCGGACCCAAGCGATCCTCCTATCTCAGCCTCCCAAGTAGCTGGGACTACAGGCACATGCCACCATGCTGGGATACTGATTGATTGATTGATTTATAGAGATGGGGTCTTGCTATGTTGCCCAGGCTGGCTTTGAACTCCTGGCTTCAATCAGTCCTCCCAATGTGATCTCCCAAACTGCTGGGATTACAGGGGTGAGCCACTGTGCTTAGCCCTAGTTAACCTTTGAATGCATACTCGTGTCTGATTTTGGTTCTGCCATAGCCTGGGGAGGATGGTGGACAAGTGTTCTTTGTACCTGCAGTGTGTGTGTGTGTGTCTGTGTGTGTGTTTTCTTGACTTGCTGCGTGGAATGCGATCCACGGTCATTGTTACTTTGTTTTTCCCATGTTTGCTTTTGCTGTTTTTGTTTGTTAGTTTGTTTTTTCATTTGTCCTTCTTGTATAGCTTTTTATTAATGACAAGCATTTTTACAGTCTGAAGTCTTCAAGTAAGGAAAGGTATATAAAGATGACTAGAAAATAAGTCTAATGTTTATAATCATCCAATAACAGTTAACAAATTAAAGTTTAGCTGGAGATAGGTCTAATTTAGAACTACCCTGTCACAGTTAAATTATAACTGTATACAAATGTGGTGTTTCCACTTTTCTTATTGTTGGCATTAGTTGATAGTCCTTTGTGAGAAATATGGCAGATTGTTTTTTTAATTGTATATTTACTTGTGTGATTCTTTTTTTTTTTTTTTTTGCAAAACTATGAAAGAAGAGAGAAAGAAAGAGGAAGAGAGGAGGGGAGAAAGGGAGAAAGGGAGTGAGGGAAAATAGAGTAGCAATAGTTTTTTAAGGCAATTTTTTTTTTTTTTGAAAGAGAAAGAGAAAGGGGGAGAGAGAACAGGAGTCTTGCTCTTATTGCCCAGGCTGGAATGCAATCTAAAAATAGGTATTAAAAACCTCTTTTATGCCGATAATTGTGCTTTACAGCAGAGACAGGAAGGAATAAGGGAAGAAAATAACAAACAGCCAACCAATATTTCATTTAAGTCTGTGAGATACTATGCAAATGCTGAAGAGTGATTTACTTCCAATTATGTGGTCACTTTCAAAATAGGTGTAATATAATACTGAGAAAAATGTATGCTCTGTAGACCTGGGGTGGTGAATTCTATAAATATTCACTGAGTTTACTTGTTCCAGGTCTGAGTTCAAATCATAGATGTCCCTGTTAATTTTCTATCTCGTTGATCTGTCGAATATAAACAATGTGGTGTCAAAGTCTCCCGCTATTATTGTGCGGGAGTCCAAGTCTCTATAAGTCATTAAGAACTTGTCTTCTGTATCTGGGTGCTCCTATATTGGGTGCATATGTATTTATGATCATTGACTCCTGTTGTTGCATTGATCCTTTTACCATTTGTAACGTCCTTGTTTCTTTTAGCCTTTGTTACTATTAAAGTCTATTTTGTCGGAGACAAACCAACTCCTGTTTTCTTTTCTTTTTTTTTTTTTCTCTCCATTTGATTGGTAAGTCTTCCACCAAGCCTTTGTTTTGAGTCTTTGTGTGTCATTGCTTATGAGATGGATCTGGATACAGGGAACGGATGGGTTTTGACTTTTTTTCCAATTTGCCTGTCTGTGTCTTTGATTGGGGTATTTAATCCATTTAAATTTAGGATTAATATTGATATTTGTGAGTTTAATATTGTCGTTTAATGCTAGCTGGCTATTTTGCCCATTAGTTGATGTAGATTCTTCATTAGGAGATACTCTTTACCTTTTGGTAAGTTTTGGGGATGACTGATACTGGTTGTTCCTTTCTGTGTATAGTGCTTCTTTCAGAAGCTCTTGTAAAGCAGGCCTGGTGGTGAGGAAATCTCTGAGTGCTTGCTTGTTCGCAAAAAAATTTATTTTTCCTTCATTTATGAAGGTTAATTTGGCTGGATATGAGATTCTGGGTTGAAAATTCTTTTCTTTGAGGTTTTTGAATATTGACCCCCACTCTGTTCTAGTTTGTAGGGTTTCAGCTGAGAGAACTGCTATGAGTCTGATAGGCTTCCCTTTCTGGGTAATCTGACCTTTCTCTCTAGCTGCTCTTAGAATTTTCTCCTTTATTTCAACCCTGGTGAATCTAATGATTATGTGTCTTGGGGTTGCTCTACTTGAGGAATATCTTTGTGGTGTTCTCTGTATTACCTGAAGTTGAGTATTTTCCTGCCTTAGGTTAGGAAAGTTTTCCTGAATAATATCCTGAAGAATATTTTCCAGCTTGGATTCATTCTCTTCATGACATTCAGGTACACCTATCAATCGTAAATTAGGTCTTTTCACATAGTCCCATATTTCTTGGAGACTTTGCTCATTCCTTTTTACTCTTTCTTCTCAAATCTTGTCTTCTCATTTCATTTCATTAAGTTGGTCTTCGACCTCTGATATCCTTTCTTCTGCTTGATCAATCCGACTGTTAAAACCTGTGCATACTTCGCGGAGTTCTCGTATTGTGTTCTTCAGTTCCATTAATTCACTTATATTCCTCTCTAGATTGTCTATTTTCGTTAGCATTTCGTCAAACCTTTTTTCAAGGTTCTTAGTTTCTTTACATTGGGCTAGAACATGTTCTTTTAACTCACAGAAGTTCCTTATTATCCACCTTCTGAAGGCTAATTCTGTTAATGGAACACACTCGTTCTCCATCAGGCCTTGTTCCCTTGTTGATGAGGAACTGTGATCCCCTGTGGAGGGAGAGGCATTCTGATTTTGGGTGTTCTCAGCCTTCTTACGCTGGTTTCTTCCCATCATTGTAAATTTGTCCACCTGTCGTCTTTGTAATTACCGACTTTCAAATTAGGTCTCTCAGTGGACGTCCCACTTGTTGATCCCAGCGCCGGAATCTGAGCGACCCACTGCGCCGGCCAAAACAGCGGCGTTAAGATTCGTGGTGCGTTTCTGCCCGGGAATCTCTGGTCTGGCTTCCTTCTTGAGTCCCCTTTTCAATCAGCTGAATAGGTGACTCTGCCTTCCTGGAGCTCCAAACGTCGACCAAAAGGGGACCCAGTCCCGTTTACTCTGCACCGAGAACCGCCGCGCCGGGGATTCTGCAAAACCGCCACGCTGGCCATGCTGGCGACCCGTGGGGCTCCTCCGCTGGGAATCTCCTGGTTCGTGAGCAACAAAAATTCGTCTGAAAGTGTGGTGTCCTCTCGTTCTCTGCGCTTTCACTGGGAGCTACAATCCCGAGCTGCTGGTAGTCAGCCATCTTGGCTCTCTCTTGTTTGTTAGTTTTCTAATTTGTGCTTCTTTTGTGGGTCATTCTCAGGGTGGAGTTCTTTTTTTTTCTAAGAGGATTTACTATTCTTCTTTAGAACAATCTGTTTTTCTCTAAGATATTTGTGGAAAGTTTAGTGTTTTGGAACAAAATAAGCAAGGGTTGTATACTGAGCCTTATATTCTAGGTGCTATGTGTGTTGGGGATGTGGTGTGTGTGTGTGTGTTTCTGTGTCTGTGGAGAGAAGCTATCTAAAGAGTTTGATTCTGAAAAATGTTAACTCAAGTGTAAGGGATACAAAGAGAAGAAATGCCCAAATAGGTGTGCCAAAGAAAGGAAATCAGGGAAGACTACTTGGAGGAGGAGGCAGAATTTGCACTGGATACCTTGAAGCATGATGGGCTGGATTTAGAAATAAGGAGCTACGGTACAAAGCACTTTGCCAGCCAAAAGACAGACTAGCCTATAGATGCCTAGAGATGACTGTTGTATGTTCAGGGGAATGAACAATAGCAACAGCAATAGCAAACAACAAAATAAGCTGACATTAATGTAGCACTTACTGTATTTCAGGCACTGTTTGAGTGCTTGCCCTGAATTATTTCACTTTCTCTATATAAGCCACGTTACAGAGGAAGATGGGAGTCTTGGAGTTGTGCAAGAGTGGTGGGCAGGCTTGTTTCCTGGGGTGCAGGGGATGAAGGGGTGGAATCTTGAGGGGAGCGCAGAGTGATATGGAGCCATGGAGGGTGTTGGAGCCTGGGACAGACCACCTTCAGGAGAATGAGAACGCAGAGCATTTGTGCAATGGAGATCAGACTCCCTGGAGAGTGTGATCACACCACACCCAGGTGAAAGGTAATTAGGTCTTGACTGCAGGCCAGGATAGCTGTCCGGGAAGAAAAGTCAGCCAGCGAGGTGGGAAGATTGACAAAACAAATACATTCAGCTTTCCTTGCCCTATTTCTGACGCGGGCACCTTTATCCCCATAAGTCATCTCCTGAAGGTCTTCGGTGTTGACGCACTAGAGACAGTTCCCCTTTTGCCTTCTGCACCTGCTGCGTTACCCAATCCCCTGTAATCCCATTGTCATGATTGCATCATTTCAGAGGTGATAGTTTTAAGGATTTTAACAGGGCTTGCCAAAAGAATTATTTTCTTTGCCTTTTGAAAGTAATTACTTAGGCATGGGGACTTTACAGAGAAAGTCACTCATCCCAGCTGGCTGCAGAGTGTACAGGGCCCAGGATGAAAACACAGGGCCCAGGTTTCATGCCTATGAAGCCGGCTCTGCCCCTGATCCTTCTGAGGCATCCACCATGCATCCACTCACCTCTCTTGTTTCCCGCTCATTTTCTCTTCTAGTGTGCCCTGGCATGGATATCCGGAACAATCTCAGCAGGCTGCATGAGCTGGAGAATTGCTCTGTCATCGAAGGACACTTACAGATACTCTTGATGTTCAAAACGAGGCCCGAAGATTTCCGAGACCTCAGTTTTCCCAAACTCATCATGATCACTGATTACTTGCTGCTCTTCCGGGTCTATGGGCTCGAGAGCCTGAAAGACCTGTTCCCCAACCTCACCGTCATCCGGGGATCGAGACTGTTCTTCAACTATGCGCTGGTCATCTTTGAGATGGTTCACCTCAAGGAACTCGGCCTCTACAGCCTGATGAACATCACCCGGGGTTCTGTCCGCATTGAGAAGAACAATGAGCTCTGCTACTTGGCCACTATTGACTGGTCCCGTATCCTGGATTCCGTGGAGGACAATTACATCGTGTTGAACAAAGATGACAACGAGGAATGTGGAGACATCTGTCCAGGTACCTCGAAGGGCAAGACCAGCTGCCCTGCCACTGTCATCAACGGGCAGTTTGTCGAACGGTGTTGGACTCACAGTCATTGTCAGAAAGGTATGCTGGGGATACAGGGTTTTAAGCAGTATCTCATGTTTGTTCTTCTAGAAACCTTAAAAGATTTATTAAATATTTTAAGCTTAAAAAGTTAAATGGCCATTAGGTAGGGGACAGGGGACGGCGAGTAGTGGCATTCACTGGCTCAGGGAGTGGCAGACTTTTTCTGTAAAGACTCAGATAGTAGATACTTTAGATTTTGCAGGCCATGTGGTCTCTGTCGCAATGACTCAATTCTGCATTGTAGTGGGCAAGCAGCCACAGGCATGTATAAACGTATGAGTATGGATGTGTTTCAATAAAACTTTATTTACAAAAACAAGTTGTGGGCCAGATTTTGCCCAAGGACAGCAGTTCGCCACCTTCTGTGCCAGACAGTGAATGTTTTTCTTGCTTGGGAGAGAAAAAGGAGTGGGAAACAATAGATTTGGTTTTTTAAAAATGTAGTTTAGTTCTTACCTGATTATAGAAGTGATATTGCTCATAACAGACATTTGGAAAAAGAAATGTGTAAAGGAAAAGAAAAGCAAAACGTTCATCTTATTCCACAATGCATGTCACTGAGAGTTTATCGGGGATTGTTCTTTCTAGTGGTCTTCAAGAATCTGTTGTGTCTAGTAAAGGTTTCCTTAATCATTTCTGTTATTGGGGATAAAGATGATTTTCAGACCGAGTGCGGAGGCTCATGCCTATTATCCCAGCATTTTGGGAGGCTAAGGCAGGTGGATCACCTGAGGTCAGGAGTTTGAGACCAGCCTGACCGATATGGATAAACCTTGTCTCTACTAAAAATACAAAATTAGCTGGGCATGGTGGTATGTGCCTGTAGTCCCAGCTACTTGGGAGGCTGAGGCAGGAGAATCACTTGAACCCGGTAGGTGGAGATTTCGGTGAGCCAAGATAGCACCACTGCACTCCAGCCTGGGCAACAAAAGTGAAACTCCATCTCAAAAAAAAAAAAAAAAAAAGGTGATTTCTAGTTTTCGCAAAGAGAGTGATGAACATTTTGGAGTGGAAGCTTTATCTAGCAGTTGTTTCTTTAGGCTTGCTTTCTAGAAGTGAAATTTCTGGGTCATAGGCTCTTGGTGCAGATTGCCAAATGGTGTTCCGGAAATGTTTTACCAATGGCCTCTCCTAGCTTTGGACGAGAGGGAGCACCTTGGCCAGCCTTTGAGTGTTGTTTGAGAAATCTTTCATAATTGACTGTGGGAGGGAGGAGCTGACGTGTGGCCATTGTTTCTATTTGCATTTCTTTGATTGCTATCGGGGTTAAACCTTTTAAAACACATTTATTTATCATTTGGGTTTTCTCTTCCTGTTCATATCCTTTGTGCGTTTATCTTTTAGTACCTCAGCAGCTTCTGCAAAATTAATCTGTCTGTGGTTTCATCAATGACTGCTGCTAACCCTTTGCCAATTGAATTTCGTTGTTGTTGTTGCTCCGTGGTTAAAATAGCCTGGGATGTATTTTGCTGGAGAAGCTTACAATGTTTATGGAGCTCCGAGCTGGATTTCTGTGTGCCACTTCTGTACTTTACACTTAGAAAGTCTTTTTCTACCCATGAAAGAATTTTTTCTCTACATTTTGTATTTTAATTATTTTTTCTTTTGGAGACGAAGTTTTACTCTTGTCATTCAGGCTGGAGTGCAATGGCTCGATCCCAGCTCCCTGTAACCTCCACCTCCCGGGTTCAAGCAGTTCTCCTGTCTCAACCTCCACGTAGCTGAGATTACAGGTGTGCACCACACCTGTGCACCATGCCCAACTAATTTTTGTATTTTTAGTAGAGAAGGGGTTTCACCATGTTGGTCAGGCTGGTCTTGAACTCATGCCCTCGGATGATCCGCCTGCCTTGGCTCTGAAAGTGCTGGGATGACAGGTGTGAGCCACCACACTCGGTCAACAGCCAGCTAAGTTTTGTATATGTTGTAGAGACAGGATTTGGCCGTGTTGGCCAGGCTGGTCTTGAACTTCTGGGCTCAAGTAATCCTCCCACCTTGGCCTCCCAGAGTGCTGCAATTTCATGCATCGGCCACCGTGCCTGGTTGTACCTGAGGTTTCCAGTGAATTAGACATCTTTTTACTATTAAGAACTAGGCTTCTTGTATCTGGGAGGTTGAGGCTGCACTGAGCCCTGTTTGTGCTACTGGGCTCCAGCCTGGGTGACAAAGCGAGACTCTATCTCAAAAACAAAGAAAATAAAAACTGAACACAAAACAAAACAAAAAAAGGGCTTGTTTTTCCAGTACTGGGGGTTTTGTCACCCAGGGAAGGTTCAACTAACACTTCCTGGGGTCCCGGTTCCTGGCATCTGGTATATATCTCAGCCATCAATAGTAGCAGTATCCCGAGGGGGCCTGCCATGTCCTGATAATAATGTCAAGAAATGATTGTTTTATTTAATTTATTTATTTATGAGACGGAGTCTCACTCTGTCACCAGGCTGGAGGGCAGTGGTGCAATTTCAGCTCCCTGCAACCTCCGCCTCCCAGGTTCAAGCGATTCTCCTGCCTCAGCCTCCCCAGTAGCTGGGATTACAAGCATGCGCCATCACATCCAGCTAATTTTTGTATTAGTAGAGACAGGGTTTCACCATGTTGGCCAGGCTGGTCTCAAACTCCTGACCTCAGGTGATCCACCCACCTCAGCCTCTGAAAGTGCTGGAATTTCAGGTGTGAGCCACCGTGCCCGGCCAAGAAATGCTTGTTTTTTGAACTGTTAACCCTTACTTTGGAGAGCAACTCAGCTTCAGCTTTCTTTCCCCTCTTCAGTTTCTTTTATTGTGGTAAAATACACATAGCATAACATTTGCCATCTTAACTTTTTTTTTTTTTTTGAGGTGGAATCTTGCTCTGTCACCTAGGCTGGAGGGCAGTGGTGCAATCTCAGCTCACTGCAACCTCCGCCTCTTGGATTCAAGTGATTTTCCTGCCTCAGTCTCCCCAGCAGCTGGGACTACAGGTGCTAGCCACCATGTCCGGCTAATTTTTGTGCTTTTAAGAGAGAGGGGGCTTTGCCATGTTGGCCAGGCTGATCTCAAGCCCCGACCTCAAGCGATAACACCCACCTCGGCCTCACAAAGTGCTGGGATTCCAGGTGTGAGCCACTGTGCCCGGCCTCATCTTAACCCTTTTAAGTGCACAGTTCAATGGCCTTAAGTGTGTTTACATGATTATGCAGCCATGGCCACCACCATCTCCCGAATGTTCTGATCCTCCCAAACCGAAACTCTGTCCCCACGAAAAACTCACCCCTCATGTCCCTTTCCCAGCCGCTGACACCCACCATCCCACTTCCTGTCTCTATGAATGTGATGACTCTGGGGACCTCCTGTGAGTGGAATCAGACAGGATTTGTCCTTTTGTGCCTGGCTTATTTCGCTGAGCCTGATGTCCTCAAGGTTCATCCTCATGGAAGCCAGTGTCAGATACTCTTTCCTTTTTCAGGCTAAGTCATATTCCATTGTATGGTGGGAGCACATTCTGCGTGTTCATTCATCCATCCACGGGCATTAGGCTGCTTCCACATTTCTGCTTTTGTGAATCACGGCGCTGTGAATACCCGTTTACATTTGTAGCTTTTCAATGCCTGCATTCACCTTGATGCTGAGGCTTTCAGAGGCTTGCTTATTTATTTATTTATTTATTGAGATGGAGTTTCGCTCTTGTCACCCAGGCTGGAGTGAAATGGCACAATCTGAGCTCACTGCAACCTCTGCCTCCTCGGTTCAAGCAATTCTTCTGCCTCAGCCTCCTGAGTAGCTGTGAGTACAGACATCTGCCACCACACCTGGCTAATTTTTGTGTTTTTAATAGAGATGGGGTTTTACCATGTTGGTCAGGCTGATCTCAAACTCCTGCCCTTAGATGATCTGTCTGCCTTGGCCCCCCAGAATGCTGGGATTACAGGCATGAGCCACTGCACCCAGCCTTAGGAGGTTTATTTAATGTCTGATGGGATTTTTGAATGCAGAATAGATTGAACCTTCAGTAGATACTCCTCTGTCTTAGGGGACAGAAATAGGCTGGAGAAAGCTATCCATCAACCCCTCTTTTCCCTCAGAGTCTTCTCAGACACTTCCGTGAACATCTGTGGTTGTCATTTTTTTCTTCCACACTTGGCAGCTTCTGGAAGCATCAGGGGAATGGGTAAACATTTAGGATGAAGTTACTTGTTTGTCCTTTGGACCTAGTTTAAGCAATTCTGTGAAAAGTGCACCCCTTCTTCTACCTGTCCCTTAAGCAATGATGCTTTCTGCAGAAAGACCAAAGGAAGGCTTTCAGTGGTTAAGGGGGCCGGGTGTGGTGGCTCACACCTGTTACCCCAGCACTTTGGGAGGCTGAGGTGGGTGGATCACTTGAGGTCAGGAGTTCAAGACAAGCCTGGCCCACGTAGTGAAACTCTGTCTCTACTAAAAATACAAACATTTAGCCAGGCATGGTGGTTGGTGCCTGTAATCCCAGCTACTCAGGAGGCTGAGGCAGGAGAATCGCTTGAGCCTGGGAGGCAGAGGTTGCAGTGAGCTAAGATCATGTCATTGTACTCCAGCCTGGGCAACACAGTGAAACTCCGTTTAAAAAAAAAAAGAAAAAAATAGTTAAGGGAATTAAAAGAAAAAGCAACAACAAACCACCATGGTGCATGCCAATGATTCATAGCCTGGACTCCCTCTCTCCATTATCCTGCTGTGGATTTGGGAGGAAGATACCAGAAGAGGTCAAATGCAAGAAGCTCTGAATGGGAAGAGCGGAGACAGGGTCTGTGTACTGTCTGCCTACTAGGTCACATTCTGGGGAACTCAGGGCATAGGAAGGGAGCCAGCCTTTGCCTCCTCAGAGCGGCCAGTCTAGTGGCCAATGCAGATGTTGACCATAAAACCAAGCACACTCGGGAGGGGGAGAGTTAGAGGGAGATGGATATTGGTTCAGCCAGCCAGGCGCGGTGGCTCACGCCTGTAATCCCAGCACTTTGGGAGGCCGAGGAGGGCAGATTTTTTGAGCTCAGAAGTTCAAGACCAGCCTGGGCAACCTGGAGATACAATGAAAAAATACAAAAATTACAAACCATGAATAAATACAAAAATTAGCCCAGGCATGGTGGCAGGTGCCTGTGACCCTAGCTACTCAGAAGGCTGAGGTGGGAGGATCGCTTGGGCCCGGGGATGGAGGTTGCAGTGAGCTGAGAATGCACCACTCCACTGCAGCCTGGGTGACGGAGTGTGGTGGTCTGGGGGTTAAATGAGATGGTGCAGGAGGAGGCACTTAACCCAGCCTCAGGTGCTCCGTGAGTGTTCTGAAAGTTTCCAGTAAGTAAGCACCATGGGCCCACCCTATCTGGGCAGATCGGCTTCCAGGTGAATATTTACCAGGGTTCAGCCTCATTTCTGACTTTGGCCTTGAGGCAGGCAGAGGAACGTGTATCTTGTGACCCTGTCGATGAGGGGTGGCTGCCCCAGACGAAAGACCACCCTGATTTTCAGGTGCCAACAGCGTGCAATGCTCTGGAAATTCTCAGCTCTGGGCATTTCGAGGGGACCCAAAGCCACATGGCTTGCCTGACTAGCTGCTGTAGCCAAAGCCACTGGCATTTTCTTTCTGGGAGGTCACCCCAGCTGCTCACTGCCGATCAGAGGGGTGGGTGAGGCCGGGACACGCTGGGTGCCAGGGGAAACCAGCCTGAGATGCCACATATGGACTTCGGCACCAAAGCACGAGGAGGAGGCTGAAAGCAGCAAATCCCTCCTCCCCTGGTCTGAGATTACAGCTTTGAGTCTCTGAAAGTGTGGTATTCTGCCTACCACACTGAATATCATGTATTGAAATGCATGAGTTTAAATGCCCGCTCTTGAAGGGTTTGACTTTTGGCAGAGTTTTTAGCTGCCTATGGAACGTCTCTGCTTCTTTTTCTTCTTCCACTTAAAAAGTTTGCCTTGATATTTTATTTTTATTTTTTACATTTATATTTAGTTTTTATTTCTTTTTAATTGAGATAGGGGTCTTGCTACGTTGCCCAGGCTGATCTCAAACTCCTGGGCTCAAGGGAATCCTTCCACCTCAGCCTCTCTTTAAAGTGCTAGGATTATAGGTGTGAGCCACCGTGCTGGACTTACCTTGATTTTTTCTTTCTTTTTTCTTTTTTTGATATAGAGCCTCGGCCTGTCACCCAGGCCAGAGGACAGTGGTATGATCTCAGCTCACTGCAACCTCCATCTCTCAGGTTCAAGCGATTCTCCTGCCTCAGCCTCCTGAGTAGCTGGGATTACAGGCATGTGCCACCATGCCTGGCTAATTTTTGTATTTGTAGTAGAGATGGGGTTTCACCATGTTGCCTAGGCTGGTCTCGAACTCCTGGCCTCAAGTGGTCTGCCTGTCTCAGCCTCCCAAAGTGCTGGGATTACAGGTGTGAGCTACCATGCTGGGCCAATCAGAACTGTTCTTCCAGCAAATGCTAATTTCATGCCAGCTGTGGTTCTAAGTCCTCTAATTAGGATAATGCACCCCATCTTCCCAACAATCTTATTTATGGTTGAGGCCATTAAGGCTTCAAGAGATTAAGCAACTTCCCCATCCCCAACACCACTTCGCTCCCACATACACATGGGTAGTAAGTAGTGGAGATGGGATTTGAACCCAGGGATTCTGGCTCAGAATCTAAGCTCCTTATCATTGTGTTTTATGGATATCATTGTGGGAAGTTGGTGAAATGCAGGAAACAGTAAAAAGAAAGGAAGGAAGGAGGGAAAGGAGGAAAGGAAAAAAGGAGGAAGGAAGGAGGAAAGAAAGGAAAGGAAAGGAAGAAAGGAGGGAAGGAGGGAGGAAAGAAAAAAAGGAAACCAGAGGAAATTCAGAATTTGCCCCTGCGAACGTGCTGTTGCCTCTTCTTATCGGCCTTCTCATCCTGTCTGGACTCAGTGGCCTCTCCCATCAGACAAAGCTCCCCTGAAGGCAGGGACTTGGTGTATTCCAAGCACCTGTCATGGCACCTGGCTCACAGTTGACAAACAATGACATCCTTAACACCTATCAGTAGCTAGTGTTTATTGAACACTTACTATGCCCTAAGCAATGCCTTAGGGGATCCCACCACAGCCTATGAGGGTTTGTTATCCTCATTTTACAAAAGAGGGAACGGAGGCATTGCTAGGAATGAAGAGACTTGCTCTAGGAGACCTAGCTCAGGAATGGTTTGACGTTAGACTTGTCTGACATAGGGCCTTTGCCCACAGATCAGCAAACTATGACCTGTGGGCCAAATCCAGTCTACCAGCTGCTGTTTTTGTATGATCTATGAGCTAAGAATTTTTAATTTTAATTTTAATTTTAGAGATGGGGTCTCACTCTGTCGCCCAGGCTGGAGTGCAGTGGGGTGATCATAGGTCCCTGCAACCCCCGCCTCCTGAGTAGCTGGAGCCACAGCATGCGCCACCAGGCCTACTAGTTTCTTTCTATTTGTTTGGTAGAGATGGGATCCCAGTGTGTTGCCCAGGCTGGTCTCAAACAACTGGGCTCAAACAATCCTCCTGCCTCGGCCTCCCAAAGTGCTGGGACCATAGGCGTGAGCCACTGTGCTTGCTCGGCTTAAGAATGCTTTTTTCACATTTTTGGCTGGGCGCAGTGGGTCATGCCTGTAATTCCAGCACCTTGAGAGGCCCAGGCGGGCTGACTACTTGAGACGAGGAGTTCGAGATCAGCCTGTCCAATGTCAAGAAACGCCATCTCTACTAAAAAAAAGTACAAAAAGGGACCTGGCGCAGTGGCTCGTGCCTGTCATCCCAGCACTTTGGGAGGCCGAGGCGGGCAGATCATCTGAGGTCAGGAGTTCAAAAGCAGCCTGGCCAACATGGCAAAACCCTGTCTCTACTAAAAATAGAAAAATTAGCCAGGCGTGGTGGCGGGCGCCTGTAATCCCAGCTACTCAGGGTGTCGGGGGTGGCTGTGGCAGGAGACTAACTTGAACCTGGGAGGCAGAGGTTGTAGTGAGCCAAGATAGCACCACTGCACTCCAGCCTGGGCGACAGAGCGAGACTCCATCTCAGGAAAAAAAAAAAATTACAAAAATGAACCAGGCATGGTGGCAGATGCCTGTAATCCTAGCTACTCGGGAGGCTGAGACAGGAGAATCTCGGTTGCAGTGAGCAGAGATTGCGCTGCTGCACCCCAGCCTGGGTGACAGAGTGAGCCTCTGTCTCTCTATATATGAGCAGGACATTCAGCATTCAGGGATACAGGCTGTTGCAGTGGAACTTGGGGCACATAGACTCAGGCCGACGCAGCCCTGCTGCCCCTTGCTGGTTCTGAGGGGAGGGGGTTGCATGGCATCAGATGCCACCCTTGCCCCTTTTAGAGCTCTCTGTTTGGGTGGGGGAGTGCAGTAAATGTACAGTACAAGGCCCCGCTTCCACCCGGCTCCCTCCTCCCACCCCCGCCTTTCTCTTTCGAGTGAGTCATCAAACCGGTGCTTCTAGATGCATTTGGAGCAGAGCACCTGGAAATCATGATGTTCTCTAGATAACAGAGTACATTGATAAATTTCCTTGTGGCAATGTCACTATAGTCCATGAAGAAGACAAGAAAGTGCAACGCCTGCGCACGGGGATCCAACAACAAAAAAGATAAAGTGGGGGAGGCTGGGCACGGAGGCTCACGCCTGTCATCCCAACACTTTGGGAGGCCGAGGCAGGCAGATCACCTGAGGTTGGGAGTTCAAGACCAGCCTGGCCAACATGGTGAAACCCCATCTCTACAAAAAATACAAAAATTAGTCAAGTGTGGTGGCGGGTGCCTGTAATCCCAGCGGATGGCTGAGGCAGGAGAATCGCTTTAACCCAAGAGGCGGAGGTTGCAGTGAGCTGAGATTGCGCCACTGCACGCCAGCCTGAGTGACAGAGCGAGACTCTGTCTTAAAAACATAAATAAATAAATAAGGTGGGTCACGCGATGTGAATGATGGCCCACTTGAATTTCTCATTCATTTTTCTTCCCTTTTATGTTGTCAAAGATCTTTAAAAAAGAAAAAATCTAGGAGAGAAACAAAGAAAGAAAAGCACTGTGCTGAAAAAATTCCATAATATTTGTAATTCAGTTTTTACTTGGATGATTAGAATTTTTTTTTTTAATAACAAAGGTCTCAACTCTGTCCCGTAGGCAGGAGTGCATTGATGAGGGGTGCGGAGGGGAGAGGGAGAGGAAGGAGAGAGGGTGGGATGGAAGGATATTCAGGTGGATGCAATGGCAGACAAGGCCGAGAGGTGTTTTGTGGGAAAGGGTGAAGAGGGAGCCTCATGGCAGGAAGGGAGGCTTGGACCAGCACAGGGTCATCATGTGCTCCAGTGCCATCATGAAGGTCACACAGGGGCCATGTTTAGGAGGGACTCTTTCCACCAATACTCAGTGGACAGCCTTGCTGAGCCAGGCTTTTTGTTGGGGCCCTAGAGTCCTTGCTGAGTCAGGGAGGAAGTCGAAGTAATTCTAAGGGCCGGGCACAGTGGCTCACGCCTGTAATCCCAGCACTTTGGGAGGCTGAGGCAGGCAGATCACGAGGTCAAGAGATCAAGACCATTCTGGTCAACATAGTGAAACCCCATCTCATCTCTACTAAAAAAATACAAAAATTAGCTGGGCATGGTGGCATGCACCTGTAGTCCCAGCTACTTGGGAGGCTGAGGCAGGAGAATCGCTTGAACCCAGGAAGTGGAGGTTGCAGTGAGCCAAGATCTTGCCACTGCACTTCAGCCTGGTGCCTGGCAGCAGAGCAAGACTCTGTCTCACAAAAAAAAAAAAAAAAAAAAAGTCACTCTAAGGTTGTATAAGCTGAGTGGGCAGAAAGCCCTTTGGTGGGTGCAAGGTTGCACTGAAAGATGGCAGACCAGTTGGCCGTGTGGTCACTCTGCTGCCCCGAAGATGATGAAGATGACTTTGTCTACATCTGTAATGGTGAAGATAACAAATTTACAATTCCCACAGTTGCCTGGCTTCCTGGAGCCGGTGGGCGGGGGTGGGAGGCTGAGGGATATCAACTGAAATGTAGCCTTTTGGCCCACTCTTTTTGCGAGGAAGGTGGAGGGCGTTGAAAGCCGCCGTTATGGAAAGGCTGCTCTCTCTGCTTTCCTGGTTGGCTGTCTGCTAACTTGGTAACTGGTCTGACAAGTTTTTCTTTTTCTGCCTCCTACCTGATGATATTCATTGACCAGTTATTTCCCATGTCACCCGACCCTTTGTCAGAATTAAAATCTGTTCTTCATGACTGAACACCTGAAATGCCCCAGGGAGGACCCAGGGACGGCAGCAAGGGAGGGAGTGCACATCAGGCCAGGATTCCAGGTCTCTCTGAATGCTCCTGTGTGGGGTAGAACTGTCCATTTCCCAGTAAAGGGAAGGGATGTGTGTGCTGGAGTTTCAAAATTGTACCCCTTATCTGATCTCCTCTTTCCCCTGTCTTCCTTCTCTGTTTTTGTTTGTTTTTGAAATGGGATCTTGCTTGTTGCCCAGTCTGCAGTGCAGTGGTGTGATCACAGCTCACTGCAGCCTCAGCCTTCTAGGTTCAAGCAGCCCTCCAGTCTCAGCCTCTCCAGTAGCTGGAACTATAGGAAGCGAAGGGGAGGGGAGGGGAGGGGAAGGGAGAGGGGAGAAAGGGGAAGGGGAAGGGGGAGGGAAGGGAAGGTGCACACCACCATGCCCAGCTAATTTTTTTGATTTTTTTTTTTTAAGAGTTGGAGTCTTGCTGTTTCCCAGGCTAGAACTCCTGTCCTCAAGTGACCCTCTCACTTCAGCCTCCCCATTAGCTAAGACTACAGGTGTCACCACCATGCCTGTCTAATTTTTATTCTATTTTTATTTTTGTAGAGATGGGGATTTTGCTATGTTGCCCAGGCTGGTCTTGAACTCTTAGGCTCAAGCAATCTTCCCACCTTGGGCCTCCCGAAGTGTTGGGATTACAGGTGTGAGCCACCATGCCTGATCTATATGCTCATTCTTTTTTTTTTTTTTTGAGATGGAGTCTTGCTCTGTCACCTAGGCTGGAGTGCAGTTGCGTGATCTTGGCTCACCACAACCTCCGCCTCCCGAGTTCAAGTGATTCTCCTGCCTCAGCCTCCTGAGTGCTGGGATTACAGGTGCATGCCACCATGCCGGCTAATTTTTATATTTTATAGTGGAGATGGGGTTTCACCAGGCTGGCCAGGCTGGTGTCAAACTCCTGGCCTCAAGTGATCCACCAGCCTCAGGCTCCTAAAGTGCTGGGCTGACAAGTGTGAACTACTGCGCCCAGACTGTTTGCTCATTTTTAAACATAAATGATGTCAAAAGTGGGAAGCAAATAAGAGCACACTGCTCTCTTCTGGTCCCTGATTGCTTGTCATCCTGGGGCCGGAAGAGGAACAGCAGATTGGGCCACCTTTCTCCAAAGACAGGTTTGGGAAGTGGACCAAGGTCTCTCAATACACTGGACTTAACATGATCATCAAATTTGCACTGGAGGGGCCGGGCAAGGTGGCTCACGCCTGTAATCCCAGCACTTTGGGAGGTCCAGGAGGGCGGATCACCCGAGGTCAGGAGTTCAAGACCAGCCTGGCCAACATGAAAAAACCCCCTCTCTACTAAAAATAAAAAAATTAGCTGGTTGTGGTGGTGGGTGCCACCCAGCTACTTGGGAGGCTGAGTCAGGAGACTCACTTGAACCCGGGAGGTGGAGGTTGCACTGAGCTGAGATCATGTCACTACTCCAGCCTAGGTGACAAGAGCAAAACTCTATCTCAAAAAAAAAAAAAAAAAAAATTACACTGTAGGGCACATGGTAGGTGAAGCTCATCATTGTCAAGTACATGGAGGGTTTGGGGTAGAGAGTCATGTGGCTTCTTTATTCTAGAAGTTTCTTTACCTCTCGTTTTTTCCCAGGTAAAGAAGAGGGTCTTGGATTTTTTTTTTTTTTTTTTTTTTGAGATGGAGTCTCACTTTATCACCCAGGCTGGAGTGCAATGACATGATCTCTGCTCACTGCAGACTGGGTTCAAGCAATTCTTCTGCCTCAGCCTCCCAAGTAGCTGGGGTTACAGGCACCTCCCACCATTCCCAGCTAATTTTTGTATTTTTAGTAGAGATGGGGTTTCTCCATGTTGGCCAGGCTGGTCTCGAACTCCCAGCCTCAGGTGCTGGGATTACAGGCGTGAGTCACCGCCCCGGGCCAGGTCTTGGATCTTTAATGAAGACTCTAAGGCTTATTGACTGCAGCCTAGAAAGAATGGCTGTTTAATGGGATTTATCACGGAGTGTTTCCAAGGGCTCACATGGGGAAGGAAAGCATTCCTATTAGAAGATCTGATCAGAATGGGCTTTCAGTGCTGGCACCTGGTCATGTTGGCATGCGGTGTGCGAAGCACCACGTTGTTTACTGCCCACTGACCACCTGCCGGAGACCAGTCCGGGCAGCATACTGAGGCCCCATCTCTACTATAAATAAAATAAAAAATTAGCCGAGCATGGTGGTGTGCACCTGTATTCCCAGCTACTTGGGAGACTGAGATGGGAGGATCACTTGTGCATGGAAGGTTGAGGCTGCAGTGAGCCAAGATCACACATTGCCCTGCAGCCTGCGTGACAGAGCAAGACCTTGGCTTGGAAATAAATAAATGGGTTGGTTTGTTTGGGTCTCTAGCAGTGGTTTTTGTCTCCCAGGGGACATTTGGCCATGTCTGGAGACATTTTTGGTTGTCACAACTCTAGGGAATGTGTATGTACTGCTTTCATTGAGCAGATGGAGGCCAGGGATGCTTTTCAACATCTGGCAAAACAGAGACAGCCCAGCCACAAAGAGCGATTCAGCCTCAAGTGTCAATAGTGCTGAGGGTGAGAAACGCTGGTCTACAGGTTCTCCCTCCACCCCTTTCTGTTCCTTACCTTCTCTCTGTTAAAGAGCTGGGCTCTGGCTTGGGGTGCGTTCCCCAGTCTGGGTGTTGCTGATCACACATTCCTGGGACAGTTCCACTTGCCCCTCTGAGCTCCAGACTCAGAGCTACAGTCACACTCAGGTTCTACCTCCTGGACTGACTTTATTTAATGGGTACCACTCGCATTTAGCACTCCCTGGAGTCAGCTATTTTCAAAGGCAATCATGCTTGATGCTGTTCTTTTGCACATGGGTCTGAGTGGTGGTGCGTTCTTTGATTTTTTTTAATTTTTCTTTTGTTTACACCTGTTTCCTTCTTTCCTTCCTTCTTCCTTTCCTTTCCTTCCTCCTTCCCTTCCCTTTCCTCTTTCCTTTCTTTCTCTCTTTCATTCTTTCTCTTTATTTCCTCCCTTCCTTCCATCTCTCCCTCCCTCCCTTTCTCCCCCTTTCTCTCCTTCCTTCTCTTTCCTTCTTTCTTTTCTTCCTTTTTTCTTTATTTCTTACCTCCCTTCCTTCCCTCTCTTCCTCTTTCCTTTTCTCCCCCTCTCTTTCTCTCTCTTCCTTTCCTTTCCATCCCCTTCCCTCCCTTTCCCTTCCCTCCCTTTTCTTCCTTTCCTCCTCCTTCCTTCCCCTTCCCTACCCCTTCCCTTCCCTTCCTTTTCTTTTCTCTTTTCCTTTCTTTTCTTTTCTTGGCAGGGTCTTGCTCTATCACCCAGGCTGGAGAACGGTAGCATGATCATGGCTCATGGCAGTCTTGAACTCCTGGCCTCAAGCTATCCTCCTACCTCAGCCTCCCGAGTAGCTGGAACTACAGGTGTCTGCTACCATGCCCAGTTAAAATTTTTGTTTGTTTGTTTTAGATGGAGTCTCACTCTGTTGCTCAGGTTGGAGTGCAGTGGCGTGATCTCAGCTCACTGCAGCCTCCACCTTCTGGGCTCAGATGATTCTCCTGCTTCAGCCTCCTGAGTAGCTGGAATTACAGGCACATGCCACCATGCCCACCTAATTTTTGTACTTCTATTAGAGACGGGTTTTGCCATGTTGGCCAGGCTGGTCTCGAACTTCTGACCTCAAGTAATCTGTCTGCCTCAGCCTCCCAAAGTGCTGGGATTATAGGCATGAGCCACTGTGCCTAATCCCAGCTAATTTTTTTAAATTTATTTTTTGTACAGATAGGGTCTCATTATATTGGCCAGGCTGGTTTTGAACTCCTGGGCTCAAGCAGTTCCACCACCCTCCCCTCCCCTAATTCACTGGGATTACAGGTGTACCTTTTTTTTTTTTTTAAATGGGCAAGACTAAAATATTTGTCTAGAGTTCATACTTGAGTGATAAAGCTATACAGGGATTACATCTGAGAATTTCGTTCTGCAGTAAAATGGTGCCGATGGGCCTCCCTGTTTTTAGTGTCTGACAAACAGGGCACAGACCGAACCTCATAACAAAACTTTGTGTTCCTGATGAAGGCAAGTTTTGCTAAGAAAATTATTTTTATGAGCAAGAAAGGTATGAAGGTTATTTGCAAAGGAATTTTACTAGGGTGAGAAAAAAGCAAGAGGTTTATCTTAGGATTCCTGGTGGTACAGAAGACGAAATGGGCAGAGACGTCACCACAGATGTCACCGGGAAAGTGATAGCTGAACCTCTGAAAGGAAAGAGCTTCCCAGGGAGGGACGAATCTGATGCAGTAAAAAAAGCTGGAGGATGCTGTTAAGTTTGCCAGCGTAGTTCACAGGAAGGTGAAATTCTTCACAGACTTAGTTTTGAAAGGGTGGCTTCAAAAGATCCCTGGGTGATGTGGGCGGGGAGGTGGAAATGGGCATGGTAGATCACGCCTATAATCCCAGTACTTTGGGAGGCCAAGGCAGGTGGATCACTTGAGGTCAGGAGTTCAAGACCAGCCTGGCCAATCTGGTGAGACCCCATTCTCTACTAAAAATACGAAAATTATCCAGGTGTGGTGGTGCACATCTGTGGTCCCAGCTACACGGAGGCTGAGGCAGGAGACTCGCTTGAACCCCGGAGGTGGAGGTTGCGGTGAGTTGAGATTGCACCACTGCACTCCAGTCTGGGTGACACAGCAAGAGTCTATCGAGAGAGACAGAGAGAGAGAGAGAGAGAGAGGGAGGGGGGGGGGGGGGGGGGGGAGGGGGGGGGAGGGAGACTGGGGTGTGGTTTGACTTGAATTGGGGGCATCTGGCCATGGGAACATCATATGTCTAAGTGTCTTCTGTTGGGAATTACAGATATCAACAGTGGGCATTGGATATCATGAAAAATAAGCATTGCATGATGTGATAAAGTGAAGGACATGTCGTCATGTTGACTCTGATTCTTGGGAGGAGAGATCCAGGTGGCTAAAGTAGACCCAGATCATAAGAACTACAAACTCAGAATCAAATAAGTCAGAAAATGACACGGATGTTTTTTCTTTTGACCCAAAGTACGAACGTTGCCCACATAGTGGTGAACATGTTTCTTCTTCTTCTTCTTCTTCTTTCTTCTTTCTTCTTTCTTCTTCTTCTTCTTTTTTTTTTTTTGAGCTAGAGTCTTGCTCTGTTGCCCAGGCTAGAGTGCAGTGGCGCAATCTTGGCTCACTGCAACCTCCGTCTCCCGCGTTCAAGCCATTCTCCTATCTCAGCCTCCTGAATAGCTGGGATTATAGGTATGTGTCACCACGCCTGGCTAATTTTTGTATTTTTAGTAGAGACAGGGTTTCACCATGCTGGCCGGGATGGTCTCGAACTCCTGACCTAGCGATCCGCCCACTTCGGCCTCCCAAAGTGCTGGGATTACAGGCGTGAACCACTGCATCTGGCCTGTGAACACATTTCTAAGTTTTTCCCGGGTTGACAAAGACCTTGAAAAAAAATCTGGCAAGCCAGGAATAGTCAAGGCAATACATTCTTCAGAACTTGTTCTTGCCAACTCAGTAAATGTCTAATGGCGTGGGTTTTTTATTGTATTTTAGGGGACATTAGAATATTTACAAAGGGCTTTCCCAGGTTTGGTCATAACTTTATTTTCCTCACGCTATTTGCCCCCTAAAGTCTTAAATCTTTCCGTTGCCACTTCTGGGT
>NW_022437017.1:4253017-4254592 GCF_009761245.1 Sapajus apella
CTCACGCTATTTGCCCCCTAAAGTCTTAAATCTTTCTGTTGCCACTTCTGGGTGGGTGGGTATGTATGTCGAGGGTCGTACTTTTTTGTTTTTTTGAGGTGGGGTCTCCCTCTGTTGCCCAGGCTGGAGTGCAGTGATGCAATCACAGCTCACTGCAGCCTCAACCTTTCAGGCTTAAGCAATCCTCCTACCTCAGACTCTCAAATAGCTGGGACTACAAGCATGAACCATTGTGCCTGGCTAATTTAAAAAAAAAAATATTTTTGCAAAATGAGCCAGATGTGGTTGTGCATGTCTGTAGTCCCAGCTGAGGTGGAAGGATAGCTTGAGCCTGGGAGGCTGAGGCTGCAGTAAGCAAAGATCATGTCACTGCATTCCAGCCTGGGTAACAGAGAGAGACCCTGTCTCAAAACTAAAAAATAAAAGATAGAAACTTGCTATGTTGCCCAGGCTGGTCTTGAACTACTGGGCTCAAGTGATCCTCTTGTCTTGGCCCAAAATTCTGGAATTATAGGCATGAGCCACTTCACCTGTCTGGGTCCTGCTTTTGATAGTGATATAGAACCAACTTAGTGACATTCTAGAATTACCCTGTCGGCCACATGTGGCAATTTAAGTAGAAATTCATTAAAATTAGATATTTGGACCTGAGTTGTACTGACCATATTTAGACATTGCAGACATAGAATGTTACTATCAGAAAGTTGTATTGGGTATCTCTGTCTTAGAACACTTCACTCTGTGATTAAAGATAGTTCTGGAGTCAGACAGGCCTGCATTTGAATCCTGTATCTGTTTTGTGACTTTGATCAAGTTGTCTAGCTTTTCTGAAACTCTGTTTTCTCTTCTATCATGAGGACACAATTAAGGGAACCCGTCTCCAAGGTTTTCCTCAACTTTGAACTAGTTTACCCCCTTTTGATAAAAATTAAAAATCCAATTTTTCTTCCCTACTTGGAGTTTGTTCTTTTTTTTTTTTTTTTTCTAAATATAAAATATACCATTGGATGTTTTTTCAACCTCTCTACCCCTTGAGAGTCCCTGGAATAGAGGAAGGAGTGGCTTGGGAAAGTTGATCACAACAAAGAGGCCATTATAGGCACATCTAAGCAAGAAAAGGAAGAAGGAAGGAGGAGGTGTGTTGACCGAGGCTCAGAGTGTCTTGTCTATGGGTGACCAAGAATGAGGAATGTGTCAGTTCCTTCCTGGCTTCTCCTCCCTGGGAACAGAGAACAGTGCATTTTAGCTTAAGTGGAGTAAAATTGTTGTGGGCATTGAGGAAGTGGATTAAGGATGGGGAAGGGGCCGGGGGATAGAACCCCAGTCTGAGTTTGTCTTCCTGGCTCAGCGCTGAGTGCCTCAGTCAACACATGATTGCCAGTCATGGGAATCTATTTGGACTCACTTAAACAATGAGGTGGGGTTAGGGTGTTAATTGGGACAACACAGGGCTTTGAGTTTGTATCAGCTAGCTTTTGCTGTGTAGCAAACCATTCTGAAACATAGAATTTGGAACTTGTATCCATATTCAGTCATTGAGCTTGTATCAGCTAGCTTTTGCTGTGTAACAAACCA
>NW_022437017.1:4254602-4303481 GCF_009761245.1 Sapajus apella
TTGTGTAAGAAACCATCCTGAATCATAGAACTTGGAACTTGTATCCAAGTTCAGTCATGGCGCTTGTATCAGCTACCTTTTGCTGTGTAACAAATCACCCTGAAACATAGAACTTGGAACTTTTCGTACCCAAGTTCAATCATGGAGCTTATATCAGCTACCTTTGGCTGTGTAACAAACTACTCTGAAACATAATGGCTTAATCAACATTCATGTACTTAGCTCATGATTCTGTGAGGTTGCTGAGCAAGTTTTCTTGTTTAGACCTACCAGCTGACCATAAACACAGGCTCTGTTCTCACTAATGCCTGGGATCAAACAGTGGGTTGTCTGGTCGTTAAATGGTTTAGCACGGCCTCACTCACATGTCTGGTGGTTGGTGCTGGCTGTCAGCTGGGAGGCCTTGGTTTTCTTCCCTGGAGCTGCTCATCCTCTAGTTGGCTAGTTTGGGCTTAGATTACATGATGGTCTCAGCATTCCAAGAGTGGCAAGAGATCAATTTCCAGTGCACAATGCCTTTCAAGTTTCTGTTTGCATCTTGTGTGCTAATGTCCCATTGGCTAAGATGAGCTGGGAGGGAAAGGGAGAATATAGTCTTTACCTGTTGATGGGAGGGGAAGAATTTGTGGCCATCTGCCAAAGAATCCTGGGGTGGGAAACACAGTGGGACTCATAAAACATTTTTAAAAAAATCTTTGTTTCAGGTTCATGGGTACAAGAACATTTTAACCAGGATTTGGAGCTCAATTGCACATCAGGACTGTGTATGGTGTGACTGAGGACATTAAATGATTTTTTTGAGTAGTAATTTAATTTTTATGAATTCCAATTATTGAATAATGAATTCCTTCCCCAGTAATTCTTCATGTTTTCCTCATCAGGTATTACATTCAACCAAAACCATGAATTTGCTTTTGGGATATCAATTCTGTTTCAAGTCCTCTGTGTCTTAATCTTGCCCTGGTACCATCATGTTTATAGATTCAGAACATGTGGCTTTTACTTTTTTTTTTTTTTTTTTTAAGACGTTGAGCTCGGCTGAACTCGGTGGCTCACGCCTATAATCCCAGCACTTTGGAAGGCCAAGGCGGGTGGATCACTTGAAGTCAGGAGTTCGAGACCAGCCTGGTCAAAATGGAGAAACTCCCACTAGTATAAATACAAAAATTAGCTAGGTGTGATGCTGTGTGCCTGTAGTCCCAGCTACTTGGGAGCCTAAGGCAGGAGGATTGCATGAACTCCGGAGGTGGAGGTTGCAGTGAGCTGCGATTGTGCCACTGCACTCGAGCCTGGGTGATAGAGTGAGACTCTGTCTCTGAAAAAAAGAATGGGGGTTCACTGTGTTGCTCAGGCTGGACTCAGAATCCTGGGTGCAAGTGATCTTCCTGCCTTAGCCTCCAGGTAGCTGGGACTACAAGCTCATGCCTGATAAGAACATGCTTTATGAAGTGGCAAATCTAGGTTTTTTTCCCTATTACACATTTTTAGAAAAGTGTTTCCTTTTCTGGATGAACTAAATCTCTCCCTTCTCTCGTCCTCATATAAAACTCATTGAAATATTGATTTAAAAATTTAATTTAAAATGTAACCCATTTCCCACAGAAAAAAAAGTGCAACTCACTGCCAGCGCTCATTTAATTTCACATAAACATGCTCTTTGAAGCTGAAGCAAATCTGCCTGATTTTCAATGTGAGAAAATATAAAAAATGATTCTTGGAGTTATTTCTAAATGGAACTTGTCTCTACTCTTAATGTAACAGAAATGTCTATAATTAGGATTATACTACATTAGGATTAGTTGGGACAAATGGAAAATGGGTTAAAATCCATAAATGAAGAAATCAGTACCTTTGTATTTTTCCTTTCCAGGCAGGTATGGGATGTCCTTTTCCATCTGTTCAAATATTTCTTTTTTTTTCTTTGAGGTGGAGTCTCGCTCTGCCACCCAGGCTGGAGTACAGTAGTGTGATCTCAGTTCACTGCAACCTCTGCCTCTTGAGTTCAAGCAATTCTCGTGCCTCAGACTCTGAAGTAGCTGGGATTACAGGCACCCACCACCATGCCTGGCTAATTTTTGTATTTTTAGTAGAGTCAGGGTTTCACCATGTTGGCCAGGCTGGTCTCAAACTCCTGGTCTCAAGTGATCTGCGCACCTCAGCCTCCCAAAGCGCTGGGATGACAGGCGTGAGCCACCGCGCCCAGCGTATCTGTTCAAATCTTTTATATTGTCCTTTTTCCGTCTTTATCCTGTATATTTTTGTTATGGTGATTCCTGATTTCTGTATCACAGAGTTTTCTTGTGTTAGTTATGGCTACTGTGAATAGCATATTTACACTGAATCCAGGTCCTTTAGTGAAATTGATTGATAGGTTTTTTAATTGTTTTATTTATTGTACGCAATTTTGTCCTCTACAAATTACGGTCATTTACAAAAGTTACGTCTGCTCAGTTATGGAAGCATAAAAAAATGATGTCTACAAGTCATACCTCTTATTTCAGTTTTAAATCTTATTTTATTGACCAGGGCTTCTAGACTAATATTAAATATTTAGCAATGGTATTATCTGACATCCATGTTTAATAGACTTCCTAATAGAAAATCATCCTTGCTTTCCTGTGGTAAACCCTACTTGGTGGCGATGAATTATTCTTTCAGCATAATGTTGAATTCGATTTGCTAGGTTTGCTTTGTTTCATTTTTTGAATTCTTGCCATCTGTGTTCATGAGTGAAACTGGGCTGTTTTTGGTTTGTTTTATTTTGCAACCTCTTCATCAGTTTTGATTATTTATTATGTTCTAGCCATATAAAATGAAATAGCAGGTAACTGAGTATTCATTGACAAATTTTATGGTGCCATCATTTTTTGGAGAAAGTAATTCTTTGATAACTTAAAAAACAATGTAGGTGGAGTACGGTGGCTCACGCCTGTCATCCCAGCCCTTTGGGAGGCCAACGTGTGTCACTGGAGGTCAGGAGTTTGAGACCAGCCTGGCCAACATGGTGAAACCCCGTCTCTACTAAAAATACAAAACTAAGCCAGGTGTGGTGGTGAGTGCCTGTAATCCCAGCTACTTGGGAGACTGAGGCAGGAGAATTGCATGAACCCAGGGTTGGGGTCGGAGGTTGCAGTGAGCCGAGATCGCGCCACTGCACTCCAGCCTGGGCAATGGAGATAGACTCTGTCTCAAAAAAAAAAATAATAATAAATAAGAAAACAGTGTGTGACTGGCTGTGACATAAGGCAGTTAGACCTTTCCTTCCAAATGGGCCATGATTCATCTTTATTTTTATAGGACTGTATCACATTAGAAGCACTACAGCAGAAGTTTTCATTGGAAATCTAATAATGTTTTTAAATCTGCCATCTGGAGTCTGTGTTCCTTGCATGTCTTATTGCTCATGACTAAGAGTGGTGTGTGTCTGTGCTGGGGGGTTGGCTTGGTAATATTGCTAACATTGGCCCAAAGGATCTGCCCCACTTCCCGAGACCTCATTTTTCGCTGCTTTAGCAGTAGACCAACGCAGAAAACAGAGTGCTGCTTTTTAGATTGGTCCTGATTTGAATTCTTTTTCTTTCTTTTTTTAGGCCAAAATTTTCATTTATAAATAGCTTCTGTGGTATACAACATGCAAATATTTTTGGTTTCACATATTAAACCATAGATGTAGGGTTTTTTGTTTTGTTTTGTTTTTTGACAGAATGTCACTCTGTCACTCAGGCTGGAGTGCAGTGGTGCAATCTCGGCTCACTGCAACCCCCACCTTCCGGGTTCAAGTGATTCTCCCGCCTCAGCCTCCTGAGTAGCTGGGATTATAGGCGAGCATCACCACACCTGGCTAATTTTGTATTTTTAGTAGAGATGAGGTTTCACCATGTTGGCCAGGCTGGTCTCAAACTCCTGACCTCAAGTGATCCACCTGCCCCAGCCTCTCAAAGTGCTGGGATTACAGGCATGTGCCACCACACCAGCCAAACTTTTATTATTTTTAAAACATTTTTATTTATGGTAAAAGTCACACATAACATAAAATTTGCCATTTTTAGAAAGAATATTTGAAAAAATATATACCATGTTGCCCAGCACAGTGGCTATTCAGAAACACAGCCATATTACACTACAGCCTTGAACCCCTGGGCTGAAGGGATCCTCATGCTTCAGCCTCCCAAGTAGCTGGGACTACAGGAACAAGCCAGCACATCCAGCTTGTTTTCTTTTTCTTTCCCTCCTTCTCCTTCTTTTTCTCCTCTCCTTCTGCTTCTCCTTCTTCCTCCTTCCTCTTTCTCCTTCCTCTTCTTCCTTCTTTCTTCTTTTTTGAGATGGAGTCTCAGTCTGCTGCCCAGGCTGGAGTGCACTGGCATGATCTTGGCTCACTGCAAACTCTGCCTCCTTGGGTTCAAGTGATTCTCCTGCCTCAGCCTCCCGAGTAGCTGGGATTACAGGTGCCCGCCACCACGCCCAGCTAAGTTTTGTATTTTTAGTAGAGACAGGATTTCACCATGTTGGCCAGGCTGGTTTCAAACTCCTGACCTCAAGCGATCCTCCTACCTCAGCCTTTCAAAGTGCTGGGATTACCGGCGTGAGTCACTACACCAAGCTTGTTTTCTTTTTTTTTTGAAAGTTAGTGAGCTTAGGCAGGGTTTCTCAGCCTCCACAGTATTAGCATCCTGGACTGGATCCCCCTCTGTGGAGGAGACTGCCCTGTACATCGCAGGAAGCTTAGAAGCGTCCCTGGCCTCCACCACTCAATACTAGTAGCAATCCCAAGTCATGACAAGCAAAAATGTCTCCAGACACTGCCAAGTGTCCCCTGGGCAACAATGCTCCTGCTTCCTTTGTTGAGAACTCCTGCTCTGGGGCGAATCCTTGTTACCTTCGTTCATTTCAAGAAGTAGCGATTTGCTGTTGCTCACGCATGGACCTCCATGGACCGCATTGCAGTCCCGGCCCTCCTCTTTCCCCAAATTAACCACTGCTCTCACTTTTGTAGTAATCACTGCCTTGCATTACTGTATAGTTGACAACCCAGAGTTCCGTTCCTAGATACTACAGTTTGATCTTGCACCTTCAAAAAACATTTAAATGTGCCCATAGTCCCAACTACTCAGGAGGCTGAGGTGGGAGGATGGCTTGAGCCTAGAAGTCACCTATGATCACGCCACTGCTCTCTAGCCTGGGCGACAGAGTGAGACCCTGTCTTTAAAAAAAAAAATTAAATTGGCTGGGCACGGTGGCTCACGCCTGATATCCCAGCACTTTGGGAGGCCAAGGCAGGCAGATCACTTGAGGCCAGGAGTTCGAGACCAGCCTGGCCAGCTTGGCAAAACCCCATCTCTACCAAAAATACAAAAATTAGCCGGGCGTGGTGGAGCGTACCTGTAGTTCCAGCTACTCAGGAGGCTGAGGCAAGAGAATCACTTGAACCCAGGAGGCAGAGACTGCAATGAGCTGAGAGTGGGCTCACAATATCCTGAGTGACAGAGCAAGACTCTGCTGAAAGAAAGAGAGGAAGGAAGGGAGGAAGGCAGGAAGGACGGACGGACGGACGGACGGATGGAAGGGAGGGAGGGAGGGAGGGAAACAGCTGACCATCTTGGCTGCTTAGCTGCCTGTGACTGACTTGCACCTACCAACAGGGCTGTCATGGGAATCCACTGAGATGTGGAGCGTGAAGCTCTTTTGTCAGCTTTGTGAAATCCTGTGAGCTGAAACCAGCAGGGCTCTGGTCCTCCTACTTCATTCGTTTTCTTCTTAATAGCACAAAGTACAGACTGCATAAGCCCTTGGAGATGGAGGCGATAGACTCTGAAAGCAGATGTTTGGGATGTCACCTGGTAGCAGGGCCCAGTTACCGATGACCTGGGCCCTTGGGATGGACTTCCAGAGCCCGCATTTGGGTTTGCTTGCCTTGCTTTCTGTATGCCTGGGGGGTCCTTGCTGGGAAAATGCAGAACAGCAGGGCTGGGGGGGTGTGGGAGCAGGGTGCTCATTGGGTGCGTGACAGGCATTTTGGGTAAACTGAGTCAGGATTTTTCACAGGCACAGTGCATGAGTCTGAGCAGGTGACTCATTTGGAGAGCAGATGTCAGGGGACCAGGATAAACACCCAAGTCACATGCCTTTTTATCAGACCTGTGTCTCATATAAAGAAAATGCCAGGCATGGTGGTGCACACCTGTACTCACAGCGATTCAGGAAGCTAACGTGGGAGGATTGGCCGGGCGCAGTGGCTTATGCCTGTAGTCCCAACACTTTGGGAGGTGGAGGTGGGTGGATCACTTGAGACAAGGAGTTTGAGACCAGCCTGGCCAACATGGTGAAACCCTGTATCTACAAAAATATAAAAAGTAGCCAGGCATGATGGTGTGTGTAATTCCAGGTACTTGGGAGGCTGAGGCAGGAAAATCACTTGAACCCAGGAGGTAAAGGTTGCAGTGAACTGAGATTGTGCCATTGCACTCCAGTCTGTCTCAAATAATAATAATAGTAAATAAACAAAATAAAATAAAACAAAATAATAAGTAAATAAGTGAAAGTAATAAAATGTAAGATACTGTTGCCCATCTTCCCTTGCCATAATCTCCTCCCTTCTTCCCAGAGGTAACAAATGTCTTAAGTTTGGTAAATAACTTCCAGTTCTGCCTGTATTTTTGACACATAAGCTTGTATGCATCAATGCTGTACACAGGTTCAGTATCCCTTATCCAAAATGCTTGGGACTAGCAGTGTTTCCAACTTGGGATTTTATATCAGCTTTTGGAATATTTGCCTATATGTAATGAGGTACTGTGGGGCTGGGACCCAGGTCCAAACATCAAATTCATTTATGTTTCGTATACACGTTATACACATAGCTTGGAGGTAATTCTGTACAAAATTTTGAGTAACTTTGTGCAGGAAATACGGTTTTGACTGTGCTGATTGTGACCTGTCACATGAGGTCAGGTATGGAATTTTCTTCCACTTCTGTCATGTCAGCACTCAAGAAGCTTTGAATTTTGGAGCATTTAGGATTCTGGATTTCTGGATCAGGAAATTTTGGAGCATTAAGCGTTCTAGATTTTGGGATATCTTTGGTTGTTCTTTACATCTTTATAATTATTGATTGATTGATTGACATGGAGTTTTGCTCTTGTCACCCAGGCTGGAGTGCAGTGATGCAATCTCGGCTCACTGCAGCCTCCACCTCCCAGGTTCAAGCAATTCTCCTGCCTCAGCCTCCCGAGTAGCTGGGATTACAGGTGTCCACCACCACGCCCAGCAAATTTTTGTATTTTTGTAGAGACAGGGTTTCACTATGTTGGCCAGGCTGGTCTCAAACTCTTCACTTCAGGTAATCCACCTGCCTCAGCCTCCCAAAGTGTTGGGATTACAGGCGTGAACCACAGCTCCTGGCATAAATCTTGCTTTAAATCGTTTGTTGTTGTAATATACATCATAAAATTTGCCATCCTAACCCTTTTTAAGTATACAGTTCACTGGCGTTAAACACTGCCATTTGTATTGGAATACACTTTCAAGTATTTTCAAGATCTGCATCTATTGAGAAGCTAAGCAATATGATCCCTTGGGAAGCCACTGTATATTTTGCAGTTAAAGCACATTTCAGTTCTGACTGACCACACGTGGCTGGTCCTACCGTGATGGATCTAGTCTTTAAAAATACTTAGCGATCCCCCTCACCATGCACACATACGATATTTTTTTGTGTGTAATTCAGATTTCTACACCTGCTACATGAATTCTTAAGCCAGATGCTTTTTTTTTCCTCTCAGCCAATATGTTCCTTAAGTTTATGCTTCTTGATTTGGTAGTGCTAGTTCATTCATTTAAGTGCTATGTAGTATCTTGTATGAATAAGCCACGTTACTCACCCCCCTAGTGGAAGAAGGCACTGAGATTGTTTCCAGTTTGTTTCTTTTATAAACAATGCTGAAATGAACATCTTGGTGTCAATCTCCTCCTACCCATTTGTGAATGCTTTTCTAGGATTGATGTTCAGGATTGAAGTGACTGGGAGATGGGGTATGTGCATTTGTAGGCCTAGGATATACTTCCCAAATGATCACCAAGGTGGCTGTAACAGCGAACAGTTTCACCAGTGGTGCATTAAAGTATAGGCCAAATGTGGGCAAGACTGCAGGGAAATTATGTTAATTCCAGTGCATGGAAATTGCTATCCCACGGCTTTCTTTTGTATCTCCTTGATTCCTGGTAAGACTGAGAATCTCTCTGTATGGTTCTTAGCCATATCTTCCTACCTCTTCCTCCTCTTTCCCTGGGAGCTGTTTTGGGGTGGGGGCTGGGCCCTTTTCTTCAGGGATTCTGCATTGGCAACTATCACAAAGAGGTGCACAGGGGATTGAAATGTTGGAAACACTTTGCTGCTGTCATTGAATTTTTTTGTTTATGTTTTTGAGATGAAGTCTCACTCTGTTGCCCAGGCTGGAGTGCAGCAGTGTGATCTTGGCTCTCTGCAACCTCCACTTCCCAGGTTCAAGCAATTCTCCTGCCTCAGCCTCCCAAGTAGCTGGGACTACAGGCACACACCACCATGTCTGGCTAATTTTTTTGTATTGTTTTTAGTAGAGACCTGGTTTTACTATGTTGGCCAGGCTGGTCTTGAACTCCTGACCTTGTGATCTGCCCACCTCGGCCTCCGAAAGTGCCAGGATTACAGGCGTGAGCCACTGTGTCTGGCCTGTCATTACATTTCTTTACCCAGCATTTCAATGTGTACTTTGCTTTTCTCACTTGAAATAGTGACTAGATAGAAACCCAGTTAGACCAATGAGGGTCCTTTTTTTTTTTTTTTTTTTTTTTTTTTGAGATGCTGATGTTTGGATATCTTCAGTGGCTCTTCTTTAAATCTCTACTTGGTTTTTTCTTTGAGGCTGTAATTGGTTTTTTCTTTGTTGTTGTAATAGAACATGCATCATAAAATTGACCGTCTCAACCTTTTTCTTTTTTCTTTCTTTTTTTTGAGAATTGATCTATTAATGGACATTTGGGTTGTTTCCACCTTCTGGCCATTGTGACTCATGCCAGGACACACAGGGTAGTACTATGGTTTATAACCAACCTTTACCCGTTAGTAGCCATGGGACCCTGAGCAAGTTCACTGGAGTTCTCTGGGATTGTTGTTTCGTCTTCTGTAAAATGGGAACTAAAAGGTATCACAGGCCGGGCATGGTGGCTCATACCTGTAATCCCTGCACTTTGGGAAGCCAAGGCCAGTGGATCACTTGAGTCAGGAGTCAGAGACCAGCCTGGCCAACATCTACTAAAAATGCAAAAATTAGCCAGGCATGGCACCTGTAATCCCAGCTACTCTGGAGACTGAGGCAGGAGAATCGCTTGAAACCAGGAAGTGGAGGTTGCAGTGAGCTGAGATCCCACCACTGCACTCCAGCCTGGGTGACAGAGGGAGACCGTCTCAAAAAAACCACAACCAAACGAAACGCAAAATGTATCACAAGCTTGTTGTGAGGATTGGAGAAGAGGATGTGGGAATGAGACACAGGGTAGTTGTGACATTGTTGCGAGTCCCACATTGTGACGCTATTGTATCTGCTGTTACTCCTTTGGTTATGTTTAACAGGTTACATTGTTGCTAGTAATGTAGCTACTTTGCAATTATACATTGTGGTCCTGTTGTAGCTGCTGCTATTGTTGTACCAACTGAAATATTTAGCTTGCAATAAAATGCCCATGGCGGCCTTGGTGGCTCATGCCTGTAATTGCAGCACTTTGGGAGGCCGAGGCAGGAGGATCACTTGAGGTCGGGAGTTTGAGACCAGCCTGGCCAAACACGGTGAAACCCCATCTCTACTAAAAACACAAAAATTAGCTGGATGTGATGGCACATGCTGGTAATCCCAGCTACTTGGGAGGTTGAGACAGGAGAATCACTTCAATCCAGGAGGCAGAGGCTGCAGTGAGCTGAGATAGGGCCACTGTACTCCAGCCAGGGCGGCAGAGGGACTCTCTCTCAAAATAAAATAAAATGCACAGATCTTAAGCATTCAATTCAATGAATTTTGACAAAAATTATATGCACGTGTGTAACCACCACTGAAAACAAAATGGAGAACATTTCCCCATCTCAGCTCTTTCCAGTGAATTCCCAGTACCCCCAGGAATGAGGTGTTACCATGATTATTAACACCGTTATTGATGATTATTGTTTAGTTTGGTTTTATTGAAGAGGAGAGTAGAGAAAGAAATCATTAGCTTCATTCAAAAGGTAGGGCACACGAGAACGTGAGACGTGGCTTAAGAAGAGTATTGTTTGAAAATTGTGATCGGGTGCAGTGGCTCATGCCTGTAATCCAAGCACTTTGGGAGGCCGAGGTGGGAGAATTTTGTCTCTATTACAAAAAAAAAAGAGAGAAAAAAAAAAGTTTAAGGGATGCTGGCAGGTTGTCCTAGATGGGATTTATTGCCAGGAGCAGTTAGGATTCAAAAAGCAAAAATTTGAGGGTAAAGGATGCATGGCAGTTTGTTGGGTGGTGGATATACAGCCCCAACATCCAGTGACTTTGAACTCTGTCAAGACAACACAGGGCTGGGTGCCGTGGCTCACATCTGCAATCCCAGCACTAGTGGAGGCCAAGGTGGGCAGATCACTTGAGGTCAGGAGTTTGAGACCAACCTGACCAACATGGTGAAACCCCATCTCTACTATAAATACAAAAATTAGCTGGGTGTGGTGGTGTATGCCTGTAATCCCAACTACTGGGGAGGCTGAGGCAGGAGAATCACTTGAACTTGGGAGGTGGAGGTTGCAGTGAGCAGAGATTGCACCACTGCACTCCAGCCTGGGGGACAGAGTAAGACTCCATCTCAAAAAAGACAAAAAAGAGAAAGAGAGAGAGAGAGAGAGAGACAGACAGACAACACAAAGTATTTGAACAAAAACAGCATTCACAGATGCAAATTCAGGATCTGAAACTCATTTTCCCTCCCTCTTTGCTGAGCTGCCAGAATGTTCCAGGGACATCCCTCCTTTCCAGTTTCCTTCGTGGCATGCAGGTTGTACCGATAAGTGGGCAATTGTGAGTTTCTGGAAATCAGTGAGCTGGTGTGGCTCCTGGCTCCTGGCTCTGGCCAAGGGAGTAGGCTTCCCTGTGTATGCGCCAGGAGGGGAGGCTGGATGCTTTAAAAGGCTGCAGCTCCGCTGTAGACACGTGCCTCCTTGGCACTTGCATTGTTGAAAACGCTTTCCCTAGGTAGTCTGTCTTCTGCACAAACCTCTGAAGTTCTTCCGCATGCTGGAGGGCCTTGCTGCAGGAGGAACGGTCTGACCTCATCTCTCCTAGAGGAGGCCTTGAACTAATATTTCTTTCCTTCCTTCCTTCTTTCCCTTCCTTCCTTCCTTCCTTCCTTCCTTCCTTCCTTCCTTCCTTCCTTCCTTCTCTTTCTTTCTTTCTTTCTTTTCTTTTTCTTTCTTTCTCTTTCTTTCTTTCCCTCCCTCCTTCCCTCCCTCCCTCCCTCCCTCCCTCCTTCCCTCCCTCCCTCCCTCCTTCCTTCCTTCCTTTCTTCTTTCCTTCCTTCCTTTCTTCCTTCCTTCCTTTCTTTTGCTTGAGCTCAGGAGTTTGAGACTAGCCTGGGCAACATAGTGAGACCCTGTCTCTATTATAAAAAAAAAAAAGAGAGAGAGAGAGAAAAGTTTTAGGGATGTTGGCAGGTTGTCCTAGATGGGGCATACTGCCAGGAGCAGTTCTCCTGGGGAGAGCAATTCTCCCACCTCGGCCTCCCAAAGTGCTGGGATTACTCTGTCGCCCAGGCTGGAGTGCAGTGGTGCAATCTCGGTTCACTGCAATCTCTGCCTCCTGGGTTCAAGCAATTAATTATCTTGCCTCAACCTCCCAAGTAGCTGGGATTGCAGTTGCCTCCCACCACACCCAGCTAATTTTTGTATTTTTAGTGGAGATGGGGTTTCTCTGTGTTGAGGGGAGGCCAGGCTGGTCTCGAATTCCTGACCTCAGGTGATCCACCCGCCTTGTTCTCCCAAAATGCTGGGATTACAGGCATGAGCCACCTCACCTGGCCGAGCTAATGTTTCTGAAAGGTGGAGTACCATGCTGTGAGCTAGATGCTTGGTGTGGTTTGAACTGCCATCTCCTCAGTGACCCCATCAGATGAACACTGTTAGGATTCCTAATTTGCAGAGGGAGAAATTGAGGCTGACAGAAAGGTCAGCACTGTGTTTACAGCGATGCAGCTGCTCCCAGGATGAACTGCAGCCTTTGCTCTGAGCTCACAGCCTGACCTCAGTAGAGCTGGGAAGCTTTCTCTCTCTCATTGCTACACCTGATCAATGACTGAATCCCATCCCTTTAACTCCTTACATGGCCTTCAAATCCATCTTCTCTACCTAAGCTGCCCATTCACTGACTTCTGAATGCATTCTGTCGATCTCCAAGGAGCCAGGTGCTGTGTTGGGCACTGAGAATGTGACCGAGATAAAACTTTTATCCAAAAAAATATGGGTAAAAGTTCTCAGCCAGCTTTGGTGGCTCATGTCTATGAACCCAGAGCTTTGGGAGGTTGAGGCAGAAGACTTGCTTGAGGCCAGGAGTTAGAGGCCAGCCTGGGCAACAGAGCAAGTCCCTGTCTTTACCAAAAAAAGAAAAAGAAAAATTGGCTGGGCATGGTGGCACTCACTTGTAGTCCCAGCAACTTGGGAGGCTGAGGTGGCAGCATCGCTTGACCCCAGGAGTTTGAGAATGCAGTGAGCCATGATTGTGCCACTGCACTCCAGCCTGGGCAAGAGCAAGACCCTGGCACAACAACAACAACCAAAACAAGACTGTAGCTGTATCCTCCAGAGTAACTCTTCTTTTCCATTTTTCAAAAGTACTCTTGCTTTGTTTACTCCTCCGAAAGTTTAAAAACTGTAGCCAAGTTCCAAGAAAGAAAAAGGGAAGCAGACGGGAAGGAAAACACAGACCCGCAGGCCCTTTGTCGGCTTTATTTCATGTGAAGTTTGTAAACTGATTTGGAGAGAAGGCGCATCTTGAGTGTTTACTTGTCCTATCTTATGTCATGGATTTCCTCTCCATTTTCCCAAGGGTTCCTTCCTATTCTTAGAATGTTTTGTGATTTGGCTTCAGGCACAGTTTGTCCACTTCTTGTAAGCTTTGTTCTTAGATTGCTGGCTTTATATTTATCTCTCCCTCCCTCCATCCACTCACTCATCTCCCCATCCATCCATCCAATCCATCCATCCACCACCCATCTATCATCCATCCATCCATCCCTCCCTCCATCCACTCACTCATCTCCCCATCCATCCATCCAACCCATCCATCCACCCACCCATTTATCATCCATCCATCCATCCATCCATCCATCCATCCATCCATCCCTCCATCCATCCATCCCTCCATCCACTTGCCCATCTGTCCATCCATCCATCCATCCATCCATCTATTCATCCAGTCCATCCATCCACCCACCCATCTATCATCCATCCATCCATTCCTCCATCTGTTCCTCCACTCACCCATCTGTCCATCCATCCCTCTACCCACTCACTCATATGCCCATTTATTCATCCATCCATCCAGTCCATTCATCCACCCTCCCATCTATCATCCATCCATCCATCCATTCCTCCATCCCTCCCTCCATCCACTCGCTCATCTGCCCATTTATCCAGCCATCCATCCATCCAGTCCACCCATCCACCTACCCATCTATCATCCACACATCCATCCATCCATCCATCCATTCCTCCATCCATTCATCCACTCACCCATCCCTCCATCCACTTATTCATCCACTCATCCATCCATCCACCCATTTATCCATCCACCCATCCATCCTTCTATGTACTCTCCCAACAATCCACACACCTGTCCCTCCATCCCTTCCAACCACTCATCCACCAATCTTTCTCATCCATCTATCCACCCATCCATATACCCACTTATTCATTCATTCATCCCTCCACTCACCCACCCACTCATCCACCCATCTCCATGTTTCCATTTATCTCTCCATCTATCCATGTGTCTATCTAATATAAGGGAGATGTTTTGAAGCATTAAAAGTGATTATTTTGTAGAATAGGGGACAGGAATTGTGTTTTCTTTACTCACTGCTACCTTATTAAATGCTTACTAGTTCTAAAAGCCCAGCAATTGAGTCCCTTCAGTTTTCCAACTCTGTAATTGCAGCATCTGCAGATAATGATGATTTGCTGCCTTTTGCCAATAATTAGACCAGTTATTGCTGTTAACCTTTTTACGACAGGAATTTCCAGAACAGTGTTTGGTGACACAGCTGAATATGGTCAGTGCAGTCTCATTTCTGATTTGAGTGGAATGTGTCAATTGTTTTACTGCAAAGGATAATTATATAATTGTTAATACTCTTGACCTTCCTGTCTTTAGCCTTACTGAGTAAATGGGGTGTGATCATGAAATCTTGATTGTCTCATAGATGCAAGAGACACAAATGACATTTGTCTGTTTATAAAGATGGCAGATTTATTTTGTTAAGCTGTTAAATAAGCCTTTAAGCCCCCACCTCAATTTTCAAGTGGAGTGGAATATTGTTTTGTTGCCTCTGGCCAAATGTCGATATTTGTTTTAGGAATGAATGGAAACTCTGGTGGACTGTAGGTCTGGATATTCTCCAGACCCTGTGTCGTCACTAAAGTGAGGATGGGTTTCAGAACCATCCAGCACCACAGTGAACAGAGACAAAGGGCCTTAGTGAGCAGTACCCATGGGGGCCCTCTGGGGTTATTTCTTGTGCCCTGAGAGAGGTCCTAGATTTGGGACGGTCTGATTTATCTCGTTTTTTCTTTTTTTCTGGGTGGTGCTACCCCGATTTCTGTGTTGAAATATGACCTCAGTGTGAAGGTCCCAATCTTAGACCGTTTTGTTTCTGATATGTTAAGAAACAGAAAAATACCTTTTAGGACACAATGTTGACCATTGGGAATACATATCAGTGTTCTGGAAAAAACAAAAACAAAACAGTTTGTACAACTGTGGTTTTCATCAGGGTGGTCTGCCTTTCCAATCCATAACCCTGTGTGGCTTGATGGAGAACTTGTTTTGTAATTTGCAAGGACATCTGCAATAGCTGCTGGTCCTCTTGGTGAAAGGGGAGGACCTGCATTAGGTCTAAGCTGGCTGGAGTTGATGCAAAACTCTCATGCTTTGGGAAAAGCAAATGACCTTCAGGAAAGAATGCAAATGTTGACCCGGCGCAGTGGTTCATGCCTGTCATCACAGCATTTGGGGAGACCGAGGCAAGCTGATTGCTTGAGTCCAGGAGTTCAAGACCAGACTGGGCAACTTGGTGAAATCTGTCTCTACAAAAAATATAAAAACTAGCCAGGTGTGGTAGTGCATAGTTGTAGTCCCAGCTACTTGAGAGGCTGAGGTGAGAGGATTGCTTGAGTCCAGGAGGTCGAGGCTGCAGTGAGCTGTGATTGTGCCACTGCACTCCAGCCGGGACTACAGAACCAAACCATGTCTCTCCACCCTCCTCCAAAACAAAAGAATGTAAATGTTTGCTCAATTATTCAACTGGTATTTTTTCTTTCTTTTCTGTTTTGAGATGGAGTCTCACTTTGTCGCCCAGCCTGGAGTGCAGTGGCACGACCTCGGCTCACTGCAACCTCTGCCTCCCGGGTTCAAGCAATTCTCCTGCCTCAGCCTCCCAAGTAGCTGGGACCACAGGCATGTGCCACCACGCCTGGCTAATTTTTGTATTTTTAGTAGAGACAGAGTTTCACCATGTTGGTCAGGCTGGTCTCGAACTGCTGACCTCATGATCCACCCGCCTCGGCCTCCCAAAGTGCTGGGATTACAGACATGAGCCACCATGCCTGGTCTTTATTCAGCTGGTATTTAACACACAGTTCTTTGTTCCAGAGTGACTGTCTGACAACAAATAGTGAATTTGTTAATTTTTTACACCAAACCTATTGAAAATAATCGGAAAAGGTACATGCTGGAAAACTCAATGTTCTGGAAACACTTGTGTTTGCCACCCCAAGAGCAAAATCACATAATGCCTGGTGTTTAGTGTTAAGAGGAAGGAATTCCACACAGCCTGTGGCTAGCTCTTCTTATTTCATTGGTTTCCAAGGTAAGATTTGAACTGTTTACCACAGGAAATTAGCGTAATAAGTCTCCTCTGGCATATATTTCCAGCATCCAAGTGGAGTTGCTGAGATCTTGCTCAAGAGCAGCAAAATTGGCTGGGGGAGAAGGGCATTGGATCTGAGTCCAGGAGTATTTGCAGGCAGCAAATACTAAGAGGATAATGGGTATTACAGATGCTGGAATGAAATGTATATTTAAGTCATGAGAGGAATTATAATAAATGTTGATAGTATTATACCTTCTAGGCATAATAGGGATAATATTAGGTGGGATTGATAGACAAATTCTTTAATGAAATTATTTTGATTTGATTTTTTAATCAAAATTCTTTATAGGCAATTTTTGCAATTTGGAGACGTGTTTGGAGTAGGGGCGTATGGAGACAGAACTGGGCTGTTTCCGGGACCCATCTCCTCCTTTGGGCATTTTTTTTTTTTTTTGAAACAGGAGCTGGCTCTGTTGCCCAGGCTGGAGTGCAGTGGTGTGATCATGGCTTACTGTAGCCTTGACTTCCTGGACTCAAGTGATTCTCCAACTTCAACTTCCCAAGTAGCTGGGACGATAGCACCCACCACCTTGCCTGGCTAATTTTTTGTAATTTTAGTAGAGACAGGGTTTCATCATGTTGGCCAGCATGGCCTCAGACACTTCTTAATTTTCCTGTTTTAGTGTTATAGCCAGCCATTTGAAAAATGAGACTTCCCTCTAACTTTTCGTCAAAGTCAGAGATGTTGTCATCTTGGGTTTCATGTGGTAGAGAAGAGAGACTTCCCATTCTGGGACAGGGTTTCTCCACCTGGATCCTGTGGATATTGGGGCTGGATTGTTCTCTGGGGTGTGGCTGTCCTGGGCACTGCAGGGTGCTGAGAAGCATCCCCTGGCTTCCACCCACTCCATGCCAGGCGCGCCCCCCAGGCCTGGCAAACACAAATGTCTCCAGACACTGCCAGCTCTCTCCTAGTGAGCACAATTGCCTCCATTTGAGGATCCCTGGACCAGGGTGCTGGAATGCGGGTGAGAGGTAGCCCCAGCTACGCTGGAAGATGAAGCAGGAAGATTGCTTGATTCCAGGATTTCAATGCTTCAGTGAGCTATGGTCACACAACCACACACCAGCCTGGACAACAGAGCAAGACCCTGTCTCTTAAAAAGAAAAAAATATGGAAGCCAGATGGGTGCTGGGATTGGGGGACACACGTCAAATGTCAGAGGGGTACTCCGCAATTATTCCCTGCTCTTTTTCGGGGGCAAAAATGGAAACCAAGAGCCCGTCATCAGCCACAAGGCTCGGTTGGCTTGACTCTGTAGTGCTACCGACAAAAACCACGTCCCTAGTCTTGGGGGACCAAGGAATCTGGGGAAATATGATTTAGGCATTTGTTTGTTTGTTTACTTATTTATTTATTGAGATGGGGTTTCGATCTGTCGCCCAAGCTGGAGTGCAATGGCATGATCTCGGCTCACTGTAACCTCTGCCTTCTGGGTTCAAGTGATTCTCCTGCCTCAGCCTCCCGAGTAACTGGGATTACAGGCACCCGCCACTACGCCTGGCTAATTCTCTATTTTTAGTAGAGACGAGGTTTCTCCATGTTGGTCAGGCTGGTCTCGAACTCCTGACCTCAGGTGATCCACTCACCTCGGCCTCCCAAGGTGCTGAGATTACAGGTGTGAGCCACCATGCCCGGCCTCTCATCCCCTTTTCTTTCCTCTGTTCCACCACCCCTACCACTGACACAGTTTGGACCAAGCTTTCTTCAGCCAGCTGATTGAGAGACAAGCAGAACCTGGCTATTTAATGGGGCTTGGGGAGCATCCTTACAGCCCCAGGTCTCTATGAAATAAAGTGCCCTGGATTATCTCTGCAAAAGCCCACCTGCCACTGGTTAGCCAGGATCATCTCCACTTTCAGACAGCAGCTTCGTCAAAACACTCTTCGCTTGTATTTATAACCATGGTGCATTTCCTCGGGATGTACATCTCATGGCTTCTTGGCCCCTTCGCCCAGGGTGCACTGCCTGGACCATCGCCCTCCGGCACAGACAGTGTATCTCTTTGTGTGTTCTCCTTCCTCTGGTCAAGATGTGGCTTGGTCACCTGGAGTGGGGCCGTCAGCAAGTCGCCTCGGCTTTGTGGAGGCTCCCTGTCCCCACGGTGGAAAGCTCGGCCACACACCCCGACGTCTCGACACCTTTGAGCTGCCCGTGAATGGGTTTTCAGAGCTTCCCATGTTTACTTCGAGGCACGCCTCTGTTTGGGCTCTGGGGAAATTCTTGGCAGAGGAAAAGCCAAGTGGAAAACAGCCCTGCTTGGTGTCAGGGCTTGAGGTGGCGGGAGAGAGACTGAAACGGAGAGTTGCATGAACTGGTTTGCACATGTGACAAGACTTGGTTAAAAAAAAAAAAAAAGTGTTCCAGTCTGTTCTGGTGGCTTACAGGAGGGCAGATGGGAAATTTTGGGTATAATAGAGTAATGTATATCTGGTTAAGGGCTTTGAAGCACCTGAGAACATCCATGACTCACTATTTATTGAGCACCATCTGTATGCAGTTATTGAGCATGTATTGTTTCCCAGGCACATGGTCCTCATGACAATCTTTTCACAGAGCTAGGATTTGAACCCACAGTCTCTCTGGCTTCAGAACGCTAGTTTTTCCTGCTATACTCCGCCTTACAGAGGAAGGGAACTTTTCTACTGGGTTTTGAAGGGTGAATAGGAGTTCAATGAAGAAAAAGCATACTCTGTGCTAACCTTGGCTTCCTGCTCCTCTTAGAATTGGCCAGAAGCTGATATCTGGAGGCCAAAATTGAGTCACTAGGATAACCAACTCATCACAGTCATTGTCCAGGTCACCCTACATTTCATCCAAAAGCAGAGTTTCATACCGGAGCCTGGACACCGATTGAATTCTCTTTAACTCATTTCTGTCAGGGGTTACCTCCCTGAGGTAAAGATGTCGATGCTCCCTTGCATCTTTATCCTGGGCTTGTTTCTCTAAATACTTCCATTTCTTGGTTTGGGTAAAAGTCTAATGAGGTAATTAATGCTTGTGACATGTAAAGTGTAGGGCATGGCACATTAGCCCCCCCCCCTCTTTTTTTTTTTTAATTGGTATAACCCGTTCCACCGAGCCCGGAGTGCAGTGGCCCAATCTCAGCTCACTGCAACCTCTGCCTCCCAGGTTCAGGCGATTCTCCTGCCTCAGCCTCCTGAGTAGCTGGGATTACAGGGGCCCACCACCATGCTCAGCCAATTTTTGTATTTTTAGTAGAGACGGCATTTTACCAAGCTGGCCAGGTTGGTCTCAAACTCCTGACCTCAGGTGATCTGCCTACCTCGGCCTCCCAAAGTGCTGGGATTACAGGCATGAGCCACAGCACCCAGCCAGTTTTAGCCAGTTTTCATCGGCTTCCTTCTTTGCCTTGTTTGCAAGGGAGCTGGCCTCCCTGTCCCTGGAGGAAGCAGGCTTCCTCATACCTATAGCCTCCTCTAAGGAAGCGTAGTTACCTTTAGCCTGGCCCTCCCCAAGGACTTATCTAGGTCCCCCACCAAGAGCAAGGAGCAGACCTAATGACTGCCAAATAGGGAAGCCAGGCTGGGAGCAGTGGCTCATGCCTGTAATCCCAGGACTTTGAGAGGCCGAGGTGGGGGACCGCTTGAGGCCAGGATTTGAAGACCAGCCTGGGCAATGTAGCAAGACCCTGTCTCTAAACAAATAAAAAAATTAGTCAGCTGTAGTGGCCCACACCTGTAGTCCCAGCTACTCGGGAGGCTGAGGCAGGGGGATCGCTTGAGCCCAGGAGTTCGATGCTGCAGTCAGCTATGGCCCCACCACTGCACACCAGCCAGGACAACAGAGCAAGACCCTGTCTCTTAAAAAAAAAAAATAGGGAAGCCAGATGGGTGCTGGGGTGGGGGATGCCTGTCAAATGTCAGACCTCTGTCTGAGCAAGGAAACAGGTTCAGAGTTGGGAGTCACGGCCAAGACAGCTTGAGGTCACCAGAGGCCAGGGATTTGCATACAGGCTGCAGTGCAAAGTACCAAGCTGGGCTAGATGGATGTTGACAGAGTCTGTTCTCTTCTGTGCACTCCTGCCCTCTTTCCTTCCCCGTGAGTGCTGTCAGCTGAGCCTGGGTCACTCCTGCTCATTTACCGAGGACGTAGGCTCAGAGTGTCTTCTAGCTTTCAACCCACCCCAGACTCTGACCCAGGCTTTCCCAAATAGTGTTCTGCAGAAAAATGAAAAGATTGACCGGGCAGGGTAGCTCACACCTGTAATCCCAGCACTTTGGGAGGCTGAGGCGGGCAGATCACAAGGTCAGGAGTTCCAGGCCAGCCTGGTCAATGTGGTGCAACCCTGTCTCTACTAAAAATACAAAAATTAGCTGGGCATGGTGGCAGGTGCCTGTAGTCCCAGCTCCTTGGGTGGGGGGGGGCGCTGAGGCAGGAGAATCGCTTGGACCTGGAAGGTGGAAGTTGCAGTGAGCCAAGATCACGCCACTGCACTCCAGCCTCGGTGACAGAGCGAGACTCCATCTCAAAAAAAAGAAAAAGAAAAAATGGAAAGATTGTTACAAGGATCATGTGTCTGCTAAATTGTGCATACTTGATAACCATAAACAAAACAGTTGGTGCTCAATAAATCGTGACTTTATGAGGATCTTCCCAGCTGCTTCCCAGCCCCGAGTTTGTTGTATAATTGCTCTTGATCCCTACAACAGACCTATCAGGTGGATGTTGCTATGATTCTCGTGTCCTGGCAAGTCAACAGGGGGGTCTGGAGTACTGAATTGCCTAGAGAAGGGGACACAGCTACGAAGGAAAAGTTGAAACTCAGTGTGATGCCAGAGCCACGCACACTTTATCTTAAAAAGGCAGGTAGTATTTTTGGCTTTGCAGGCTGTGGGATCTCTTTTGTTTCTTTTTTCTTTCTTTATTATTTTTTTTTGAGATGGAGTCTTGCTCTGTTGCCCAGGCTGGAGTGCAGTGGTACTATCTCGGCTCACGGTAACCTCTGCCTCTCAGGTTCAAGCGATTCTCCTGCCTCAACCTCCCAAGTAGCTGGGATTACAGATGTGTGACATCACACTCGGCTAATTTTTGTTTGTTTGAGAAGGAGTCTCACTCTGTCACCAGGCTGGAGTGCAGTGGCGCAGTCTCAGCTCACTCTGACCTCCACCTCCCAGGTTCGAGATTTTTCTGCCTTAGCCTCCTGAGTAGCTGAGATTACAGGCGTGAGCCACCACACTCGGCCAATTTTTGTATTTTCAGTAGATGGGTTTCCACTATGCTGGCCAGAATGGTCTCGATCTCTTGACCTCGTGATCTACCCAGCTCAGCCTCGAAAAGTGCTGGGATTACAGGCATGAGCCACCACAACCAGCCAATTTTTGTACTTTTATTAGAGACAGAATTTCACCATGCTGGCCAGGCTGGTCTTGAACTCCTAACCCCAGATGATCCGCCCGCCTTGGCTTGCCAAAATGCTGGGATTACAGGCGCAAGCCACTATGCTGAGCCCAGGATCTCTATCTTGACTACACCACTCTGCTGCTGTAGCACAAATGCAGCTATAGACAGGAAAATGAATGGTGTGCCTGTGTTCCAATAAAACTTTACTAAACAGGCAAAGGGCTGGAGTTTGCTCACCCCATCCAGGCTAAAGAAAGAACCAAACCAGCAGCCTCAGGACTTACATTATTCCTTTTTTTTTTTTTTTTTCTGAGACAGTCTTGCTTTGTTGCCTAGGCTAGAGTACAGTGGTTCAATTTCTGCTTACTGCAACCTCCGCCTTGCAGGTTCAAGTGATTCTCCCACCTCAGCCTTCCGAGTAGCTGGGGTTACAGGCACACAGCACCAAGCCTGGCTAAGTTTTGTGTTTTTGGTAGAGACAGGATCTCACCATGTTGGCCAGGTTGGTCTCAAACTCTTCACCTCAAGTGATCTGCCTGCCTTGGCCTCTCAAAGTGCTGGGATTACAGGCATGAGCCACCGTGCCTGGCCTGGTGAGGACCTTCTTCCTGGTGGGGACTCTGCAGAGTCCTGACAGGGCGGGGCATCATGTCGTGAGGGGGCTGAGAGTGCCAATTCAGGTCTCTCTTCCTCTTCTTACAAAACCACCAGTCCCACTCCCATGGATTCACTAATCCATGAATGGATTAATCCGCTTATGAGGACAGAGCCCTTATAATCACCTCTTAAAGGCCCCACCTCTCAATACTTCCACATGGGGATTACATTTCAACATGAGATTTGGAGGGGACAAATATCCCAATCATACTATTATGTTACCAGTAAAATTTATAATCTAGGAATAATGATGGCCAATGTGTGGCAGGCTTACCAAATACTAGATCCTGTGTAAGTGTTTTATATCTATTTTTAATTTTTTAAGTTACTGCATAACGTATGCTCTGTCAGTTTCAGTTTTTTGAATGAGCATAACAGGACTGAGCCTACTTAGAGTTGGCACAAGTTGTAAAAATAGGTTCACGGCTGGGCATGGGGGCTCATGCTTGTAATCTCACACTTTGGGAGGCTGAGAAGAGAGGATCACCTGAAGTCAGGAGTTCGAGACCAGCCTGGCCAACATCGTGAAACCCCATCTCTACTAAAAACACAAAAATTAGCCAGGCGTGGTGGTGGCTGCCTGTAATCCCAGCTACTCAGGAGACTGAGGCAGGAGAATCATTTGAACCCAGGAGGCAGCAGTTGCAATAAGCTGAGATGGATTCACTGCAGTCCTGCCTGGGTGATAGAGTAAGACTTTGGTATCAAAAAAAAAAAAAATAGGATTTACTTTTGCCACCAATTTGAAAAGGAGGCAAACACAAGACTACCCATCTCTGGAGAGGAGCCATTTAGTTTTGCCTATTCAGCATTCCTGGAGATAAAGCATATTTGCATGGGTTAGAACCATATTTTGCATGGGAAGGCACTCAGACCACGTTGTGTGGACTCTATTTTCCAGAACCAGCTTCCTTATTCTTTCAGACTCTATTATTGGCCCAGGGGAAGGCACATGACTCAGGCTGGGCCAATCAGTTTTCCTCATTCTTCCAGCCTCTATGATTGGGTCAGGGGTGGGCACGTGACCCCAGAGGGTTTCATAAGATTCAGTTCTGAGACTTTGGTGGGAGTGACTGAAAGAGAGATTTTTCCTTGCTAGGTCTTCCTTGCTGGGAAGCTATAATCCAGGTGCCACCATGTAGAGATCACCTGTCTCAAGACTTCTGACACCACAGAGAGAAGCAGGACTGAGAAAAGGAGAGGGAGAGAGATGGGGTCCCCATTACATCATTTGACACCTGGATCTAGCTGTACCTGAAAGTATCCTTGTCCTATGACTTGTTTGTTACATGAACCAGAACCTAACCTTACCTTTCCTTTCCTTTCATCTTTTTTTCTCTCTCTCTCCCTCCCTCCGTCCCTTGTTTCCCTCCCTTCCCACCCTCCCTTCTCTCTCTCTCTGTCTTTCTCTTGCTTTCTTTTTGTAAACTGAGCTTTGTTTGTTCTCATAAACTGAGAGAGATCTTGCTAATCCAAGGCATGACAATCAAAGCAACATGTGAAGCCCAAAGAGCTGCAGAACTGCCCTCCATGGCTTCCAGCCCCTGGGGTGGTCAGTGGAAATAACTGGCGCCCAGAGCTTCAGAAGCCAGTGTAGAGGTTGGGAAGGTTGTGGTTGGAAGAGAGTGATATATCTGGTCCCTGCAACCGACACCCCAGCAGTTTTATCCTGGATTCTGGGTAATTTCTTCAGGTCCTGGGAAGCCGAACAAAGCCCTTACTCAGATGGATTGCAGATCTTTTTTTTTTTTTTTTTTCAAATCCACTTTAAAAGTGTCCGAAAACCACACACACAGTGACTGCTGCACAGAAGAGCGAATGGTTCATGCCTCGTTCTTTGCTGCCACCAACAAGACAGTTGCCTGTTTCTCTGTCGTGGGACCCTTGGCTGGAGTTCACTGGCTGATTTCCTACTGCCTCTGAGCCTCTGCACTTGCTGTTCCCTCTACCTACATGCTTTTCCCTGTGATCCTTCCTCATATGATTTCCTCAGATTGTCTTTGCTCAAACAATAGGCAAGGGCTGGGCCCGTGGCTCATGCCTATAATCCCAGCACTTTGGGCAGCCAAGGCAAGTGGATCACTTGGGATCAGGAGTTTGAGACCAGCATGGCCAACATGAAGAAACCCCATTGCTACAAAAAATACACACACAAAAATAGCCAGCTGTGGTGGCGGGTGGCTGTAATCCCTGGTACACTTGGGTGGCTGAGGCAGGAGAATCACTTAAACCCAAGAGGTGGAGGTTGCAGTGAGCTGAGATAGCGCCATTGCACTCCAGCCTGGGCAACAGAGAAAGACTCCATCTAAACAAAACAAAAACAAGAGGCAAGAAGTTCAGTGTGCCCAATCTCTGAGAAAAACCCATGGTCATTAACCCCAGGTCTGCCCCTTTTGAGCAGGGTGACCTTAGGTAACTGATTTCTCTTAGATGAAATTTCCTCACTTGTAAAATATAATAGAGTCTACTCCATGCTTATTCAACCACAGTACTGAGGAAGTTTCAGGCTGGATTAGTCTTTCTGGTGGGGGATGTCCTGGGCATTTCAGGGTGTTTAGTAGCATCCCTGGCCTCTCCTCACTAGATGCCAGTCACACTTCCACCCCACACTGGTTGCAACAACCAGAAATGTCTCCCAGACACTGCCAAGTGACCCCCAGGGTGGGGTGGGGGTGAGTCAGAATTTCTCCCCTTTCTCCCTGTGTTTCCTTATGGAGACGCAATGTGTTTATTTCTTTGCTGACTGTTTTGCAATCTCTCTTGCCTCACTGCAAGTCTGGGACTCTCCTAACTCTGTCACCATCCCATCCTCCCATGGTGAAGAGAGCTTTCGGGACTATCCCAAGTAACAGATTCTTGGGTGCAGGGTTCTGTTTCCTTATGGGGGTTGTATCTCTGCTGAGTGATGGGTACATGAGAACGCTCTGTCTCAACCTTGCAACTTTTCTGTTTTGTTTTTACAAAGAAAAAAGGAAAAGGCGAGAGATGTCACTTGATCATCAACCACATCATCAACGAAACGTTCTGTGGCTGGGAGAGGAAAATACTGGGAAGGGTGAATGTAGTTGGTGGAACGATGCCCCTCCCTGCCCCCAGATATGACCACATTGTAATCTCTTGTCACCTGTGAATTCGGTACCTCACTTGGCACAAGGCTCTTTGCAGATGTTGTGATTAAGTTGAGGCTCTTGAGATGGGGGATGATCCTAGATTATCTGGTGCACCAGATGTCATCACAGGGATTTTTTTCAGGTAAAGAGGGAGGCAAGAGAGTCGAGTGCTATCACTAAGAAAAAGGGGCTGCCTTAAAAGCTGGATTCTTTCTGGAGCCTCCAAAAGGAACCAGCCTTTGTGACACCTTGATTTTAGCCCTGTAAAACTCATTTTGGGCTTTTTGTGTGTGTGTGTGTGAGATGGAGTCATGCTTTGTTGCTTAGACTGGAGTGCAGTGGTGCGATCTCAGCTCACTGCAACCTCTGCCTCCTGGGTTCCAGAAATTCTTCTGCCTCAGCCTCCCAAGTAGCTGGGACTACAAGTGTGCACCATCATGCCTGGCTAATATTTTTTTTTTTTTTTTTTTTTAAGCAGAGACAGGGTTTCACCATATTAGCCAGGCTAGTCTCAAACTCCTGACCTCTTGATCTGACTCCCTCGGTCTCCCAAAGTGCTAGGATTACAGGCATGAGCCACTGCGCCTGGCCTCATTTTTTAACCACCCAAACTGTAAGAAAATAGGCAGGGCATGGTGGCTCATACCTGTAATGCCAGTGCTTTGGGAGGCCAAGGTGGGATGAGTTTTTGAGGCTATGAGTTTGAGACTAGTCTGGGCAATATAGCAAGACCCTATTTCTACAAAAAAAGAAAAATTAGTCAGGCTTGGTGGCACACATCTACATTCCCAGCTACTTGGGAGATTGAGGTGGGAGGATTGCTTGAGCCTGGGAGTTCGAGGCTGCAGTGAGCCATGACTGCATCACTACACTCCAGCCTAGGCAACAGAGTAAGATCCCGAGACAGGAGAAAATAACAAGTGTATGTCGTTTTCCATTTGCAGGCATTTGTTACGGCAGATATGGGGAACGGATACAGTGAGAAACCCCCTCTGGGCAGGTCTCTAGCCTGGGGCCAACAGGAGTTGGAGCAGGGGCTTGGTGAGAGGTGGATAGGGGTTCCCAGCATCCTGATGGCCTTGCTGTGGCTTCTGGGGATCCCTGCAGTGGTGCCCTATTGGGATTCACTCGGGGTGGCTGGCAAAATATTAGGGAACTGTTAGGGAAAGTTAGTATACGGTAGTCTCAAACCTTCTGGAAGGCCGAAAGGTTTTGATGTAATGGGCTGAAGGCAGCCAGTTCATTATGTTAGAGTATTAAGTCACAGGGTAAAAGACAGGGACAATAAAGCTTCCCTGGTTGAGTCTGTTACCCCCACACCCCTTTGTCTCTGCTCTGTTTGCTCATGTAAACTTTGTGCTGGATGGTCCTCTCAGGGGGAGGTCAAAGGGGAATTACCTGTTAAGGGTGTTTACTCTGGGTCCTGGTACCTAAAGCTTTTATCATTCAAAAACCCACTCTTTTGCACTTTTTTTTTTTTTTTTTGAGATGGAGTTTCACTCTTGTTGCCCAGGCTGGAATGCAATTGTGTGATCTGGGCTCACCCTCTGCCTCCCGGGTCCAAGCAATTCTCCTGCCTCAGCCTCCCAAGTAGCTGGGATTACAGGCATGCACCACCACACCCGGCTAATTTTGTATTTTTAGTAAAGGCAGGGGTTTCTCCATGTTGGTCAAGCTGGTCTCAAACTCCTGATCTCAGGTGATCCGCCCACCTCAGCCTCCCAAAGTGTTGGGATGACAGGTGTGAGCCACCTCGCCCAGCTGTAAAACCACTCTTTTAACCATATTAATTATCCACAAGTGTGCTGACTTAGAACCTCTGTTATTAGATGTATATGGAATAAATGTGAGGATGTACAGGGAGTTAAGATCAGTTGGCTGCAATTGCCCTCTGAAAGGAGCTGACAGCCACCCCTCGCCCACTCAGATCAGTGCATGTTGAGTGCATTCATTCATCCGTCACTGAGTCAGGGTCTGCAGGACAGACCTCTGCAGGTGTTGATCGACGTCTCAGGTGGTGACTCCGGCATGATCGAGATCTCTGTTCCCTTAGATGGTGGCACTTTGCTCCTTCCTAGACGACCTGGATACAAGGGGCCTGCACTTTAGAACCCAGAGCCCAGGGACATCCCCACTGGTTCCCTGTTACCCTCTGGATGTCAGTCCTGCTACTGTGCACCTCTCCCCAACTCCTGGTACACAGTGGGAGTTCAGGAGCCGGCTTCTTTGTACCACGTAACAACACGGAGGTTCAAGAGCCCAAGAGTTTATGCAATATTCTGTTTAGGATTTCAGAGTCACAGTCAGTACTTCCATCTTTTCTTTTTTTTTTTTTGAGATGGAGTTTCGCTCGTTACCCAGGCAGGAGTGCAATGGCGCAATCTCGGCTCACTGCAACCTCCGCCTCCTGGGTTCAGGCAATTCTCCTGCCTCAGCCTCCTGAGTAGCTGGGATTACAGGCACGCACCACCATGCCCAGCTGATTTTTTGTGTTTTTAAGAGAGACAGGGTTTCACCATGTTGACCAGGATGGTCTCGATCTCTTGACCTTGTGATCCACCCGCCTCGGCCTCCCAAAGGGCTGGGATTACAGGTGTGAGCCACCGCACCCGGCCCCCGTTTTTTTTTCTTTTTTTTTTTTGAGACAGTCTTGCTCTGTCACCCAGGCTGGAGTGCAATGGCACAATCTCAGTTCACTGCAACCTCCGACTCCCAGGTTTAAGCAATTCTCCTGACTTAGCCTCCTGAGTAGCTGGGATTACAGGTGCCTGCCACCACACCTAGCTTTTTTTCTTTCTTTTTTTTTTTTTTTGTATTTTTAGTAGAGACGGGGTTTCTCCATGTTGGCCAGGCTGGTCTTTATCTCCTGACCTCAGGTGATCCTCCCACCTTGGCCTCCCAATTTGCTGGGAGGACAGGTGTGAGCCACCACACCGGGCCTACTTCCATCTTCTTAGCCACTTTACCCTGAAGTGAGACCATGAGATTAGAAACCTGTTTCAATTCCTATTGAAATTTTCCAACAGAGCTGGGGCTTTGTGATTCGAATATGTTCAAAGAAGGAAGCGGAAATGAGGGATGGTATCAAAAAAGGAGGCTCGAGGCTGGGCGTGGTGGCTCACGCCTGTAATCCCAGCACTTTGGGAGGCCGAGGTGGGCAGATCGCCTGAGGTCAGGAGTTGGAGACCAGCCTGGCCAATATGGTGAAACTCTGTCTCTACTAAAAAATACAAAAATTGGCCAGGCGTGGAGGTGCATGCCTGTAATCCCAGCCACTCGGGAGGCTGAGGCAGGAGAATCGCTTGAACCCAGGAGGCAGAGGTTGCAGTGAGCTGAGATCGTACCACTGCACTCCAGCCTGGGTGACAGAGTGAGATTCTATCTAAAAAAAAAAAAAAAAAAAAGGAGGCTCAGTAGTTTTTAGGGACTGCTGGCATTGCCAAGCTATAGGCATTTTGCTTTGAGGCTTTTTCTGTCTTCAGAGTCATCCTGAAGTGGAACCGGGAGGGGACTGGGTGGGTGGAGGGGTGCTGGCAGGGATGGCTGTCTGCTCTGCTGGAAATGAGAGTCTGGGAGATCACTGTGGTGTTTCTGGAGTGATTCTTAACCCCAGATATAGAGAGTGACACAAGGGGCATAAATACGAGGAACAATAACCTTCCCTGGTGTCCTTGTGTGAAGCATTTGACCATCTGGGTGAGGCCTGGGAGCGCCTGAACTGACTGGTGCTTCCATGAACAACACAGACTCAGAGCCTGTGGTCCTGCGTTCGAATCCTGGTTCTTCCACTTCTTTGCTGTGTGACGTTTGTCTACAAAAAATAAAAAAAATTAGCTGGGCACAGTGGCGTGTGCCTGTAGCCCCAGCTACTTGGGAGGCTGAGGCAGGGAGATCCCTTGAGCCCAGGGGTCAAGGCTGCAGTGAGCTACAATTGCACCACTGCACTTCAGCCTAGGCAACAGAGCCAGACCCTGAAGAAAGAGAGGAAAGGCAGGAGGGAGGGAGGGAGGGAAAGAGGGAAGGAAGTGGGAGGGAAAGGAGTGGGGAAAGAAGGAAGAAAGGAAGGAGGGAAGGAGGGAGAGAGGGAGGAAGGGAGTGGGGAAGGAAGGAGTGAAGGAAGGAGGAAGGGAGGAAGGAAGGAAAGAGGGAAGGAGGGAGAGAGGAATGAGGGAGGGAGGGAGGAAGGAGGGAGGGAGTGGGGAGGGAGGGAAGCAAGGAAGGAAAAACGGAGGGAGGAAAGGAGAGAACAAGAAAGGAAGAAGGGAGGGAAGGAAGAAGGAAAGGGAGGGAGGGAGAAAGGGAGGGAAGGGAGTGGGGAAGGAAGGAGTAAAGGAAGGAAGGAGGGAGGAAGGAAGGCAGGGAGGGAGGAAGAGAGGGAGAGAAAGGATAGGAAGGGAAGGGCCTTCGGAACTACTAAACATCTCTTTCCTCGTCTATAAAAAGAGAGATAAATCATCATAGTACCTTCCTCTATGGTGACGGAGTGGATTAAATTAGACAACATTTGCAAATCCCCTCACGCATGCCTGGCCTCCGATTTAGTTCCTTGGGTTGTAGCTATGATAGAGATTTAAAACCCCCAAACTGCTGTGTTGAAATCTCTCACGTGGACAACCAGCCCACCGGCAGAGAAAGTCATTTTTCCATCCTGGCTAAACAGAGGAGAATGAGGACCTGAGGCCAGGTTAGAGAGACCTCGCTCTGTGACCTTGGGAAGGCTTGTAACTTTTAACTTGAATGCTAACGTCTGGTTCCCTCCGGTTAGGCGGTCAGTCAGAGGCCCAGCCGTCTTGAAGTTTTTGTTACCTTCAATCGTTGGTTTATTTGTTCAGCAAATGTTTATGGAGGGCCAGCACCGGGGGAGGGGTAAGAACTGGAGTTCTGGGAGGACGTGCAAAGAAGCAAGTTCCGAGCTCCAGGGAAGAAAGAGGTCATTGCCTCTCTCCGGGAAAAGGTTTCTTCTCATACCTGGTTCACTTCTTAAATGGAATTGCCCCCTTCACATGAGTAAGGAGTTTAATTACAAAGAGAAAACACCTTCATCATGTTGCCACCCTTAAAAGACATTTGTTGAGAAGCTGGTTCATAGACTTCTTGCCCAGATTGTTAATAGCCAACCCGTCTGGGTTTTGGGAAGTTCAAGTGTCTATATTCACTTTCTTTTCTTTCTTTCTTTTTTTTTTTTTAGACAAAAGCACCCCGTTTTCCCAGGTGGAGTGCAAAGGGATGACCTCAGCTCACTGCAGCCTCCACCTCCCGGGTTCAAGCAATTCTCCTGCCTCAGTCTCCCAAGTAGCTGGGATTACAGGCAGTCACCACCAGGCCCTGGTAATTTTTTATATTTTTAGTAGAGATGGGGTTTCACCAGGTTGGCCAGGCTGGTCTTGAACTTCTGTCCTCAGATGACCTGCCCACCTCGGCCTCCCAAAGTGCTGGGATGACAGGCATGAACCACCACACCTAGCTAGTTCTGACTTTGTAACTTGTGATTTGACTTTTCCTGTCTGAAGTCTTTCCCTGCTGATCTTGAGATGTTGAAGGTGTTGCTTTTCTTCGTAGACAATGAGAGCAGCGCATGCACTGGGCTATGGATGATAATCTGGAGATGTGTAAATGATTTGCAACCTCCGCTGCAGAAATCATCCTTCTGAGATGATCTTTGGCTCGATAAATAAGGGACCTGCAAGAGAGAATTTATCTTGAGTATTCCTTGGGGAGAACGCAAAGGGAAGATGAATGCTGCATCACCATTCTTTGCACACTTTAAGGAGGGTGGGTTCTCGCAGTGCCCTGTGGGGGCTTAAAGCGTCTTCACTGTTGCTCTAAGCCTCACATTTTAAACAGAGCTGAAAAGGAACCCTAATTGCTGGCCTGGGATCCTTGTGTGCTGTAGGAATTCACTGAGGGGCTAAGGCTGAAGAGGTCTGCTAGACGGTGGCACAGAAGCAGATGGAAATTTCTCTCTGGCTGGGCACAGTGGCTCACATCTGTAACCCCAGGACTTTGGGAGGCTGAAGTGGGTGAATCACCTGAGGTCAGGAGTTCAAGACAAGCCTGGGCAACACAGCAAAACCCCATCTCTGCTAAAAATACAAAAAATTAGTGGGGCATAGTGGCAGGCACCTGTAATCCCAGCTACTTGGGAGGCTGAGGCAGGAGAATTGCTTGAACCCGGGAGATGGAGGTTGCAGTGAGCTGAGATCGTGCCATTGCACTCCAGCCTGGACAACAAGAGTAAAGCTCCATCTCAGAAAAAAAAAATATGGCACGGCGGGGTGGCTCATGCCTGTAATCCCAGCACTTTGGGAGGCTGAGGCGGGCGGATCACCTGAGGTCAGGAGTTTGAGACCAGCCTGGCCAACACAGCAAAACCCCGTCTCTACTAAAAATACAAAAATTAGCCAGGCATGGCGGCGCATGCCTGTAGTTCCAGCTATTCGGGAGGCTGAGGCAGGAGAATCCCTTGAACCTGGGAAGTGGAGGTTGCGGTGAGCCGAGATTGCACCACTGCACTCCAGCCTGGGCAACAAAGAGCGAAACTCCGTCTCAAAAAACAGAAATCCAAAAATAAATTTAAAAAAAATTATCTGATTCTTCCTGCCTGCCAGGCTGGAAGCACCATGAGATCAATATCCACAATGCCTTGTTGCTATTGAAGTGGCCCCCAAAACATGGCAGACCCTCAGCAAACGTTGGACAGGCTGATGTGCATTCAATTCAACGTGTCTGCAAGGTAGGAGCTGAGCGGGAATCGCAGGGCTTGGGTCTCAGGGATGATGGGAAGCAGCAGGGTGACCGAGAGGAAGCCAGAGCAGTGGGGTGCTGGAGTCCCCAGAGCTATAAATCAGGGTTTGATGGACAGACAGACAGAAGGGCCAACTCAGCCATTTCAGCGCCATCCTCTTTGATGATTTCCCTCTGGCTTTGGCAAGGGTCTCAGTCACCAAGCGGCTCTCACCCTAGGGTGGGTCTGGATATTTCTGGGGACATCCGTGGTTGTCCCACCTCGAGGTGGGGGTTGCTTGGCATGGAGTGGGTGGAGGCCGGGGATGCTCTTGAGCACTGCAGTGTACAAGACGGCCCCACCCCAGACAAAGATCCGGCTTCGAATACCACCAGTCCTGAGGCTGAGAAACCCTACTTTGAGATAACAGTGGCCAGGTATGGTGGCTCACGCCTGTAATCACAGCGCTGTGGCCGAGGCGTGTGGATCACCTGAGGTCAGGAGTTGGAGAGCAGCCTGGCCAACATGGAAAAACCCCGTCTCTACTAAAAATATCGAAACATTAGCCGGGCATTGTGGTGGTTGCCTGTAACCCCAGCTACTCGGGAGACTGAGGCAAGAGAATTGCTTGAACCTGGGAGTCGGAGGTTGCAGTGGGCCAAGATTGTGCCATTGCACTCCAGCCTGGGTGACAGAGTGGGACTTTGTCTCAAAAAAGAAACAAACAAATAAACAAACAAAGATAACAGTGATGGGGGAATTATCCACCCCAGAGGCTGAGTCCGTGACTTAGAAAACGGTCCTGGCATTAACAGGCGCTGGATTCGTGAGAATAAAGGGGGTAGGGGTGTCGCCTGTGACCCCATCCTGCCCCAGACAAACCGATCTTCCCGCCAAAGCTCTATTTGGCAGAAGAAGTGTTTTTGTTGTCTCTCGCCCGGGGTAGCTCCCTGATAAGCCTTGTGGATTGTTCCAGAAAGCTTGTGGATTGCTCCAGATCGTGTGGATGGGCCAGCTTCCTACTCCGCGGCTGCCTGCCCTGACCCGGCGGCTCTCAGTCTGTGGGAGCGGAGGCAGCTGTTTTGCAGCTTACCCTGCCCCTGTGTAAATGAGGTTATGCATGTTTTGGTTCACGAGGGGTCACTGATTGTGCACTTTTCTTTTGTTGTTAGTCAATTTAATTTGTTACTAATAATAAAATCCGGAACTTACCTGGCCCTGGAGTCCCAGGTCATTTAGAATGCTTGGCGGCATGCGTGTCCTTTTCAAACACCAGCTCCTTTGGAAAACACAGAGGATAAAGTGAAATCCTCACCTGGATTTGACTGGCAGTTGGATGACAGCATCATCTCCTGAAAACTTAATTTAGCTTATTGCTAAATAAAACAGCACAGGCTGGGCGCGGTGGCTCATACCTGTAATCCTAGCACTTTGGGAGGCCAAGGCGGGCGGATCACGAGGTCAGGAGTTTGAGACCAGCCTGGCCAACATAGTGAAACCCCGTCTCTACTAAAAATACAAAAATTAGCCGGGAGTGATGGCACGCACCTGTACTCCCAGCTACTCAGGAGGCTGAGGCAGGAGAATCACTTGAACCTGGGCGGCTGCAGTGAGCCAAGATCGCACCATTGCACTCCAGCCTGGGTGACAGAGTCAAAAAAAAAAAAAAAAAAAAAAGGGCCGGGCACGGTGGCTCATGCCTGTAATCCCAGCACTTTGGGAGGCTGAGGCAGGTGGATCACGAGGTCAGGAGATGGAGAACATCCTGGCTAACAGGATGAAACCCTGTCTCTACTAAAAATACAATAAATTAGCACCTGTAGTCCCAGCTACTCGGGAGGCTGAGGCAGGATAATCACTGGAACCTGGGAGGTGGAGGTTGCAGTGAGGTGAGATTGTGCCACTGCACGCCAGCATGGGTGACAGAGCGACACTTGGTCTAAAAAAAAAAAAAAATTTAACTGGGTCTGGTGGTGTGCGCCTGTAATCCCAGTTACTGGAGAGGCTGAGGCAGGAGGATCAGTTAAGCCTGGGAGGTCGAGGCTGCAGAGAGCTGTGATAGGCAGCCTGGGTGACAGAGCACGACCCTGTCTCAAAACAAAGCAAAACAAAACAAAACAAAACATGATTTTTAAGGAGTTGAGCTCAACATTTGCATACACATAAAGAGCCCAAGCTGGAGATTTCAAATAAATATCTGGCTTCTGCAGGCTGCCTGGAGTGAAGTGAGAGTGAGGCACTGGTCACCCAGCCTGGAGTGCAGTGGTGCGATCACAGCTTGCTACAGCCTTGACCTCCTGGGCACAAGCAGTCCTCCCACCTCAGCTTCCTAAGTCGCTGGGACCACAGCGTGCGCCACTATGTCCAGCTAATTTTACTTATTTATTTAATTGTTTGTTTATTTATTTAGAGACGGAGTCTCTGTTGCCCAGGCTGGACTGCAGTGGCACAATCTTGGTTCACTGCAACCTCCGCCTCCTGGGTTCAAGCAATTCCAGTGCCTCGGCTTCCTGAGTAGCTGGATCACAGGCATGTGCCACCATGCCCGGCTAATTTTTGTATCCCTAGGGAAGATGGGGTTTTGCCACGTTATCTAGGCTGGTCTCGAGCTCCTGGGCTCAAGCGACCCACCCGCCTGGGCCTCCCAAAGTGCTGGGATTATAGGTGCGAGCCACTGCACCTGGCCACAGCTCTTGTTTTCCCACTGGCTTGAGAACTGTTTCTCTCAGGCTGGTCAAGGTTATGATAATGTGTGTGCTGTGTGTGCACGTGTGTGTGGTCAGATTCCATTTTTCTAACGCAAAGTTTCTATTTGGGTATCTGCTGTTTAATTTTTCAAGGATTTTTTTTTCCCGGTTGCTAAGGAAAGTGCATTAAATTTTATCTTTGCATCCTGTAGAACTGTTTGTGAATAATACACAGCCAGAGGGATGATTGGCTGAGAAAACAGATAGGAAGGAAGTTGCGGGGGGGTATGGGGATTTCTATGTGAGACCCAAGAAACACCTTTGATCTTTAGATTTCAAAGTGGGAAACTCAAGGTGAGGTGGGAGCGGAATTAGGAGTAAACCCAAGAAGACCGACTGGGCAGTTCCTCCTGGCAGCCACAGATGGTTATGTGGCATGAGGTCAGTGATATCTCAGAGGGAGTTGTTGTCTTTGACTTAGACGAGTTTCAAGAAGCAGAAGTTCGTGAGCCAAACACAAGGTGGTTTTCTGGGGGGTACAAGGGCTGGAAGGGGGCCAGTTCTTAACCATAAATCCCTTTCCATGCCCAAGGCCAAGCTCCTGTAAGTAACTCTTTTCTTTTCCTTCCTTCCTTCCTCCTTCCCTCCCTCCTTCCCCCTTTCTTTCTTTCTTCCTTTCTCTTTTTCTCTTTCTCTTCCTTTCCCTCCCTCCCTCCTTCCCTCCTTTCTCTTTTTCTTCCTTCCTTCTTCCTTTCCTTTTTCTCCTTCCTTCCTTCCGTTCTTCATCAGACAAGGTCTCACTCTGTCACCCAGGCTACAGTGCAATGACACAATCACAGCTCACTGCAGCCTCAAACCCTGTGCTCAAGTGATCCTCCCACCTCAGTCCCTCAAGTCGTTTTTAAACTTGTTTGTAGAGATGGCTCTCGCTATATTGCCCAGGCTTGTCTCAAACTTCTGGTCTCAAGGGATTCTCCTGACTCAGCCTCCCAAAGTGCTGGGATTACAGGCGTGAGCCTCTGCCCTGGCCCACTCTCCTTTGTTTATCCAGGCTAGGGGGACATAAGTGGAGAGACTCATATTTATTTGAGTTGCTTGCTTTATTCTCCATGCGATAATTTCCTTCTTTCCAACTTCCTCATGCCCTCCTCAGCCTCCTCTCAGCTTCTGTGTGTGGGTGAAGGTGCTTCACTACACCTTATGCTTTGGGTCTCATTCATTTTATTTTTGTTTTGTTTTGTTTTGTTTTGAGATGGAGTCTCACTCTGTTGCCCAGGCAACAGAGTACAGTGGCACCATCTCGGCTCACTGCAACCTCCTCCTCCCAGGTTCAAGCGATTCTCCTGCCTCAGCCTTCCGAGTAACTGGGATTACAGGTGCCTGCCACCATGCCCTGCTAATGTTTGTATTTTTAGTAGAGATCGGGTTTCACCATGCTGGCCAGGTTGGTCTCCAACTCCCGACCTCAGGTGATCTGCCCACCTCGGCCTCCCAAAGTGCTGGGGTGACAGGTATGAGCCACCGTGCCCGGCTGTGGGTCTCATTCATTTTACTTGGATCCCAAATCCACTGGCGGTTCAGGTTCCCAATCATTCTCAGCGTTCTATGATCACAGGCCTCAGAAGGCAGTGCACCCAGTGGCCCTCAAATTATGGTTTCCGTAGGAGGCTATTAAAACTTGATTTCTGAGAGGAAAATTGGGGATTTTGTGTTTTCCCTTTTAGACTTGAGTGTTCTGTTACCGTGGGTGAGCTCTTGTAGAAACTTCCAAGCAGTTTCAAAGGGCATTTAGGTGTCATCAGGAAGTGTGGTTATTTGATGACAGGACATTTGGGCTTTAGAAAAACAGTGTGTCACCTGTTTTATTTATTCCTTGATGACTTTTTTTTTTTTTTTTTTTTTTTTTGAGATGGAGTCTCACTCAGCTGCCCAGGCTGGAGTGCAATGGCACAATATCTGCTCACTGAAACCTCCTCCTTCCGGGTTCAAGCAATGCTCGTGCCTCAGCCTCCCCAGTAGCTGGGATTACAGGCGCCCGCCACAGTGGGCACAAACACCGTTTTCCCAAGAATGCATCAAAGGGGGGGTGGGGAACTACAGTTGCTTGGTGTGCGCTTTGAATTCCATCGTTTAATCCTGAGGTCAGCAACCTTTTTGACACCAGAGGACTGGTTTCGTGGAATGGAAGACTGTCTCCAAACACTGAGCGCAGTAGCCGTGGTGGTGGGGGGATGGTTTCGAGATGATTCCAATGCGTTACATTTACTCTGCGCTTTTTATTTCTATTATTATTACATTGTAATATACAATGAAATAATTATACAGCTCACCATAATGTAGCATCCGTGGGAGCCCTCAGCTTGTTTTCCTGCAAATAGACGGTCCCATCTGGCGGTGGTGGGTGACAGTGACAGATCATCAGGCATTAGCGTCTCATAAGGAGCGCGCAACGAGGATCTCTCGCATGCGCAGTTCACAGTACGATTCACGCATGCGCAGTTCACAGTACGAATAACGGATTAACGCATGCGCAGTTCACACTAGGGTTCACGCTCCTGCGCTGTTGATCCGAGAGGAGGCAGAGCTCAGGTGGCGACATGATCAATGTGAACAATGAACAATGTAGATACAGAGGAGGAAGCTTCGAACGCTCGCCCAACGCTCACCTGCAGCCTGGTTCCTGACTGCCTGGTTTGAAACCAGACTGGGCAACATGGCAAAACCCCATCTGCACAACAAATACAAGAATTAGCTGAGTGTGGATCACAAGTGTGTGCCTGTAGTCCCAGCTACTTGAGAGTCTAAGGTGGGAGGATGAAGTGAGCCCAAGAGGTTTATTCCTTGATGACTTTTTTTTTTTTTTTTTTAAGATGGAGTCTCACTCTGCCGCCCAGACTGGAGTGCAGTGGTGTAATCTTTGTTCACTGAAACCTCCACCTCCTGGGTTCAAGCAATTCTCCTGCCTCAGCCTCCCAAGTAGCAGGGATTACAGTGTGCCACCACACCCAGCTAATGTTTGTATTTTTTAGTAGAGATGGGGTTTCACCTTGTTGGCCAGGTTGGTCTTGAACTGCTGATCGCAAGTGATCCACCCGCCTTGTCCTCCCAGAGTGCTGGGATGACAGGTGTGAGCCACCGCACCCGGCCTTCCTTGATGACTCTTTTGAGTTGTTTCCTTTTGGGAAAGAGGTGAATGCAGGGTTGATGGGAATGTGGAGAGACTGTGGATTCAGATGCAAATACACACATACCAGTGTCTGGCCGTGATCTTCCTGGACTCAGCTGTGGGATCCTGGAGGGCAGTTTCTGCCTCCTGTGCAGCTGCAGTGAGTTATGATCGCACCCACTACGCTCCAGCCTGGGTTACAGAATGAGACTCTGCCTCTCAACTCCCTGGGTGGGAGGGGGAGGTGTGGGGAACTCCTGGTTGAATCCATCCAACCCTGTCTTCCCCATGAAATAAAGTTGTGAGTGATGTTTTGTGCATCATCCCCTCCAGAACTCAAGTCAGCCCAAGGGGCCACAGTGGTTCCCTTCTGCACATGGGGAAACTGAGGCACATAAAGCCAAGTCATGTGACCAGGAAGTAGCTGTGTCTGCTTGAAACTCGGGTCTGTCTGATGCCATGATTTTTTGCACTCCACATGCTGGTGATTGAAGCTGTGGCTCACAGGTCTGATGGGAGAGTCTGAGGCAGTGTCTTACTCTGTCACCCAGGCTGCAGTGCCGTCATGGGATCATAGCCCACTGCAACTTTGACTAATCCATCCTCCTACCTCAGACTCCCGAGTAGCTGGGACTATAGGTGTGCACCGCAATGCCCTCCTAACTTTTGTATTATTTGTAGAGATGGGAAGGTCTTGCCATGTTGCCCAGGCTGGTCTTGAACTCCTGACCTCAATTGATCCTCTGGCCTCAGCATCCCAAAGTGCTGGGATTACTGGCATGAGACACCCACTGCAGGAGGCCAAGAGAGTAGATTTGGACAATGTAAAATTTCTCTGGATTCCTCCTACTGTCCCCATCTTAGGCCTGGCTGCTGTAGGACTGACAGGCATTGCAGGCTGTCCATCTCTTCCGTAGCTTGATTGCATAACAGAGATGAGGAAGGAAGGCGAGAACTCAGAAAGTTGGCATTTGGCTCTCTGGTTGTTCAATGCAAGAAAGTAACATGTTGGCTTTTATAGAATAACCTTCTGAGGAAATTAACAACCCAGGTATTTCAGCCCCCTGTGAACTTGCTCGGAGCATGGTAGCAATTTATAACGAAATGTTCTTGCAGGCCCAGTGCTGAGATCTGTCTGTCTACCCTTTAGGCTGTGGAACAGTCTGTTCTAACCATCAGGTTGTATCTTGAGCTCAGATACTGCCCGACACTCTGTAGGAGTTCAGATCTGTTGACAGAGGCCACTAGAGGATTCTAGAGGATGGGACTAGCAACCGGAGGTGTTTTGCTGTCTAGTAAACTTTTTCTTTTCTTTTTTTTTTTGAGATGGAGTTTCACTTTTGTCACCCAGGCTGAAGTGCAGTGGTACAATTTTGGCTCACTGTAACCTCCACCTCCCGGGTTCAAGTGATTCTCCTGCCTCAGCCTCCCGAGTAGCCAGGATTACATGCACTTCCCATCACGTCCAGATAATTTTTGTATTTTTGGTAGAGATGGAGTTTTATCGTGTTGGCCAGGCTGGTCTCGAACTCCTGACCTCAACTGATCTGCCCACCTTGACCTCCCAAAGTGTTAGGATTACAGGCGTGAGCCACCGTGCCTGGCTCTACCCATCTTTCTTACATGATGATATCCAACAGCCAGTCTGATAGGGAAGCATCGTTTGTCTTTATTTTCCTTCTTACATTTTCCCTGCAGAGGTGCCCGGGCTCAGTAGCATAAATCCACGTGGAGCCGGGAAGTTCCAGGTGTCTGGGCTGTTTGCTCCCATGGACAAAGAGCTGCAAAGTGGGGCTGATTAGCCAGTGAAGTCTGAGAATCCAGAGGGAAACTTACTGCTTTCTCTTGCTGAAATACACATGGGCAAGAAATGGACCTCACCCCCAATCAGAGAACTTCACGCTTTTTTCTAATAGAATAGCAATGTCTGAAGTGTATACACAGGGAGTGCCTGCCCTAGGTAAAGAAGGCCATGAGGCTCCTAGCATGGAGATGACACACAGAGCCTCTCATAACTTCTAGAGTGGAAAATAAAGCAGTCATTCCAGGCCGCGTGCTGTGGCTCACAGCTGTAAACCCAGCAGATTGGGAGGCTGAGGTGGGTCGATCACCTGAAGTCAAGACTTCAAGTCCAGCCTGGCCAACATGGTGAAACTCTGTCTTTACTAAAAATACAAAATAAAATAAAATTACTTGAGCTTGGTGGTGGGCACCTGTAATCCCTGCTACTCAGAGGCTGAGGCAGGAGAATTGTTGAACCTGGGAGGTGGAGGTTGCAGTGAGCGAGGAGCCTGTAATCCCAGCTACTTGGGAGGCTAAGGCAGACGAATTCCTTGAACCTGGGAAGCGGAGGTTGCAGTGAGCCAAGATCGTACCACTGCACTGTAGCCTGGGTGACAAGAACAAAACTCTGTCCCCCCCCCAAAAAAAAAAAAAGAAAAAAGAAATTAGAGCAGTCATTCTGGCTTTTAGGAACCCACAGAATCAGGAAATAAGCTGCAAGTTGTCTCCCTTTTGTCACGATGGCATTTGAAATAGGTGCATTTCCGTCTGACTTGCGATTCTGTTTCATGGTGCCCCTGCAGACATTCAGCACGTCCTCAGGTGGACTTGTGTCCTTCAGGAGTTGAGGAAATTTTCTCCATTCCCTGTCCCTGTTCCTAGACTCTGCCAGCTCGTGTACGCAGCAGCTCCCAGGAAACCGTCAACCTGTGCACATTCAAAACCACCATGTCCTTGTTATTGAAAAGCCATCAGTCATGTGAGCTGGACTTTTTATGGTTGAGACTGTCCCCAGGGAAACTCGCCTTACAATTCAGACCCTCCTTGGAGATCAATTCCAAACTCTCTCATCCTGTTCCCACTTCCTTGTTCCCATGGAGGCTGCGGTTCTCTCTCTCTCTGCCACTTGGAAATTGTCAAATTGTCATGCCTAATTCCAAAAATGACACAGAAAACTTAAACATGTGGCTAAATTTAAACAGAGAAAAATAAGCCAAGAATTCAAAGGCACAAGGCATTTTCAGGGAGAGAGGGAGAGCTTTAGCATTGTTTGAAGGGATGATGTTTTTTTTTCTTCTTTCTTTTTTTTTTTTTTTAATTATACTTTAAGTTCTGGGGTACATGTGCAGATCGTGCAGGTTTGTTCCATAGGTATACACGTGCCATGGTGATTTGCTGCATCCATCCCCCCGTCATCCATATTGGGTATTGCTCCTAATGTAGCCCTCCCCAATCCCTCCAACCCCTGCTATCCCTCCCATAGCCCCCCACCCCCAGACTGGCCCTGGTGTGTGATGTTCCCCTCCCTGTGTCCATGTGTTCTCATTGTTCAATGCCCACTTACGAGTGAGAACATGTGGTGTTTGCTTTTCTGTTCTTGTGTCAGTTTGCTGAGAATGATGGTTCCAGATTAATCCATGTCCCTGCAAAAAAACAAGAATTCATCCTTTTTTGTGGCTACATAGTATTCCATGGTGTATATATCCCACAGTTTTCTTTATGTTGTCTATCTTTGGTGGGCATTTGGGTTGGTTCCAAGTCTTTGCTATTGTGAACAGCGCTGCAATAAACATGTGTGTGCATGTGTCTTTATAACTGAATGTTTTATAATCCTTTGGGTATATACTCAGTAATGGGATTGCTGGGTCAAATAGTATGTCTAGTTCTAGATCCGAAGGGATGATCTTTAATGAGTTAAGGGTCACCTAGAATAGAATTAAACTGTGGAGAGCAAATTGTTGGAAACACAAGGAGAAACCTCAGAGACGATGCCAACACAGCCTTGATCTTATAGATAAGACACAGGTAAGAAAAAGTTTGGATAACATGGTTAATAAGATTGTGGTAACAGATAGGACTGAACTTTGCACTCTGCAAACAATGTACATTTTAAAGTGCTCTTGGAATATTTAGAAAAATTAATCATCTGTTAACTCTGAGAAAAAAAAAAAAAAACCCAAACCAATGCATTCCAAAAAAGCAGACATTGTACTTGCTGTAATCTCTGGCTGCAAGTAAGCATAACTGAAAATTAAATTTTAAAAGCTTAACTGAACAACCATGCAAGAGAGACTCCTACCACTTGATAACTAAAAAGAAAATAAAAACCAAAAAAACAAAAACAAAAAACCCCAAAAGGGCTGGGAATGGTGGTTCACATCTGTAATCCCAGCACTTTGGGAGGCCAAGGAGGGCAGATCACGTGAGGTCAGGAGTTTGAGACCAGCCTGGCCAACATGGTGAAACCCCGTCTCTACCAAAAACACAAAAATTAGCCAAGCGTGTTGGCGCATGCCTGTAATCCCAGCTACTTGGGAGGCTGAGGCAGGAGAATCGCTTGAGCCCGGGAGGCGGAGGTTGCAGTGAGCCGAGATTGCACCATTGCACTCTAGCCTGGGCGACAAGAGCTAAACTCCATCCAAAAAAAAGAAAAAAGAAAAACCAAAAAACCAACCCATAAGTCTTAAGTTGGAGTGCTGCAAGAATACACTATTTTAAGATGACAACGATGTGGTCATGGAGACAAAGGCAGAAGTTTAAATGGTTACAGAGAAAATTTGCTTGACATTTTATTATAAAAATATAGAGAGAAATCACAGAAATCAGATGATGAATATTGGAAATAATAAATTAGCACAGGCAAACTGAGTAGAAAACAAATAGAGCTGACAAAGTAAAAAAGTTGGATCTTTTAGAGCTTTGCTGCTCACTAGGGTGGCCCCAACCCATGTGAAAATTAAATTAGAAATTCATTTTCTCAGTCACAGGAGCCAAGTTCCCAGTACTCAGTGGATGGTTAGTGACTACTGAATTGGACAGTAAAGATACAAAACTTTTCCATCACTGGGCCAAGCGTGGTGGCTCATGCCTGTAATCCTAGCATTATGAAGCTAAGGCAGACAGATCATGAGGTCAGGAGTTCAAGACCAGCCTGGCTAACGTGGTGAAACCCCATCTCTACTAAAAATACAAAAACTAGCTGGGTGTAGTGGCGGGTGCCTGTAATCCCAGCTACTCGGGTGGCTGAGGCAGGAGAATTGCTTCAACCTGGGAGGCGGAGGTTGTCATGAGTGAGATCACGCCATTGCACTCTAGCCAGCCTAGGCAACAAGAGCAAGATTCCATCTCAGAAAAAAAAAAAAAGAAGAAGAACTTTTCTATCACTGTATCACTGCTGTAAGTTTGTTGGACAGTGCTGTTTTAGAGGGAAGAATCAATAAAATAGAATAAGACAAAGGAGGAGGAGAGAACAAATATTGTATATAAAATTAAGAATGAAAACAGGTGTAATTTATTATTGATTGATTGAGACAGAGTCTTACTTGGTTGCCCAGGCCAGAGTGCAGTGGTGTGATCCCGGCTCACTGCAACATCCGTCTCCTGGGTTCAAGTAATTCTCCTGCCTCAGCCTTCAGAGTAGCTAGGATTACAGGCAAGCACCATCATGCCCGGATAATTTTTGTATTTTTAGTAGAGAAGGGGTTTCACCCTGTTGGCCAGGCTGGTCTGGAACTCCTGACTTCAGGTGATCTGCCCACCTTGGCCTCCCAAAATTCTGGGATTAAAAACAGATGTCATTTAAATCCATAGAAAATTATAAAGACAGCTCTACTAACAATTTTGGAAATATTAAAAATAACTTCATTTACTGATTTAAGTGTTACTTTTATTTAGATTGTTTCTCTTTACCAGAAATTGAGGCTCTGAATTTGCCTCAGAGAACAGCTATGCCTATCTCTCATAAGCCGCACTCTCTCATTATCAGTAATTTCTAAATAGCCTATAAAATGTATATGGACTCAAAAAGCAGGAAACATAAGTAAGTTGAAACTCAACAACCTTTAAAAAGTTACTCCTGTACTAAATTGCATAAAATGTGTATTACCTACATGAATGAGAAAAACAAACGAACAAACAAAAAACTTCCAAAATGTCTCCAACAAGCAGGGTTTTTTGCACCTTACCATAAGTAGCTTTCTGGTTTGAGGAGAGACTTGGCAATCACAAACACAGCCATTTTTTATGTAGAAGTGGTGTTTTTTTTGTTTTTGTTTTTGTTTTTGTTTTTGAGACAAGGTCTCATTGTGTTACACAGGCTGGAATACAGTGGCACGATCCTAGCTCACTGCAGCCTCAACTTCCTAGGCTCAAGCAATCCTCCTGCCTCAGCCTCCCAAGTAGCTGGAACTACACTCGTGTGTCATTATGCCCAGCTAATTATTATTATTATTATTTTTAAAAGAGATGAGGTCTTGCTATGTTGCCCTAGCTGGTCTTGAACTCCTAGGCTCAAGCAGTCCTTCCACCTCAGCCTCCAAAGAGCAGCTTCTATATCTTGAACTCCACACCTCAAACCCAGATTGTCCACATCTGAGCACCTGTCTTTTCAGTTTGCTGTTTCTCTCACGAGTCGTATCCAGTTGCCCCAGGTGGAAACTTGGGCATGATCCAGTAGATAAGTCCTGACAACTCCACCTCCCTGATGGCTTCAGAAGCCAGCTTCTTCTTCTCTGTTTCCTCTGCCTCTCACCTTCCTCATCCATCTACCATAAGCCAGAAAAGTGACCCCCAAGTATGAATCTGATGATGTTCTTTCTGCCTGGCATCTTTCTTTGGCGTCTCCATTGGGGTAAAGTCCAAGCCCCTTGGCTCCCCGTCTTTCCTCTCTGGTCTAATCTTCTGTTCCTCTCACCCTGTACTTTGCCCTTCATCAACTCTGAACTGTTTATAGTTCTCTGAACACAGCCTGAGTGATTCACACATTTGCACGTACTGTTCCTCCCCTGCTGTGATAACGCAACAGTTACCTAACACCCCCCACCCCATTGAATTATTTTTTCTATAAGATTTATTATGCACCTACTGTGTGTATGGCTCTGGGATGTCGTAACAAGCAAGACAGACACCATCTTTCCCTTCATGGGGCGTATGTGTCTTGTGCATACTAGAAGGGCAGGAATAGGGTCTCCATCCATTTCTGCATTCCAATGCCAAGAGGGTGCCAGATCTGGGTGGCCTGGGGTAGGGAACAGGTAAACATAACTCACAGTGTAATGCCATGTTATAGCCAGGCGGGGAACCTCAGGCCTGTGATCACAACACATCGGGAAGCCAAGGTGGGAGGACTGCTTGAAGCCAGGAGTTTGAGACCAGCCTAAGCAACATAGAGAGACCCTACCCCCACCACCACCACCAACGCCTACAAAAAAGGGAAGAAAAAAAAAAAAAAAGCTGTGCACAGCGCATACTCCTGTAGTCCTAGCTCCTTAGGAGGCTGAGGTGGGAGGATCACTTGAGCCCAGGGTCCTAGAGTGCAGTGAGCTATGATGGCACCATTGCACCCCAGCCTTGGCCACAGAGCAAGACCCTGTTAAGAAAATAAAAACACACCAAACCAAATCAAACACCCCCCCCACCAAATTCCATGATATCACACCCTGTCCCAGTCTCTCTGGGAGATCTGGGTTCAAGTTCTGGCAGAGCTGGTTGTTGGCAAAGTAACCCTTCTATGCCTCAGTTTCTTCAACTGTAATGGGGATGATTGCCTGAATAATTTGAGTTTCTTCAACTGTAATGGGGATATTGCTTGAATAATTGAGGTCATCTATGACCTCACGGATGAATTGGACCATGTGTGCTGCAAACAGAATACACATTTTAAAGTGTATTCAGGCTGGGGCAGAGGCTCATGCCTGTAATCCCAAAACTTTGGGAGGCTGAGGCAGGAGATCACTTGAGGCCAGGAGTTCTAGACCAGCCTGTGTAACATAGTGAGTCCCTGTGTCTACAAAAAAAAAAAAAAAAAAAAAAAAAAAATTAGCTAGGCATAGTGATGTACGCCTGTAGTCCCAGCTACTGCGGAGGCTGAAGTGGGAGGATGGCTGGAGCCCAGGAATTTGAGGCTGCAGTGAGAGATGATCAGCCACTGCACTCTAGCCTGGGGCGACAGTGAGAACCCCTGCCCCCCGCCAAAAATAAAGTGTATTTATGGGGGTGAATGTTAAATGAGAATGTGCACTTGCTGGCTTGGTTTACTGGAACTGCAAATTCACTGGGGACACACAAGTTTTCAAATGCATGGGGAATACTGGGCTGGAGGTCATCCCAAAAACGTAGCCTGTGGATTTTAAGAATGTATTTGTGACTATGGTTCTCGTTTTTCTGGGCAAGTGGTGGGTGAGAATACAGGATGCACTGGCCCGGGGAGTCCAGAGATGCGGACCCTCCCCCCTGCAATGTGGGGAATTTTGCTGTGTGACCCTCGTGAGCCGCTGCCCCTTTGTGGGCCCCACCCGAGGGAGGCCTGGGGTCAGGGCGCCCCTCGGCCGTCCCGGGCGCTGCCACGCAGTGACCCGATCTCCTCCCGGGCACACGCCCAGCGCCGCGTGCAGCCTCAGCCACCCCGGTGCATGCTTGATGCGCCTTTGCACGCTTGGTTTCTCCTTTTCCCCAGCTTTTTCCAAAGTTCCAACCGTGGCAGACTCGCCCTGCAGGGTCTGCAGCCACGAGGGGTCCTCCCAAGGCGCCCCCTCCTCTGGCCCCAACCGCCTAAAGGCGGCCACTGCCAGAGAGCGAGTCCGGGTAGCTGGGCCCCCAGACACCCGCACACCCGGGGAGGCGGGGCCCGCGCCGCGGCAGCACGCCCGCCCATTGGCTGAGCGCGAGGGCGGCTCTGTGGCCGCCGCCACTGCCCGGCCTGGATTCCCCGGAGTGGAGCGTGCCCCAGCCTTTGTGCTGCGCGAAGGCCTCTAGCTAGAGGGGGCGGAGCCTTGACTGCCCAGGGTTCCCTCCCCCACCGCCGTGGACACACACCCACACTTGCAGACACACACGCCCATCATGGACACACACAATCCCACTCCCACACTCCCACCATGGGGACGGACACACACACACACACACACACACACCCACTCCCACATTCCTACTCTGGAACCTACCAATCCTGGGGCTGTTCTAGCGAGGTAGCTGGGAGGCCCCTGGGACCCTGTCTCTTTCCGGGCCTCTACGTGCGCGGTATTTCTCCGAAGATATCCGCAGCATGCAGAGGGTCCACAGGGACTTACCCTCTCCCCACTCACTCACTGGCTGGCTTACTAACTCACTCTGTCCTGGAAAGAGCAAGCCTGCGGTTCCAAAGCGGTAAGGTCCCTGGGACTCCGTTCCCTTTGTAGCCTCTGCATGCGCCGCATGTCTCCAAAGAGCTGCGCAGTTGGATTCCAAAGGCGTCCGTGCGCGTTGGGCGGTATTGTCAGGCAAGGAAAGGGGCGCTTCCTCTTTTCAAGGACACGCACTCCTGCGGTCGTCGCTGCTGACCACCCAGCTGTCAAAAGTTCACCCCCTTGCCTGCCCCCAACCCCTGCCCCTCCCCCATTAAATCATTTACTAGACTTCAAGGAGAGGAATTTGGCTCTGGGGACTTGAACCTCTGAGGCCACGGTCCGGGACAAGTGTGGGAGAGAAAGGCCTTGAATGGAAACAAAATAAATTACTTTAAGGAGTTTATAAAATTCACACTCGTAGGGAGAGCTGCGGGGCCCTGTGGTGAATGTACTAGCAGGCCCATGACGCAACTGTTCCGTTTGGAAATTTCTGGAAAGCAGTAATTTTTGAATAATAAATCTTGAGTGTTTTTTCTTTCTTTCATTTTTTTTTTAAATGACAGGCTCTGGAAAGAATGTAACAAAATGTTATTACCATATGTGGGACCATGGAATCATGTAATGGTGGTTTCTGTGTTTTCTGTTTTGTTTTTACCACATACCTTCTTAATTAAGGAAAACCCAAACTGATTTCTACTTAAAAAGGGAGGCAAAGAAAAAAGTGTCAAGAGTGACTGCATTTTTGTTCGCAAGTCATTTAACAACACAGCGCGGCATCTCATCTGCTATTTTTCTGGCTTTTAACCTTGCTTTGGATAAATTCGTCGCTTTTTGTTTTTGATGTAGTTTCAAGCTTACAGAAAAATTGCAAGATTACATCTAGATCGATCAATTGTTTACCTTTTATCCTAGTTGTTCTATCACCTCTCTACTATATATATTCACACACCTTACATACATTTATTTCCCTGAACTATTTGAGTCAGTTGCAGGCGTGATACATATAGCTTAATTCTTCAGTGGATATTTCCTAAGAAAGTTCTCAGGCCGGGTGCAGTGGTTCACACCTGTAATCTCAGGACTTTGGGAGGCTGAGGCAGGTGGATCACCTGAGGTCGGGAGTTCGAGACCAGCCTGGCCAACATGGAGAAACCCCGTCTCTACTAAAAATAAAAAATTAGCCAGGTGTGGTGGCGTGGCCTATAATCCCAGCTACTCGGTAGGCTGAGGCTGGAGAATCTCTTGAACCTGGCAGGTGGAGGTTGCAGTGAGCCAAGATCATGCAGTTGCTCTCCAGCCTGGGCAAGAAGAGTGAGACGTAGTCTCAGAAAAAAAAAAAAAAGAAAAAACAAAGTTAGTTCTCTTATACAGTGAGGGTACTGGTATCATGGTCAAAATCAGGAAATTAATTTTAATAGTCTTTTGATCCAATGTCTTCTATAATTCTCATCAGTTGTCTCAATATTGCCTTATGTAGATTTTTTTTTTCCTAGTTGAAGGTTCCAATCTAGGATCACACTTTGCATTTGAATGCTGCTGGCTCCTTAGTCTGTACAGTTCCTCAGTTTTCTATGTCTATCAAAATTTTGGAATTGGCCGGGCGCGGTGGCTCACGCCTGTAATCCCAGCACTTTGGGAGGCCGAGGCGGGTGGATCACGAGGTCAAGAGATCAAGACCATCCTGGTCAACATGGTGAAACCCCATCTCTACTAAAACTACAAAAAATTAGCTGGGCATGGTGGCGCGTGCCTGTAATCCCAGCTATTCAGGAGGCTGAGGCAGGAGAATTGCCTGAACCCGGGAGGCGGAGGTTGCGGTGAGCCGAGATCGCGCCACTGCACTCCAGTCTGGGTAACAGGAGCGAAACTCCGTCTCAAAAAAAA